>NC_030809.1:43839073-44140531 GCF_001704415.2 Capra hircus | reverse complement strand
ATAATAGCTATTGTTGTTGTTGTTTAGTTGCTAAGTTGTGTCTGACTCTGTAGCCCACCAGACTCTTCGGTCCATGGGATTGCCTAGTCAAGAATCCTGGAGTGGGTTGCCATTTCCTTCTCCAGGTTACCTTCACCACCCAGAGATTGGACTCCCAGTTGAACCCACATCTCCTACATTGGCAGATGGAGTATTTACTGCTGAGCCAACAGGGAAGACCAATAGCTGTGTGCGTGCTAAGTTGCTTCAGTCATACTTAATTCTTTGTGACCCTATGGACAGTACCCCGCCAGGCTCCACTGTCCATGGGATTTTCCAGGCAAGAATACTGGAATGGGTTGCTGTGCCCTCCTCCAGGGGATCTTCCCAACCTAGGGATCAAACCCACACCTTTATGTCTCCTATTGGCAGACAGGCTCTTTACCACTAGCACCACCTGGGAAGTTATACTAACTATTGATGAAAGTGAAAGAAGAGAGTGAAAAAGTTGGCTTAAAGCTCAACATTGAGAAAACTATGATCATGGCATCCGGTCCCATCACTTCATGGCAAATAGATGGGGAAACAGTGGAAGCAGTGGCTGACTTTATTTTTCTGGGCTCCAAAATCACTGCAGATGGTGATTGCAGCCATGAAATTAAAAGATGCTTACTACTTGGAAGGAAAGTTATGACCAACCTAGACAGCATATTAAAAAGCAGAGACATTATTTTGCCAACAAAGGTCCGTCTAGTCAAGGCTATGGTTTTTCCAGAAGTCATGTATGGATGTGAGAGTTGGACTGTGAAGAAGCTGAACAGGATGTGAGAGTTGGACTGTGAAGAAAGCTGAACACCAAAGAATTGATGCTTTTGAACTGTAGTGTTGGAGAAGACTCTTGAGAGTCCCTTGGATTGCAAGGAGATCCAACCAGTCCATCCTGAAGGAGATCAGTCCTGGGTGTTCATTGGAAGGACTGATGCTGAAGCTGAAACTCCAATACTTTGGCCACCTGATGCGAAGAGCTGACTCATCTGAAAAGACCCTGATGCTGGGAAAGATTGAGGGCAGGAGGAGAAGGGGACGGCAGAGGATGTGATGGTTGAATGGCATCATTGACTCGATGGACATGGGTTTGGGTGGACTCTGGGAGTTGGTGAAGGACAGGGAGGCCTGGCGTGCTGGGGTTCATGGAGTCACAAAGAGTCGGACACGGCTGAGGCACTGAACTGAACTGAACTGAATGTGAGTAAGTAAGTGATACTTACAGTCATTTGGCCCTTGACTTGTTCCCTTTCACCCATGTTC
Source organism: Capra hircus (assembly GCF_001704415.2). Classification (NCBI taxonomy): domain Eukaryota; kingdom Metazoa; phylum Chordata; class Mammalia; order Artiodactyla; family Bovidae; genus Capra; species Capra hircus. Next base: position 44,139,244 of record NC_030809.1, on the reverse strand, counting down.
TTAACTTGAGACAATACTGTCTCTGAGGTCAGACTTCTACCTTACTTACTAGGACTTTTGGACCTGATCTTCTGGCTCTTGGTCCCAGCTCCTTAGCACCTGCCAAGATCTCTCTGTTTCTGATGGCCATCTACCTCCATCTCTGCTTCTAGTCTGCTCCTGGATTCTTTGGAGGAACTCACAAACAGAGCTAACTATGGGTCATGTCCTCTGGAGATCATACTCATTAATTCCCCTTAGGATAACTGATTGTATGTTTTTAACACTTACCGACCACATGCAAAATTTGCTATTTCTAATAATTTAAAGCAGTTTGCTTATTGGAAAGAACACTGGATTTAGAGTGAGAAAGTCTGCTTAGGTAGCACTTACTCTCTTGGGCTTGGTTTTCTCATCTGTAAAATGAGGATGATAATATCTATTTGATGGGTTTGTGTTTAGGATTAAATGAGATTTTATATATATATATATATATATGTCATTTTCAAAGGGCAGGAGGAGAAGGGGATGACAGAAGATGAGATGATTGGGTGGTATCATCTGTGCAATGGACATGAGTTTGAGCGAGCTCTGGGAGATGGTGAAGGACAGAGAAGCCTGGCACGCTGCAGTCCATGGGGTTGAAAAGAGTCAGACATGATTGAGTGACTGAACAACAACATAGAAATGTAATTTATTCTTCAGAATGGATAATTTACTGAATAAGAGAAAATCATGATGGCAGCATTAAATAGATACTTGAAGCATTATGGTCAGAGGTTCAAGTTCATTTTTCATACTTTGGGCAGGGAACAATAATTTTGATCCAAATTCAAATAATAAAACAATCTCACGTTTTTCAAATTTTAGTTTTCAGGAAGCTATGGGATGCTACTAAATGTCTACTCTCCCTCCCCAAATTATAATTATATTTGAAATCTGAGTTTTGGAGATGATGGTGGCAAATTCCTCTCCTACTAGAATATGCATTTAATTGTGTAGGAAGTATATTAAACAAACAAAAAATCCTCAACACTTACTTCAAGAAAAAGAAGAATCAGATTGCTTCAGGTACTAAAACGTTGACTAGAAGCAATTTAATTGCTCTCGAAAATCCTAATTTGAAATTTAAGTGTGATTAGAAGAAAAAGAAAATGGTCAGAAGAATGTAACTCTCTGAATTGGTGAACCTGGTTTTCATGGAAAGGGAATTCACACACTGCTATGGAAAGGCAGTATTCTTAGCAAATATGCTCTTCTGTGTTTCTCAAACCCAGGGGACATCCTCTGAGATCTATCTATCCTGTGACTGCTCTATTTGAATAATTAGGCAACACGTTTTAACACAATGGAAACTGAGAAAAACAGTATAAAAATGTCTGGAAAGGTTCTCTGCCATTTTGCCTTCTGAGATAAATGGCTTGTTAAAAGAAAAAATACCTCGAAGCTACGTGTGTGTGTGTTTAAATCAAGGGACTTTATCACCATGGAAAGACATGAAAGGGTACAAGTTACATTGTTACTGATTAGTTGTAATTAGCTAATTTGACTCTTTTCCTGCTGAAGGAAGAGAAGCTCCCTGTGAGCTGGTGAGAACCCGAGAGACCATCTTTTTACAGACGAAGAATCTTGCATAATTTTTGCTAATTCAGAATGAAGGGGACTGAATATTTATGCCTTGCTCTGAAGCATCACTCCTTACTGTACACATGCAAAGAGAATTGCTTTAGGTGTGCTTTTGTCTAACTTATTGAGTCAGACATTTCTTGTATATTTAATTCTAATTACAGTAAAGAACAATATCAATATTTAGCCATGTTTCTCCATTTGCATGTAGAAATCTTAATTTTCACTTGAAAAAAAAACTTTGAAAATGCAAATATCCAATGCCTGTTTCTTTTATGCAGTTTTTTCATGCAATATATTTCTAAACATTTGAATTTAAAATCATATCTTTGGGAAATGAAGATATTTCTTTTATTTATTTCCAAATAATGAAACTGACTCAAAAAGCTAGCTCCAGCACTAGTTGGAAACCCCACTGGTTACAAAATCAGACATAATTTGTTCAACTCTGAAGTTTGGAACTGCCTGTGGAAACTCATGCCATCAACCCCTCCAACTCAATCAAGTTCAGGTTTGTTACCAACCCTGTTGGTTCTATGACTCCAGTGAAGGCAGGCAAAGAAATGAAAGGAAGTGCTGATAACAGACAGCTCTGTGCCCTGTAATTCCCATCATTTGAGATTCACGCTTTTGAAGTCAAATATTTCATCCTAGGAAATATTTAAATTCAGAAGGCACTGGATGAATTGCAACATTGGACCATTGTTTGCTATTAGCACCTCAGGGATAAGCAATTCATTCATTTGGGTAACATTAGGAGACTTCAGAATAGGAGGCCACTGATATCCTACAACACTGGCTGGGGGACTAAGGACATGAAAACTCTAATTACCACTGTGCTAATAACTGGTTGTGTGACTTTGATCAATCGCTGCCCGGCCTCAGCCTGTCTCTCCGCTTTGGCAGTATGAGAGAATTGTTCAGCTCTCAATTTCTACAACTCCACTCAGGCAGAGGAGGCAGAGTGAGGCAGAACCGGGTGAGGGAACAATGAGAGTTATTGTCTCTGACTCCAAGCTGGAGGACTTGAAGCCACGCCCTGAAGCTGCCTTCTAGTTCTTATTCAGCTCTGTGCTCCGAGCACAAACTATGGTCTCAGGTGGAATAACGGTGGTCCCTAATCAGGGTGTAATGGCCCAGTGGTCACATTTGCCCTACTCTGAACCCCATCCAGCTGGGCTTGTATTCTGCTTCAAAAAAAATTTTTTTAGCGTAGCTGTGAACCTACTGCTTAGTGATGTGGCTGCTCACTTTGAGCACGAAATAGCTCCGAATGACCCAATTTCTTCTGCTCTAGTGAAATCGCAGTCTCTAATTTACTCCCTCCTTTCTGTTCAGAACTGGTCAAAATTTCCTTTAAAGAGAATGCTTTGAAATTTACCTAGGCTGATTCTGATTCACTCCGGACCACTTTCAAAGGTAGGGCCGGTTTATCTGAATTTCCCTCTCCCTTAAAAAAACCGCCGCCTCTTACAAAATCCATTTACTGCGTTCTTTCTGATTTGGGGAAATCATTAGGAAAATGTGAGTCAGCATCTTTTCTCTCACTTTGTGTCATGGTGAGAGAGAGGCCAGGTCTGTCATTCTCGTTTCATTCTGTCCCTTCACTGATGTGCTCCATGGGAGGAAAGAAGCATCCTGAATCTATACTGGAAGGGAGTTGCACCTGATCAAAGCAGCAGTAGGCTAAAACAGTTTTGCAGACAAAAGCTATGCCTACTTTCAGTTAAAAAGTAATAAGCAAACAAGATAAATACACAAAGAAATGAAGAGGATCTACAAAGAAGATCCAGAAGTTTTCAATGAATAAGCCTACAAACATATACTTCTTTCTTTCTTTCTCCCTCCTTCCCTTTCTCTCTCTTTCTTTCTTTCCTTTTTCTCTTGATGGAAACCAAGAGCTACAGGCTGTCTGAGTCTCTCACCAGAGCTTGTTTTTATTTGCTTTTATTTTTCCCAGCTTTATTGAGTTATAATTGATGTACAACATTGCATAAGTTTACAATTGATATATGTGCATACTGTGAAACGATAACCACAATAAGGTTAACACATCCATCACTTCCTGTACACATTTTGTGTGTGTGTGGTGATAACTTTCTAAATCTACTCTCTTAACTTTCTATTTTCTCTCCTTTCTTTCTTTCATTTATTCCTTCTTGTCACATAAATGAACTCACACTATTCATCCACTTCTGCTTTCTTTTCTACAATTGTAGATTCCATTGTTTGAGTCTGGTGTAATTTATTGAACTAGTCCCCAGTGGAATATTTCAGTCCTATGTTTTGATTTGTTATTAGGTTGGTGCAAAAGTAACTGTGGTTTTACATTGTTGAGTTTGCCATTTAATATTGGAATATATTAGAATAAATGTGGTTATGTTATACATCATTTTAATGCACGTTTCTCACTTTATGATTTTTGCTAATGACTTATTACTTGCTGTGTATTTTATATTTATTTTAGACTAGGGAAAAGATGTTAGACAAAGAGCAAATTTGAGTGATTTTCTTACTTGAGTTCAAAATGAGTTGTAAAGCAGCAGAGACAACTTGCAACATCAACAACACATTTGGCCCAGGAACTACTAACGAATGTACAGTAGCTCAAGCTTTGCAAAGGAGACAAGAGTCTTGAAGACGAGTGTAGTGGCTTCCCATTGGAAGTTGACAATGACTGAGAGCCATCACTGAAGCTGATCCTCTTACAATTAAATGAGAAGTTGCTGACGATCTCAATATCGACATTCTATGGTCCTTTGGCATTTGAAGCAAATTGGAAAGGTGAAAAAGCTCAATAAGTGGGGGCCCCATGAGCTGACCACAAACAAAATAAACTGTCTTTTTCAAGTGTCATCTTCTCTTATTCTACGCAAAACCAATGAGCCATTTCTCAATTGGATTGTGATGTGCAACAAAAAGTGGATTTTATAAGACAACCGGCTACAACCAGCTCAGTTGGAGAAGAAGTTCCAAAGCACTTCCCAAAGCCAAACTTGAATCAGAAAAGGTCTTGGTCACTGTTGGTTGATCTGCTGCCAGTCTGATCCACTGCAGCTTTCTGAATTCTGGAGAAACCATTGCACCTGAGAAGTATGCTCAGCAATTGATGCGATGCGCTGAAAACGGCAATGTTTGCAGTGGCATTGGTCAGTAGAAAGGGTGCAATTCTTCTGCATGATAAGGCCTAACCACACGTTGCACAACCAGTGCTTCAAAAGTTGAAAGAATTGGGCTCTAAAGTTTTGCCTTATCCACCACATTCACTTGACCTCTCACCAACCAACTACCACCTCTTCAAACATCTCGAAAATTTTTTGCAGGGAAAATGCTTCCACAACTGGCAGGAGGCAGAAAATGCTTTCCAAGAGTTCACTGAATCCTGAGGCATGGATTTTAACGATACAGGAATAAACTTATTTATCATTGGCAAAAATATGTTGACTGTAATGTTTCCTATTTTGATTAATAAAGATGTGTCTGAGCCTAGTTATAATGATTTAAAATTCATGGTCCAAAACCATGATTTTGTTTGCACCAACCTAATAGCTGGAATAAGCTCAGTCATTTAATTGTGTCCAACTCTTTGCAACCCCATGGCTATAACCTGCCAGACCCCTCTGTCCATGGGATTCTCCAGGCAAGAATACTGGAGTGGGTTGCCATTTCCTTCTCCAGGGCATCTTCCTAACTCAGGGATCGAACCCATGACTCTTGCATCTCCTGCATTGGCAGGCAGATTCTTTACCACTGTGTCACCTGGGAAATCCCACAGTAGTTGGATAAGTCAGAGAGCATGGCTAAAACGACTGTACTTTTCAGAGAAGTCTGCTTTAGAAGATTAATTTTGGGTAGAAAGTGTGTCTTCTTCACAGCAGAGACCCTTCTTTATGTTTCTTCATTTGTAGTAGACACGGTCTCTGTAAGTTGAACTCTCTTATGCTGCCAAGTCGATGTGATACCTGGTACACTTGCTTGTATTACCAGTGTGTGGCGTTTGTTAATTGGTGCTAATTACTATGCTTCATTTTAGAGGAAAGAAGTGAGTTTCGAAGAGATCAACTGGCAGGATGGTGGGAGTGGGCTAAGAGCCAATGGTTGGCTCTTGAACTCACTCTTTATTCATTAAGTGTTTCTCATTATCTCAAGGACAATTATTACCATTACCATTAAAATAGTTGGTTTCAGATTATCCAGACTGAAAGATTGATAAATCTCTTTCTAATCAGAAAGTTTAAAACACAAGAGATGAAAACAGGTCCACGTCAGAAAGTCAGAAATGAACTATTATTATTATTATCGGTATTGTGATGCAAACTGAAGTGAAATGATAAAAATTACACTGTCATTAATTTATATACTGAAAATAATTGAAGACAGTGCCTCACAGGATTGTTCTTCAGGATGAGCACAAGTACAGTTTTATGCAGGATAATTCTCTATTCTTAAGTGCCTCTTCTGTGATTCCAGGAAGATGTGATTTGCAGTGCAGTGAACAATGCCAATTACCTCGTTCCGCTTGTGGGCTTCAGCTAATGCTTGTCCTAACCATCCTTCTCACTAAGACGTGCTGCAGACATCAATCATCGTTATCGCACAGGCTGTCTGCATCCTTAATTAGAAAATAACACACAGCAGAGCTTTAGTGGCAGAGTAGACAATATTTTGCATTAAAAAAAAATTGTTTGTGGTAAGAAGCAATCCCAAATAAATTGCACAATAGCTTGTGCACTGTGAGCCCAGGGCACCAAAAGGTCTTTGGGAGCCAAAATCATTTGTTTGATAAAATTTTCAAGAATCTAATTGAACATACTCTGCTTGCCTAAGCAATTTGCATTAGTTTTTTGAGTACAAATAGGAATATTTTCAGGGTTATTCCTTGTACTTCTATGATAACTTTCCAGGTTAATTTACCTTGCCATGGTGGCTCCAGGCTCTTTCCTTGGCTGTTTATTGGGCATTTGATGTGATTAGCTGTTGCTGGTGCCAGCACAAGGAGAGATTACAATTGGTTGGGGAAACACCACAACTTAGGTTTCATCATTGATTTGCTACTTTGTTGCTTCATCATATCCTCATGATTCATCTTGGCTATTGCTGTGCAAGCAAGTCCTGGAAGCAATTCTGACTTAGGGAAAATAAAAGCATTTAAAACTGCAACAGGGAAGGAAAAGACAGCTAACATTTTACTGAGTATCTACTGGGTTCCAGGCAGTACTCCAGGACCATTTTCTTTTCTTTCTCACACACCAGCGAGGTCTTTATTATTATCTCTATTTTACAAAGGAAAAAATAAAAATTCAGGTCCTTTAATTCTTTAATGTCACACTGTCCAAAGCAGTGGAGTCAGAATTGGAATCTAAAGTTTTTTTAACTCCTATAATTCCGCTTCTTCAAAAGGTAATAGTACTTTATATCTGTACAGAGCTCTGAAGTTTATAGCACACTTTCCCATAAGTTGTTGTTCAGTCTCTAAGTCATGTCTGAAACTCTTTTGTGATCCCATGGGCTCTGTCTATCATGGGATTTCTCAGGTAAGAATACTAGAGTGGGTTGCCGTTTTCTCCTCCAGGAGATCTTCCTGAGCCAGGGATTGAAACTACATCTCCTGAATCTCCTTCATTGGCAGGCAGATTCTTTACCTCTGAACCACCTGAGAAGTCCTCCCATATGTTGTCTTTATTTTCCCACCAGCTCCGTGAGTTATACACCATTATAAAATTTTACTGATGGGGAAAATGAAGTTCGAAGAGGCTGTGACTTGTCCAAGGTCAAACGCATAATAAAGAATACTCCTGCAATGCAGGAGATCTGAGTTTGAACCCTGGATTGGGAAGAATCCCTGGAGGAGGAAATGGCAACCCACTCCAGGATTCTTGCCTGGAGAATCCCGCAGACAGAGGAGGCTGGCGGGCTACAGTCCATGGGGTCCCAAAGAGTCAGATGTGACTTAGTGACTAAACAACAACAACAACAAACAAAATTATTTTGCACTATGTTGTGTGTTTTATACAACTCTGTATTTCCATATCCCATGCACTTGGCAAAATAATTTGTGAGAATCACAGCTTAGGACATAGATGCTGTTATACAATTGAAGCCGAATGGCTAATTACTGAAAGCCTGGGCTAAGAACGCACTTTTGTTGTTTTGTTGTTCAGTTGCTAAATTGTGACTGAATCTTTGGGACACCATGGACTGTAGCTCGGATTTCCCAGGCAAGAATACTCGAGTGGGTTGCCATTTCCTTCTCCAAGGGACATTCCCGAACCTGCTTCTCCTTTGCTGAAGGCAGATTCTTCACCACTGAGCCACCAAGATATTTCCTGCCTTGTCAGTAAAGAAAGATGTCATAGTCATCAGCGATTTGCTGGGTTGGGAAGATCACCTAGAGAAGGAAATGGCAACCCACTCCAATATCCTTGCCTGGAAAATCTCATGGACACTGGAGCCTGGTGGGCTGCAGTCCATGGGGTCACAAAGAGTCAGGCACAGCTAAGCGACTAACACTTACTTACTTAGTAGGTCAGTCATGTCTGACTCTTCTAGACTCCAGGGACTGCAGCACACCAGGCTTCCCTGTCCTTCACCATCTCCCGGAGCTTGCTCAAACTCATGTCCATTGAGTTGGTGAACCATCTGGTGCTCTATTGCCCCCTTTTCTTCCTGCCTTCAGTCTTTCCCAACATCAGAGTCTTTTCTATGAGTCAGCTCTTCACACCAGGTGGCCAAAGGATTGGAGATTCAGCTTCAGCTTCAGTCCTTCCGGTGAATATTCAGGATTGATTTCTTTTAGGATTGACAGGTTTGATCTCCTTGTAGTCCAAGGGACTCTCAAGAGTCTTCTCCAACACCGCAGTTCAAAAGCATCAGCTCTTCAGCACTCAGCCTTCTTTACATTCTAACTCTCACATCCATACATGAATACTGGAAAAACCATAGCTTTGACTAGATGGACCTTTGTAGGCAAAGTAAAGTTTCTGATTTTTATTACACTGTCTAGGTTTGTCATAGCTTTTCTTCTAAGGAGTAAGCATCTTTTATGGCTGCAGTTACCATCTATTTGGAGCCCCAGAAAATAATCTTTCACTGTTTCCATTGTTTCCCCATCTATTGGCCATGAAGTGATGGGTCCGGATGCCATGATCTTCATTTTTTGCATGTTGAGTTTTAAGTCAACTTTTTCACTCCCCTCATTCACTTTCATCAAGAGGCTCTTTAGTTCTTCTTTGTTTTCTGCCATAAGGGTGATGTCATCTGCATCTGAGGTTATTGATATTTCTCCTGGCAATCTTGATTTTGGCTTGTGCTCCATCCAGTCCGGCATTTCTCATGATGTACCCTGCATATAAGTTAAATAAACAGGGTGACAATATACAGTCTTGACATATTCCTTTCCCAATTTTGAAACAGTTTGTTGTTCCATGTCCAATTCTAAATGCTCTTCTTGACCTGCATACAGGTTTTACAGGAAGCAGGTAAGGTGGTCTAATGTAACCATCTCTTGAAGAATTTTCCACAGTTTGCTGTGAGCCACACAGTCAAAGTCTTTAGTGTAGTCAATGAAGCAGAAGTAGATGTTTTTCTGGAACTCTCTTGCTTTTCTTATGATCCAATGGATGTTGGCAATTTGATCTCTGGTTCCTCTGCCTTTTCTAAATGCAGCTTGAACATCTGGAGGTTCTCAGTTCATGTACTGTTGAAGCCTAGCTTGGAGAATTTTGAGCAGTATTTTGCTAGCGTATGAAATAAGTGCAACTGGAGCAGTTTGAACATTCTTTGACATTGAGCTTCTTTGCGATTGGAATGAAAACTGACCTTTTCCAGTCCTGTGGCCACTGCTGAGTTTTCCAAATTTGCTGGCATGTTGAGTGCAACACTTTAACAGCATCATCATTTAGCATTTGAAATAGCTCAACTGGAATTCCATCACCTCCGCTAGTTTGTAGTGATGCTTCCTAAGGCCCACTTGACTTTGCATTCCGGGATGTCTGGCTCTAGATGGGTGATCACACCATCATGATTATCTGGGTTATTAAGATCTTTTTTGTATAGTTCTGTGTATTCTTGCACCTCTTCTTAATATCTTTTGCTTCTTTCAGGTCCATACTATTTCTGTCCTTTGTTGTGCCCATCTTTGCATAAAATGTTTTCTTGGTGTCTCTAATTATCTTGAGGAGATCTCTAGTCTTTCCCATTCTATTATTTTCCTCTATTTCTTTGCATTGTTCACTTAGAAAGATGTCACAGTCATCAAGGATTGCAGTCCTCCAATATGAGTCAGTGAGCCCTAAGGGCACTCAGGAAGGAGAAGAATACCTGTTATCTAGCAGCCATCAGACTATAGCCACTCCCTGGGGTGAGCCCTGAGGAAAAGCAGTTCAGGATGTGAAAACACAGGATACTGGCCCCAGACAGCTGAGGTGCTTATGAAAGGAATGATTTCTTTGAGCCCAGACTCTCACATCTTCCCATACAAAGAAAAGTGCTAAATTCCTAAACTTGAGATATCTAGATTTCTTTAATTAGCAGTCATCTTTTGATGTTCAAACTACCTGCCCTTTGTTGCAAAACATCTGTATCACCTGGCTCCTCTCCTTGCCTCCTTGGAGCAGTTTTCTCAGGGCTACTTGAGATGCTGCTTCTTGGCCTTAAGTCCTAAAAATTTCTGTCAACTGAAGCATAACTCTCAACTTTTAGGTTGCACGTACTTTATAAGTCAACAATATATATATATCTTTTTTATTCGTTGATCTATTGGTGGACACTTTCTTCCATACCTTAGCGATTGTAAATAATGCTGCTATGAAGAATTGATGCTTTCGAAGCATCAAGAGGCGAAGCCTCTTGAGATTCCCTTGGACTGCAAGGAGATCAAAGTAGTCAAGGCTAAAGGGAATCAACCCTGAATATTCATTGGAAGGACTGATGCTGGGGCTGAAGCTCCAATACTTTCAGTTCAGTTCAGTTCAGTGCAGCTGCTCAGTCGTGTCCGACTCTTTGCGACCCCATGAACCACAGCACGCCAGGCTTCCCTGTCCATCACCAACTCCCAGAGTCCACTCAAACCCATGTCCATTGAGTCGACGATGCCATTCAACCATCTCATCCTTTGTCGTCCCCTTCTCCTCCTGCCCTCAATCTTTCCCAGCATCAGGGTCTTTTCAAATGAGTGAGCTCTTCACACCAGGTACTAAAGTATTGGAGTTTCAGCTTCAACATCAGTCCTTCCAGGGAACACCCAGGACTGATCTCCTTCAGGATGGACTGGTTGGATCTCCTAGCAGTCCAGGGAACTCTCAAGAGTCTTCTCCAACACCACAGTTCAAAAGCATCAATTCTTCAGCACTCAGCCTTCTTCACAGTCCAACTCTTACATCCATACATGACCACAGGAAAAACCATAGCCTTGACTAGATGGACCTTAGTCGGCAAAGTAATGTCTCTGTTTTTGAATATTCTATCTAGATTGGTCATAACTTTCCTTCCAAGGAGTAGGCATCTTTTAATTTCATGGCTGCAATCACCATCTGCAGTGATTTTGGAGCCCAGAAAAATAAAGTCAGCCACTATTTCTACTGTTTCCCCATCTATTTGCCATGAAGCGATGGGACCGGATGCCATGATCTTAGTTTTCTGAATGTTGAGATTTAAGCCAACTTTTTCACTCTCTTCTTTCACTTTCATCAAGAGGCTTTTTATCTCTTCTACACTTTCTGCCATGTGCATATCTGAGGATATTGATATTTCTCCCGGCCCAGTCTTGATTCCTGTCTATGGTTGTTCAGCAGCTCTTTGCCTTTTTGGTGTTCTTGCAGGAGATGAGGGCATGGTCTCCTACTCTGCCATCTCTGTACCCACCTGATAAGATACCATGGACTGGTCACAAGACATACACCTGCAGATTTCAGCAGGACAGGCAACCAATTGTCATATAGAAGAGATAATTTATTATGGATGTTAAATGAACATATTCTGCCTGGCTTACTGTTTGTTACTTAACTTTGCTTGTGGTGTATTTTGCCATACTAAAATGTTTCACTTCTAGACTCTTAAGTCTCAAGGTTTTAAGATTTTATTTATAGCATCTGTGTTACCTCTCTTTTTTTAAAAATCACTTTTCCCTTTAAGCAATACAAATATCCTTTGTTTTTCTAACATTTTTATATTAAAACTTTTAATCAATTTGGATTTATTTGTACATGGAATGAGGTAAAGGTCTAACTTTGTCTTCCGGGTGGATAATTAATTATTCTGGAGCTATTATTAAATAAGTGTTTTGCTGGATATATTGACAAGTATTATTCAAAAGTAAAAAATTGTGAAGTTTAGATTTTCTTAAAGCTCAAGCTAGTTGCACATTATTAATAATTAATGACTCCAAAAATACTTTGGAGAGCTTGCTAAATGCAAGGCTCTGGGTGGTACAAACAAGGATAAGATATGCTTCCCTTTGCTGAAGATACACGCACACTGAAGTGGCCCTTTCTCCTCACCTCCATGGCTGATCTAAGCAGTTTACTTGAGAACACAACACCTCTATTTTATCATCTGTGAAATGGGAATATCAGCAACATATTCATAGGATTGCTATTGAACTAAATGAGTGAAACATTTTGCTATGTCTAGCCCATAAACAGAGAAGGCAATGGCACCCCACTCCAGTTCTCTTGCCTGGAAAATCCCGTGGACAGAGGAGTCTGGTAGGCTGCAGTCCATGGGGTTGCTAAGAGTCGGATATGACTGAGCGACTTCACTTTCACTTTCCACTTTCATGCATTGGAGAAGGAAATGGCAACCCACTCCAGTGTTCTTGCCTGGAGAATCCCAGGGACTGGGGAGCCTGCTGGGCTGCCATCTATGGGGTCGCACAGAGTCAGACACGACTGAAGTGACTTAGCAGTAGCAGCAGCAATCTTGATCCCAGCTTGTGCTTCCTTCAGCCCAGCGTTTCTCATGATGTACTCTGCATATAAGTTAAATAAGCAGGGTGACAATATACAGCCTTGATGTACTCCTTTTCCTATTTGGAACCAGTCTGTTGTTCCATGTCCAGTTCTAACAGTTGCTTCCTGACCTGCATATAGGTTTCTCAAGAGGCAGGTCAAGTGGTCTGGTATTCCCATCTCTTTGAGAATTTTCCACAGTATATTGTGCCCCACACAGTCAAAGGCTTTGGCATAGTCAATAAAACAGAAATAGATGTTTTTTTGGAACTCTCTTGATTTCTCAATGATCCAGCAGATGTTGGCAATTTGATCTCTGGTTCCTCTGCCTTTCCTAAAACCAGCTTGAACATCTGGAAGTTCACGGTTCACGTATTGCTAAAACCTTGCTTGGAGAATTTTGAGCATTACTGTACTAGCGTGTGAGATGAGTGCAATTGTGTGGTAGTTTGAGCATTCTTTGGCATTGCCTTTCTTTGGGATTGGAATGAAAACTGACCTTTTCCAGTCCTGTGGCCACTGCTGAGTTTTCCAAATGTGCTGGCACATTGAGTGCAGCACTTTCACAGCATCATCTTTCAGGATTTGAAATAGCTCAACTGGAATTTCATCACCTCCACTAGCTTTGTTCATAGTGATGCTTCCTAAGGCCCACTTGACTTTACATTCCAGGATGTCTGGCTCTAGGTGAGTGATTACACCAACATGATTATCTGGGTCATGAAGATCTATTTGTACAGTTCTTCTGTGTATTCTTGCCACCTCTTCTTAATATCTTCTGCTTCTGTTAGGTCCTTACCATTTCCGTCCTTTATTGAGCCTATCTTTGCATGAAAATTTCCCTTGGTATCTCTCATTTTCTTGAAGAGACCTCAGAGCCTACTTATTGGAAAAGACCCTAAAGCTAGGAAAGATTGAAGGCAGGAAGAAAAGGCGGCAACAGAGGGACAGATGATTGGATGGCATCACTGACTCAATGGACGTGAGTTTGGGCAAAGTCTAGGAGATAGTGAAAGACAGGAAAGCCTGGCATTCTGCAGTCCATGGGGTCACAAGAGTTGGACACGACTGAGCAACTGAACAACAACAACAATAATGAGTATTGGAGTGCATATATCTTATTGAATTAGTGTTTTCAGTTTTTCAGAGAAATATCCAAGAACGTAATTGCTGACTCATATAGTAGCTCTATTTTTAGTTTTTTTTGAAACCTGCATACTCTTTCCCACAAAGGCTCCACCAATTTACATTCCCAATAACAAATGTCTGAGGGTTCGCTTTTCTCCATATCCTCACCAGTGTTTATTATTTGCCTTCTTTTTGATTGTAGTCATTTTAACAGGTGTGAGGTGATATCTCATTATGGTTTTAGTTTGCATTTCTCTGATGATTAATGATGTTCAGCATCTTTTCATATGCCTGTTGGCCATTTGTGCATCTCTTTTGGAGAAATGTCTATTTAGATCTTCTAAATAAAAATGGTTTTTGATTGGATGTTTGTTTTATGATATTAAGCTGTATGAGCTATTTGTATATTTTGGAAATTAATCCCGTTAGGCCCATCATTTGCAAATATTTTCTCCTAGTCTATAGTTTGTCTTTTCATTTTGTTTATGGTTTCCTTTGCTGTGCAAAAGCTTTTAAATTTAATTAGATCCCATTTGTTTATGTTTGTTTGTATTTCCATTACTCTAGGAGATGTTTCCAAAAAAATATTGCTACAAATATGTCAAAGGGTGTTCTGCCTGTGTTTTCCTTTAGGAGTTTTATAGTGTCTGGTCTTACATTTGGATCTTTAATCCATTTTGAGTTTATTTTTGTATATGGCATTAGGGAGTGTTCTAATTGCATTCTTTTGCATGTAGCTGTCAAGTTTTCCAGCACCACTTATTGAAGAGGCTGTCACTTCTCCATTGTATCTTCGGGCCTCTTTTATCATAGAAAAGATGACCACAGGTGCATGGGTTTTTCTCTGGGCTTTCCGTCCTGCTCCATTCATCTATATTTCTGTTTTTGTGCCAGTACCACACCGTCTTGATTACTGTAACCCTATAATATAGTCTGAAGTCAGGGAGCCTGATTCCTCCAGTTGCTTCCCCACCCCCCCGCTCAAGATTGCATTGCTACTTGGGGTCTTTTGTGTTTCCATAGAAACTGTACCATTTTTTGTTCTAGTTCTGTAAAAAAATATATATATATTGGGCACACTTTGTGACAGGCACTGTGCCACTAACACACTGGGATGTGTGAGAATAAAAGACACTCTCTTACAGAACATAAGCTTCAGGAGGGCAGGGACATACACGGAGTTAGCATTGTTTTGTGCCAGCCACAATTCACTTCTCACTTTGGCAAACGATTGTGTGCTTTCCTGGGCTCGGTAAAAGGAGAGAACTGATAGCATGTAAATAAGCTGTCAGTTTGCAGATGGAATCATTGAAACCATGAATAGAGTATCTGCAGTGGATATTATGTTGCAGTACCTATTTCCTCTTTCCCTCCCTCCCTCCCTCCCTTGCTTGCATCCTTCCTTTTTTCCTTCCTTCCCTCCTTTCTTTCCTTATACTCTTATTACCACTCAAATTATTCTTAAAAACTGAAATGAATTTACAGAAATTAGGCTCCATGGAAGACCTTCACTTTGGGTCCAGCCACACAGCATAGACCTCACCCATTTACGAGCTCTGAGGTTCACTTGTTCCACTTGTCAAGTGAGGACAGTTAATGGCTACCTTAAGGAAAGCACTACATGTATGTAACAGATGCCTAGTAAATGGAGCTATTATAATCACTACTACTTAACTATTGAAATTATTTTACTATTAGAACTCTTTATTCAATAATTCATTACTTTCTAATGTTGGAGGTGTTTTCTTAAGGCTTGAGGCATTATTTGTAGAAAGATGATATTTATAATAATAATTCTACACATTTCTGATTGCAATGTATTGCTTATAAGAATTTATTTTACATGTTTTTAGCTTAGATTGTTTTGATCATCCTAGGTAGGTTCTATAGATTGTTTTGATCATCCTAGGTAGGTTCTATCCATACTGTTAGTAGATCAGTTAAGCAGTTGAAAAGTCAGCCAGTATTTGTAACACATATAATATACTTTCAAAATTTACACTTATACCACAGAGGAAACTGTCTACTTTACCATCTTTGGTCTTGATTATTGATTCCCCTTCTTGACACAGTATAATGTGATCAAAAGGTTTGGCTCAGCTGTGCTTTTTCAAATGCCTATTAAGTCTGCTGTGACATCTTAATGCCCCCAAGTTTAAGAGCAGCTAAGGTTCCAGTGCTTATATACCAAGCTTAGAGAATGTCTGCAGAGATTAAAAACATCTATGTTAGAGGCCCTAATTCATTAAACTTTTGGCATCATTTAGAAAAACAGAGATCCTACAGTAAATCATATTAAACTGTATCATAAACAATTAAAATTTGTGGACCATTTTCCTACAACTACACAGCCATGAGGTGTGTTTAAAGGTTTTGTTGAGTCCAGTTTGGCCCACATATCCAATGTTTTGGCTCCCATATAAGTTGTTTTCCTTTTCATTAGAAGGATGTGTTCTTATTACTTGAAAACGTTCTTTAAAAGATGATATGCATAAATGCAAAAAAAAAATCCCAAATGATTTTTCTCTATGCCTTTTATAGTTCTTATGCTGTGACCATATAGTAAACATGTCTAAATATAAACATTCTAAGTTTTTTTTTCCCTTCCCAGTACAATTATACATTTACTTGAAAAATACTGTATTGTTTAAAATATGCTTAGAACAGGCTTCAGGGCCTCTAGCATTTTCATTGAAATGTCTTTGGTCATGTAAAATCTTCATCTTTCAAAGATGGGTGTGATTTCTAAAACTCACCAGTGGTCATTTGGAGCCAGTTTTGGGTTATCAAGCTGGATAATTCCACTTGAGGTTAAAGCAAAACAAAATGTGATAAATTTGTCAAAATCTGATTAAAGATTATGACAAATGTGGCATAGAAGGTGACTTTAAAAACAAATCAGCTCCTAAGTTCTAAAATAGCTTTAGGCAATGCCAACATCATTGGAATTACACTGCCTTCCAAGGTGACTGCTTTAAAAATCTAACTTCAGATTCTCCTCCGAAAATTTAGTTTTGTAACTTATTGGTGACACTTCATGCCAATGCGGTCTGACTCAGAAGGAAATTCCAAGAACTCAGGGACTGTGTTTTCAACAGTTAAGGTACATTTTTACTCAAGTGCTTAGTATGATGCCAGACATTCTGTGGAAACTGAATAAACAGTAGATGATGAGGATGACTGGCTTTGATATCAATGACCTTGATAATGTAAGAACACTTGGCAAGACATTAGTGACCATGGGCTGACTGCTTCAGGATGGCTGGCATATTGCCTTAGAATAGAAAGAGTAAAATTACTACTTACTGGCAGTTTTTTTTCCTCTCTCTTTTTCATGGCAAGTTGTGAAACATGTGCATCACACTTGCTTTTAACAGAGCTTATGGAAATTGTGTCATGAAGCCATTACATGCGGAAAAACAACCACTGACAAGGGTGGAGCTTGGCACCCAGCAAACACAAAGTGGCTCATTTTGAGCAAAGAAAATCATGAGAGCCATGCTAGTCATACCAATGACTATTAACCTCAGCGGAGGACTCAGAGATTGTTGACGGGCAAATCTAGTCAAGCCACGGATAATTTTCCATTCTCATTTATGCCTTGTGAAGCATTTGCGCTTTTATTCCAAGGTGTAGTGAGGGACTTCAACATGCAAAAAATTGTAGCATATGCTCTAAATATATGTATAAAGAATTCTTCGTGGATTTTTCCTGAGAGAAGAGTTTGCATGTTAGCAGGGGAAATTAAGGTGGGCAGAAATAACTAAAAATGCAAAAGTAGAAAGTGATGTGAATTATTTGAGAGGTGCAGATTAAGTGAAATTTTGGTTGGAGGAAGGAGGATCCAGGAATGCCCAAGGAGGAAGTAGCATTAGAACTGAGATTTGAGAGTGAGATCATAGAAGAAACATCAGTATGCAGAAGGAAAAATCCAGGACATGTTGTGGGGGAGGAGCGAGTTTTTCAGTTGGCTGGAATGTAAGAGTATGAAGAAAGAGGGCTGAAACAGGCAGAAGCAGATGAGACATAGATGGTAAGGAGTGGGAAGGAAGAAACAGATGAGTGATACCATCTGAACTTTACTTCCTTAAAAACAATCTGGCAGTGCTGTTACAAGGAGAGATCTATTTTCAGCTAATGATTAGCAATCCGCTCATGTCCAAACATTAGCCTGAGATGTTGTCAACCATTATTAGATGTGAACCAAACTTGAGTTGTAAATGCACCTTCAGTTCTGTGGTTGTAGCATTCCTGATTGACTTAGTAAATTAAACTTTCACACATGAATGGTGTTGGTGTATGGATGTTAGCATTACACAGTCCACAAGCCAGACATTAAAAAAAAAAAAAAATTAACTGTTGAGCGGGATGAAATGCTCTTGAAAATGCAGGTTTAAGCATGAATTGCCCATTGTTCTTTTCTATAAAATGGTGACTCTGGAAAAATCCTTAGGGCAGAGGTAGGACTCTATCAATCTACCTGTTTATAGCCCTTTAAGTAAGACAAGACCAGTGGAATTATTTGTTCAAATTTTCTTAAACCTCCATGTGTGTCAGAGTGCAGGTTGAGGCAAGCTTCTTTTCAGTTCCCCAGGCTATAATAAACCCAATATCTGCTCTCTTGTTATTGGTGGATTTAAAGCCACACATCTGGCATTGGAATGCTGGCCAGGATGTCAGACAGCTTGACCATGTTACTTTCCATTATCTTGCTTATTCTGTAATCAAACAAAGCAAACACCAGCCCCTAAACCTAAAACTTGAGATCTGTGCTCAGTTAACACCAAAACTGGAGTCGATGGAGTGATTAGCAAAAGCAGGAGTGAGGGCATCTCTACAACGCTGAGTCACCCTCAGAGGTGCATGTGTTCACTGAATTAACGTTGCAATGTTTTGAGTGCAGCTTTTAACAATACAGAGCTCTCATAGCCAAGTGTGGGAGTAATAACAGAATAAGCAAATTACAGGGAACTAGAGAAGAGATTCCACTACAGAGGAAGCAAACCAAGGGAATAGCTTTTGCACGAGCTGTGAATTTGGTTCTCCACCCATTCCAGTGCCTCTTCCAAATATAAATATGGAACCAATGGCTGAAAATGTGGAGTGCACACACAATTAATTCAGTCCAGCAAGAACTCTGTATGTCATACAATTTAGAATGTTTCTTTGATAGTTTTCCTCGAGTACTGAGATTAAGCATCGTTTTAGCTTAGAGTTGTTGACTGTGGATGACAGAGGACAGCAGAACGTGTGAATAAAACATTTCAATGAATGCTCAGGTTTACTTTCCCAACTAACTATACCTACTACATACCAGGCTCTGGAGAGTGTACAAAGTTGAGGAAAGCATGTTTTTTTTTTTGTTTTGTTTTTCCCCTCAAGGAACTTGTATAAAGGAGGGAACATAAGGTAAATGTACAACTGACTAAATTACAAGGGCAGATGTGTTAAATGCCTTAAGTGAATTTACAAGCAATATGCCATGCTGGCTTGAAGCAGAAAAATGTCCAAGAAAAGTTAAATAAATGTTGCAGGTGTGAATCTCCAAGAACCTGCTGCTGCTGCTGCTAAGTCACTTCAGTTGTGTCCAACTCTGTGGGACCTGATAGACGGCAGCCTGCTAGGCTCCTCTGTCCCTGGGATTCTCCAGGCAAGAACACTGGAGTGGGTTGCCATTTCCTTCTCCAATGCATGAAAGTAAAAAGTGAAAGTGAAGTCGCTCAGTCATGCCCGAGTCTTAGAAACCCCATGGACTGCAGCCTACCAGGCTCCTCTGTCCATGGGATTTGCCAGGCAAGAGTACTGGAGTGGGGTGCCATTGCCTTCTCTGCCAAGAACCTGAGTTACTGGGAAAATGGTGGCCCCATTCAGGGAAATATGGAAGCCAGGAGAAAGAGTAGGCTTACCTGTGAATACAGGCTTCCCTAGTGGTTCAGATGGTAAAGATTCTGTCTGCAATGCGGGAGACTGGGGTTCGATCCCTGGGTTGGGAAGACCCCCTGGAGGAGGACTTGGGAACCCACTCCATTATTCTTGTCTGGAGAATTCCCATGGACAGGGGAGCCTGGCAGGCCGCAGTCCATAGGGTCGCAAAGAGTGGGACACGACTGAGCGACTAACCACACACACACCTGTGAAAATGCTGAGTTTGAGAGGTGATTGGAAGCCTGTCTAGAGAAAATCTGAGAGGAGGAATGTGAGTGACATGTAGAGATATGAGAAGTAGAGGAGATAAGGTCATCAAGAAAAATCGTATCAGGAGAAACAAGAGCACTGGGAACTTTTAGGGAAAATCTGGTTCTAGGAGACAGCAGAAACAAGAAAAAGCAGTGTTAAGATACTGAAGGAATGATCCAGGCAATAGGAGGAGAACCTGGAGAATGCAATCTGATAAAATGTAAGAGAGGATTTTAGGAAGAAATTGAGCAACAGCGAGGATTGCAATTGAAGGCTCAAGGAGGATACAGACCAAGAAGAAATGGGGTTTAGATGGTGCTTGATGCCTTTTTAAGAGAGCAGTTTCAGTAGAGTGGCAGGGCCAGCAACCAGACTGATTATTAAAAATTTGCTGAAGTATACAAAACAAATGACACAAAGATCACAAATTTTCCTCTTAGGACAATTCCTCTGCCCTTTATTGTCAGGGAAATAATGCAATAGCTAGAGGAAACTATTTCACAATGGATTACATATTTTTAAAAAATCACCATTTGATGAGGTTATCTGAGTCTTTCTAATGCATGCTAATGTAGACCCTTTGTTGAGATAATTGAGTGGCTTGTCTTCCATATCATTCACACGTTAGTACCATCAATGGAAACTACATACAGTAAGACACTGAAGTGGGGGATGTCTGGAAGAGGTGATGGAAAATAGCAGAGAAGATGCCACTTCAAAGGGCTTAGCATGTGAAGCCACTTGAGTCATTGATTTTTTCTTATCTTGGAGTGCTGATTTCTCCTCTATACTTCTGTGCTTCTTTGGGTCCCAGGCTTTTTTTCTTGAACGGTGTTTTAAGTGGTTGCAGACCAAGCAATGGGACTATGGGACTCTGATTACACAATCATCTGGCAACCCTCCCTTTTGCTCTCTTCCACAGAAGTAAGCAGCTGATGATTATGGAAATAACAATAAGATTGCAATAACAATATCTTTCATTTCTTTACTGCTTTCTATCTCTCAAACCCTATTTGCACACATACTGCCATATAACCTCAAATCAGTCTGCCTGGGGATAAATGAAGTTCTTTAGGATGGGAAAAAAGGGACAGAGGAAATATGTGATTTGTTTATTGACTGTTTTCAGCACCCTTGTATCTCCTTTTTTCTAAACCTATTTATCTTCTCTGGTTAAACAGAAGATACGTAGATAGACAATATTTCTGTATTTTTAATACTTAAAAAAAAAATTGTACCAGGTCTTAGTTTCATCATGTGGGATCTAGTTCTCTGACCAGATATCAAACCCAGGCCCCTTGCATTGGGAGCATAAAGTCTTAACCTCTGGACCACCAGGGAAGTCCCTGTATCATTATTTTAGAAAGCTTGTGTGCTCTTGGAGATTCAGTAGTGGGGTATAATTCCTGACATCTGTGAGAGTAAAACATCCAATATTGATACACTATGTGAAAGAAAAATCAATGGAAACATCATTGAAATGAAGTTAGGTAATTATTTTTATTTATTGAAATTAATATTGAAAGTGGAAAAAACATGCCCAGCAATGTGAGGGGTTAGAATAAGGCAATTTAACTTTGTCTTATTCCTAAAGAATCTTCCCCCCTTTCAATCTGACTTTCCTTCTATAGAAGCTGCTATAGTTAATGGATAATAGATGTTTAGAGTTAAAGAATGTTCAGCAGGTGGGTTTCCCTGGTGGCTCAGATGGTAAAGAATCTGCCTGCAATGCAGGAGACCTAGGTTCAGGAAGATCCCCTGGAGAAGGAAATGGCAACCCACTCCGGTATGCTTGCCTGGAAAATCCCATGGACAGAGGAGCCTGGTGGGCTACAGTCCATAGGGTTGCACAGAGTTGGACACAACTGAGCAACTGACATTTCGCCACTTTCACTCAGGGGTAGGGGTTAAAATGGGGACGTTACAGGGAAGGAAAACCATTCCTGCATGCATTGTTTCACTCACGTAACATTTACAGATATCGCTGTGAGCCAGCTGCTGCTGGGTCTGGGATGTAGAGATACTTTGTTGCAGGACATAATATTCTTTTGGGAAGAAGTTTCTCTTGAAAACCTTGAAACGAGTGGTGTTGGAGAAGAGTTTGCTGAGTCAGTGGCTGCAGGAGAGGAGGAGGAAAGCGATGGCTGACAGTGAAATTCCTGAACAATATGAGAATCAGGTTGCCAGGCTAGCTTCTTTTCTTTCCATCAGGAATCTTGCTGAAACTTAGGAAGAAAGGTTGATTGTGGAAGGAGGATTGGAGACATTTTTATCTATTAATTTTTGGAGCATAGTTGTTTTACAGTGTTGTGCTAGTTTCTGCCGTACAACGAAGTGGATTAGCTATACAAATGCATACATTGCCTCCCTTTGGGACCTCCCTCCTCACTCATCCCACCCTCCATCCCACCCATCTAGGTCATCACAGAGCACCAATGTGAGCTCCCCATGCTATGCAGCAGGTTCCCACTAGCTAGCTGTTTTACATATGGCAGGGCACATATGTCCACGCTACTCTCTCAGTACATCCCACTTTCTCCCCCATCTCCCTTCCTCATGTCCACAGGTGCGTTCTCTACATCCGTGTCTCTACCCCTGCCCTGGAGCTAGGTTCCCCTTAAGGTGAAGCTCTGCTGGACTTCAGTAAGTGGTTGAGGATCTGTGCTCTAGTTGTTTGACACCAGTAAGACTTCACAATACGTTTGAAGAGACAAAGTCAAGAGTAGCTTCTAATTAGAAGCTCTGAGAAAATTTAAGCATGGATTGCTATCCTTTCTATCATATTGCTTTAGTGAATATCTCTGTATTTTCACAAAATCAAAATATGTCAGGGCTGGAGGCCATGTTTCAACTAGTATGTTGATTTAATTTCTACTCAGCCAAGAAAATTGCCACTTAGATCATCAATCTTGGTTTCTGTGGAATCCGATTTTTTTCCCTCTCTCTCTGGGAGCTCTTATATAAGAATTGTTCAGAGTTAAATGAGGGATGACAAGTTCATAGCCCAGAAGGAACACTGGGTCTCTGGGCTATCAAAACATTGATCATACGTCGGGCCACTGAATGAGGATCCCCTGGAAAATCTCTGGCTTCTAATGAATGGTAGAAATATGTGAATGGGAAGACTAGATTTGGAGAGCTGTCTGTATGAGAAGGAAGCACACTGATGACAGAACACAGATGTGTACCCTGTGAGTTGGCAGAAGTGTGATTATGTTGACTGCGTTGATAGTTGTCAGAGTCTAGGACACAGTGTCTTTGAGCACGGCTCTGAAGTTGGGATGTTTTATTCCTGGAGGGGGGTGGGGCGGGGTCTTGATGGTAGTGACTGCCTATTTCATTCTGACAAGAATGACAGTGTCTACAGAGATCACGATCTCGACTGGCTCCCCTTTTGGCTGAGGAAGGAAGCCAGAATGGCCAGTTCTGCTGGCAGTTATCTGAGCCAGTCTGCACGGGTCTCTGATTGCTGTGAGGTTCCATTGGCGGGAAGGAACCAGAAATACCGGTTTCTACCATCTGTTGGAGTCCTAAGGACTGGTGTGACTAACTGTCTGTAACAGCAGCTTCAAATCCCTTCTGGGAAGAGGCGGGAACTGTAAATAAATTGAAAACAAATACGACTCATTCAAACAAATGTGTGGCTTAGGTTTGATGTGGTAGGTGAGAACCCTGTAGAAGAGAGAAAGCTGGAGTCTATATGCAATCTCTGTTCAACATCGTCTCAAAGAATCACCTACAGTGTTGAAAACTTGTAGTAATCATGTGATTATTGGAATGATTGTTCTGCAGATGAGATGAAATGATACTGATTGGAGAAGGGTATCCGGCATTTTAATAAAACAAAATAAGAACGTGCTAAGAGTAGTCATTAGAGTATTAAATACGCATTGCATATGTTTCTGAATTCTGTTTTTAATTATAAATAATCTAGCATTAATTATCGGAGAAGGCAATGGCACCCCACTCCAGTACTCTTACCTGGAAAATCCCATGGACAGAGGAGCCTGGTAGGCTGCGGTCCATGGGGTCGCTAAGAGTCCCACACGACTGAGCGAATTCACTTTCACTTTTCACTTTCATGTATTGGAGAAGAAAATGGCAACCCACTCCAGTGTTCTTGCCTGGAGAATCCCAGGGACGGGGAGCCTGGTGGGCTGCCGTCTATGGGGTTGCACAGAGTCTGACGACTGAAGCGACTTAGCAGCAGCAGCAGCAGCAGCATTAATTATAATATTATGTCTTCATCATTTTCCCTCTGCTCAAAGCTAAAAATTCTTTCTATGTAAGAGTCAAGACTCGTTACAATTAATCTCTCGTTCTTTAGAAAAGAATGGAAGCAGCAACAGTGAGTAAAGTACATTTTTTAACAGTTTAAACAATCCTCATTTAAAATATATATACAAAATGTGCAAGTTTATTTATTTATTTTTTTTTACCACTTTTTGGGACTGTAAACGTATTGATAGCCCTGGGGTCTGGGGCTGGTGCTGTTTATTTCCTAGACTGATGCAGCACAGGTTGTCATTCCAGGTGTGGTGCCCTGATTCCTGTGATTAGTAATAAAAAGGCTGAGCTGTGGGAGGTGGAGAGTTTCCTGGAGGTGCGTGCAGTTGCTGCAGGCGCACAGCTGCACTTGGGCCACTCTGACAGCTGCACTGCCCTCCGCCTCAGCCTTTCACGTCTGGTCAAAGAGAAGCAGATGCTGCCATAAGACTTTCTCATTCTTTTTAAAAAGAATTATTATATTTATTTTTTGACTGCCCGGCACGTGGAAACTCAGGTTCCCTGACCAGGGATCAAACACCTGCCCCCTGCAGTGGAAGCAAGGAGTCTTAACCACTGGACTGTCAGGGAAGTCCACCTTCTCATTCTTAATTGCACATCCAGAAGGGAAAAGTCAGAGGTTCTGATGGTCATTTTTATCCCAGGAGTTTTTTTCCCTGGATCACTTGTTGTCAGGATTTGGGGGTAATCACGAATTAACCCCCGGAAAGCACCAGATATCTACTTTATCTTAATTGTAAGTAAGTAAGACCCTCTTAAAGATCCCTGCCCCACCCCTCCCCTTTTTATAGTGTAGGAACATGCAGATTTAAGTGAGTAATTTTTCTCTGAGCCTGCTGTTAATCTTTTCCACTTTTAGCATTGACTCCCATATAAATAAAAATTAAACACTGTTTTGCTATTCTCTATACTCTTAATACCATCTATTATTTCAATTTGCCTAGGCATTTTAGAATTTAAAACAGCAAATGCTCAATTAAGCTTGCTTAAGGGATGTCTGGCTCTCGGGAAACTAGGAAAAAGAGGCAAGTTCAAATCCATGCAGATTTATTCCAACCACTCAGAAACTAGCCTATCTCATATTCCATATACTTACCTTATTTGGTGTTTCATAAAGCTGTCAGCATATCATCTAGATGTCTTATTTTGACTTACCAAATTTCAGACCTGAGTCTGTGAATACTCGTAAATATTTTCTTTGAAAATTTAGCAACCGTTACTGGCAGTCTTAAAGTATGTCAGTAATCATGTAATAGCCTTATTTATAACTAGGAAGCTGGAACCATCCAGCAGTGGAAGCCAGTGACTGAGAAGCAACACAACGAAGCCCCCTACCCTGGTCTTTCAGGGGCCAGGCCAGAGGAACACAGATTGCCAATCTCCTCTGGGTAGTGTCACAAAGAAGCAGGGAGGATTTTCGAGCTGTGCCAGGAGGTGCTCGAGGAGTGGAGATATTAAACATAGTCACTGTTTAAGTAATTATGATAAGAACATGCTTTTAGAGAACAATTAAATCTTCACAGCCTCCAAAAGGAACATTTGATGTGTTTCCCAACTTGTGCATTCCCCATTTGAAGAGGTGGCTGGGTCTCTGGTTGGGATGGCCTCCTCCCTGAATTGCAGAAGTGCTAAAATAACAAGCAACGTCTGGCTGGGTGATTTTCCACATTTGCCCTGTTTAAAGGAAGGAGCATGTTCTACCGTAAACAGTTATGGGAACTGTTTGCTTTGGATGGGCTTGGTCCTCATGGACTGAGAGGGCCTTCTTACTCTGGTTCCTTGCCAAGGTGGAATTTTGATGCCAAAGGCTTCCTGATCCTGTAAAGGCATTCTCTAATTTGAATGTTTTATCTGACAAAGTGTGTTGGGGAGCCCAGGGGACACAGTAATAGTGGCTTGAAAAAATAGTCACTTGGAATAAATAGTAGCTTTCACTAAGCTAGCATGGATTGGAATTCATTATTATTTCTTGCACTGATTTCTTGGATCTGTTTGTGCTCTACCAGTGGTTAGGGAGGGCTCTATCCTGAGACTTATAGGGATTCCTGGGTGGCTCAGTGGTAAAGAATCTGCCTGCTAATGCAGGAGATGCAGGAGATGTGAGTTTGATTCCTAGATCAGGAAGATCCCCTGGAGGAGGAAAGAATACCAGAATACCCTGGTACTCTTGCCTGGAAATCCAATGGACAGAGGAGTCTGGCGGGCTACAGTCAGTCCATGGGGTGGTAAAGAGTCAGACACAACGGGGCACACATGCAACTATCCAGAGACTATACTATCTATGAGTGCCTTTGGGATGTCCGTACTCCCTTACCTCTATTAGAAGTAGAGGATAAGTGTGCTGGGTGACTTAGCATAGTCATGAGCAGATATACTGTCCATGAGCTCCAAATGGGGAGACAAAGGTGAGTTGGGTGTGGCTGCTAGCATCCAGCTTTACATTCCAGTCCTTCCATTACTTGGTGTATTCAGAGTACATGATCCCTAGAGTTGTGGTTCTAAGCACTGCTGTGAGTTTTGAACCCTGCTGCTGCTAAGTCGCTTTAGTCGTGTCCGACTCTGTGCGACCCCATAGACAGCAGCCCACCAGGCTCCCCTGTCCCTGGGATTCTCCAGGCAAGAACACTGGAGTGGGTTGCCATTTCCTTCTCCAGTGCATGAAAGTGAAAAGTGAAAGTGAAGTCGCTCAGTCGTGTCTGACTCTTCGCGACCCCATGGACTGCAGCCTACCAGACTCCTCCGTCCATAGGATTTTCCAGGCAAGAGTACTGGAGTGGGTTGCCATTGCCTTCTCTGCTACCTCTACCAATTTTTTTTGCCACGTGACCTTGGACAAATTGCCTAAGTTTGCCATGCTTATTTCTTTGCCTCTGTAAAGTAGGGATTGTCATGAAGACTCAATAAATTAATATATGTGAAAACACTTGGAATAAAACCCATACCCAGTAAGCACTCAGTACATATTAGCTTCTTTTACTCTCTCCCTCTGTTAAAATTACAAGTGATACCTACTGGCCACTGACTCATGCCCTAGCTGGATGGTTCTGGTTGGAGAGGGAATTATAGGAGAGTGAGAAGTGTGTGGGTGTGCCATCTGTCCACCTTAAGGCCTATGTGTACCCACAGACGTGTTTTCTCCCCGAAACAAAATTGGGGCCACTGAATGTTCGAACGTTTATGAAGATTTCTTTCCAAAGTGATCTTTCTGGCTTTTATGCTATCAGGCAGACCAGTTCTGTTGTTAATATTAGTCTCTCTTCTCCAGGGTTGATTTCAAGCCATGTTTATTGTAGCTTTAATTTACCCAGTGCTGGGGTGTGCCAGTCCCTGTAAGACTGTTGACAATGATCTATGAGAGCAGTCATTTCTGCACACAAATCATGGTGACCAAGTCCATGAATTCCCTCAGGTGTAGGGCAGAGTGTCTGAAACACCACACAGCAAGCTGGAGGTGGGGCATTTACAAGGAGCAGATTATTGTACAACCATTTCCTGTGCCTCAGAGTTCTCTGACCTCAGCTGCTTTTTTAAGGCACTGAGCCACAGCTCCTGTTATGAGCCACATCCCCACACCTCCCCACGTCACTCCACGGGCCGCTCCCTGGCTTGGATCCTGGCTGCCTTCTGTCGCCACGCCTTAACAGATCACATTAACTGAATTCAGCGTTCCCCCTGTTAGTCCCTTATACGGGATCTTGCAGTCCCTGGTGTCTGTGTGCTTAATATGCCCAGCATGTATTCATTGGTTCATTCATTTCAGTCATTTGTTCACTCACCCATCCATCTATCAGGCATTTACTAGGCCCACTATGTGCTGGGCATTGCACTAGGCACGAGAGATGCAAAGATGACCCAAGTTCTCCTTGGCAGGGACCATATCTTACACTCTAGAGGGAAAGAGAAACATATGGATCGTGACAAAGGTAGCCAAGTGATGTGAGGTGATGGTTAGAAATGTGAACTTTGAGCCTAAGTTCTCGGGTTCAAATTCTTGTTCTGCCACTTTCTATCAGTGTGCCCTTGGGCAAAGTACTTAACTTCTCCGTGTCTCCATGTAAAATGAGGAGCATCATTGTACCCACCTCATAAGGGTGTTTTAGCACTTAATATTTATGGTGTGTGGAAAAGATACCTGAAATATAGTAAGTGCTATTCAGTGTTAAATAAATAAGTACAAAAATAGAGATATACCCAGCATATAATATACAAGAGCAGCTAGTCCCCACTAGCTGAAGCTCCAATTCTTTGGCCATTTGATGCGAACAGCTGACTCATTGAAAAAGACCCTGATGCTGGGAAAGATTGAAGGCTGGAGGAGAAGAGGGCGACAGAGGATGAGATGGTTGGATGGCATCATTGATTCATTGGACATGAACATCGGCAAACTCCGGGAGATAGTGAGGGACAGAGAAGCAAGAGTCGGACATGACTTGGCAACTGAACAACCGCAACATTCCCACCAGCAAGATCAAAATTTTGTTTTCACTCAGTCCTGTTCCAGGTTGAAGACCTCTTCCAACTCGGGAGATTAAAAATAAATAAATAAAAGCCAGGTCAGAGTTTGGCTGTTGGGCATCAACGACCTCTCAGTGCAGCCAGCCTGTTCCGATCTTGGCCTTCATTTCCAGAAATGAGCCTTTTGCCCCGTCTTCCCACCGAACTTCTGTCTTGTATTTTTGTCATAGTGGCTGAGTCTTTGCCCTATTTTCCCGAGTCCTTAGTCTCTGCCTGACTTTCTGGTCAAGGTTTCAGCTCTTTCGGAGCAGAAGTTCTGCCTTGCTCTTGCTGGTCTGCCCTTGAACACTCTTCTCCAAGTGGGAGATTTCATCACCAGCAGCCAGACCTTTCTGCTGCCTGCTCATGCTGAACCCAACTGACTCCAGGACGCCCCAATGCCATGCTTCACCACCCCAATTATTTCACTCTCTTGACTCCATGCCCTGCCCATGTGGCTTGTCTCTCCAGAGTGTCTGTTTCCCAAGCGTCTGCCTGGCCTTCAAAGGCAGGTGTTTGGTCTCAGTTCTAATCATCTAGCTTAGAGGCTGTTCTGCCCCCGCTTAATCTTTCTACTGACAGTAAGAAGGTGGCAAGGAAGAAGGGCTGAGTCAGATATTCTCTGTGTTGCTCGTAAAGTGACCTACAGAGTTTAGTTGTTGATTGAAAGGAATTTGAGGGGCGAATGTATGAGGAGATAGCCATAATAAATAACTGTACACAGGCCAAGGTCTGCTTAGAATAAAGGGTATAAAGTCTGGTACTTGGGGGACTTTCTCATCCTCGTGCCAAGATCAAGGGAATTTCTTTACCACTGTAATTTTTCCCACTGAATAATAGTCTTACTCAATATCAGTCACACGACTCCTCAACTAATGACGTCATAATATTGTGGTTCCAGTTTTTGACTTCAGTACCTTCTACCTACCTTTCAACCTTAGTGTTTGCATGCAGGTTAAACATTTCAGGAAGCCATGGGTTTCCCCTCTGTTTTCTCCTCCCATCATTCCTGTTTTTACTTCCTCAGAGTTTCCCTAAATTCAGTGAAGTTGAAATGCTAGCCCAAAGAATTTCTCTTTCCCTGGACTCACTTCTGTTAAACATGCCACTTTCTTTTTGAATAAGAAAAGGCAATCATCTCCATTAAGATAATAACCTCAAAGCTCCATTACTGACGAGGGTGTCCTGAAAGTGAGGCAAGAAAGGAAGGGAAATAAAGGCCAGAGCATAATCCCTTGCTTTTAGCGACATAACCTAATTTTCATTAGGCCCCATGTAGCTGCCTAATTTCCATTAGGCACCTGCTGGTTTCTTTTAGCCCTATGCACACAAGACAATCTTATTTTCCCTTCAGTTCTATTGGGTACTTAGGTCTAATTGAAAACTTAATTATAAGTGCTAGAAGTCATCTGCAGAGTATTTCTCAATTGTGAATTATTCTATTATCTATTCTTTATGGTATGAATTTATTTTCTTGATTGAAATAATTTTCACTTGAAATAGCATCTGACATTTGCAAGGGTTTCAAAGCACATTCACGTAAGTTATCTCATTAATTCCCACAGCAGCCCTGTGCAGTAGGCAGAACTGTTGTTATTCCTATTCTACAGATGAGGAAATAATGGCACAGGAAGAGATTACAGGAAGATAATATAAAAAGTGCACTGGGGAGGAAAGCTCATTGGAAGGGGACCCTGAAGACCCAGCACTGCTTGCAGCTCTGGAGCTGTTGGTTACTAACTGTGTGTCTCTAGGCAAGTCATTTAATCTCCCCAGGCTTCGGTTTCTTCATCCAAAAAAGAGAGGGACTTTGATTTCACGCTCTGAATGCTTTCCTCTGATTCTAAGTGTGGATGACATTTGTTTAAACAGGTACAGTTGGTCTGGCCTCTGTACCCATGGGTCCTGCATCCACAGATTCAACCAACCACAGATGAAAATATAGGGAAAGAAAATTCCAGAAAATTTCCAAAAGTAGAACTTGAATTTGCTGTATGCCGACAACAATTACATAGTTTTTATACTTAGTTCTATAGCTCTTCCTTTGTGTGAAGTATTAAAAACAATCCAGAGATGATTCAAAGTAGACTGGAGGATGTGCATGGGTTATATGCAAACACTGCATCACTTTATATAAGGATATTGAGGGACCTGAGCATCTTTGGATTTTGGTATCCATGGGAGTCCTACGATGCATTCATATTCACCTCCCCTACTCAACCTCTGACAGCTCTCTTTCTCACACACACACACACACACACACAGACACACAGACACACACAGATTCCTCTGGACCCACTAGCTGAGGTCAGGCACTCCTGAAGTGAAGGGTGTTGCTAGCTGTAAGAATGAGGGAACTGGGAATATAGGAAAGTGAATGTGAAAGTTGCTCAGTCATGTCTGACTCTTTGCAACCCCATGGACTATACAGTCCCTGGAATTCTCCAGGCCAGAATGCTGGAGTGGGCAGCCATTCCCTTCTCCAGGGGATCTTCCCAACCTAGGGATCAAACCCAGGTCTCCCACATTGTAAGCGGCTGCTTTACCAGCTGAGTCACCAGGGAAGCCCATAGGAAGAGATGATCAATTCTTGAAAAGGTGTAACATTCATCCTAGGTAGAGTGAGGTGGCAAGTCCTGACAATTCAGTTCAGTGCAAAGGAGGTGTTAGAGGATGGGAGAGGTTGGAAAGTATCTCCTTTTCGGGGAGAAGCAAACTGGACGTCAATTACAAATTTTCTACTTATGGCTGATAGAAACACGGTAACCATTAAAAGAATTTAAAGGTTTTTTTTGAAGACCAGTATTAGGCTCACAGCAAAGTTGAGAGGAAGGTACAGGGATTTCTCATATACCTCAAGACCCCACATTTATAGCATCCTCAGTTATCAACATAACCATTAGAATTTTGGGAAAAAAAGCCCTCAGAGTGTAACTACTTCTACAAATGCAAAACTGTGAAATGCCTTTCAGAAACACAATGGATTAACTAATCTTTGCATAAGAATCTTACTATAACATTTTGGGAATGGGGAGTCTTTCTTTTCCTCTCATTGTGTTAGGTACAATGTTATGGCACTAATAGTCAAAAAAGGGTGTGACCGCAAGAGTACCTGTTTTGCAACACATAATCTGGAAGGATTTCAAATCTAGTGCTTAAGTGATGCAGGGTGTGTGTGTGATTATATTTTTAATAACTTAGATGATTTGTCTGATGATTATATAATCCAACTCCTTGCTATCTGCTAGAGGCAACATCTTCTTTTGATCACCAGTAATCACTGAGAGAAGCATGGCAGCATCGCTGGAATATTTATTAACTGATGCCAAATGAGGTTTGTTCAGGGTGCCCAGAGAGCCTGCCTATGTTATTCACCCTTGTCACCTGAGTGCCCAGCAATAGTAGATCCTCAACAAAATTGTGGGTGAATAAGACACCTCCTTCCTAAGACTATAATAACAATGATTGTAATAATCAACAGTGAAAATAGCTGCATAATGCTACAAGGAGAGAAAAATAAGAAATAGCTTCTCTGTGTGAGATTAAGCTATGAAGGCTTCATGTTGTACCTTCCATGATGATATTTAGTCAATATCATTTCTTTATTCCTGAGATCACAAGGCAGCCAAGTGTCCCTGGTTTTTGAAGAGTGATTGTTTCTGCAGCAGTGTGGGTAGCAATTTCCACTTCTGCTGAAAAAATTTGATAAGGGAATAGCTCATGTGAAAGTTGTCCAGGACACTACTAAATGTACCTTGATCACTCTTAGAGCCTGGAAACAGAACCCAGTATAAAATTGCTAGATGGGACTTTCCTGCGGGCTCAGGTTGAGACATCAAAGCAGAGCACAACTGGAGACAAGTACCTCCACATTCTATCAAGGGAAGCTAGATCAACACCAGGGCTTGCTAAGAGATTCCCCAACTGTTTATATGACCTATGGTCCCTAACCCAATTCTAATGACAGTTCTTGGGAGAATTGTTTTCAGTAACAGCCTTACTGAAATATAACTCATATACCATTAAGTTCACCCTTTTAAAGTATACAAGTTAATGGTTTTCAGTATATTCACAGAGATATGTAAACATTACAGCTATCTAATTTTTGAATATTTTTTTTATCACCCCCAAAGAAGCGTGTACTCATTAGCAATCAGACCCCATTTCTTATTCTCCTGGTCCCTGGCAGTCACTCTTCTGTTTTTGGTCTGTTTCTGTATATGTTTTCTATAAATTTGCCTATTCTGGACATTTCATTAAAATGGATTCATATAATGTGTGCCCTTCATGGATCACAGCCTTATCATGGCAAAGGGGCTTATGTAGCTCAGTGAAGCTATGAGCCGCATCTGCTGGGCCACTCAAGATAGAAGGGTCATAATGAAGAGTTCTGACAAGAGCTGACTTGTTGGAAAAGACCCTGATGCTGAGACAGATGAAAGGCAAAACAAGAAGCGGGTGGCAGAGGTTGAGATGATTAGATAGCATCACCAGCTCAGTGGGTATGAATTTGAGCAAACTCCTGGAGACAGTGAAGTACAGGGGAGCCTAGCGTGCTGCAGTCCATGGGTTTGCAAAGAGTCAGACATGACTTAGCCACTGAACAACGACAAGAACTATGATGTCAATAGCTCATGTGAAAGCTTTTTGTGTCTGGCTTCTTTTATTTAGCATAATGTTTACAAGGTTCATCCCTGTTGTAGAATGAATCAGAATGTCTCTCCTTTTTGTGGTTCATTGTATGTCTATACCACATTTTGTTTATCCATTCATCTGTTGATGGACATCTGGTTTGTTTCCACTTTGGGATTATTAAGTATAATGTTGCTATGAACATTCACATACACGTTTTTGTGATCTTGCGACAGTTTGACCTCTGTTTGCTGGGGTCTGTGAGCACAGAATATGGAGTCTACTCCTTGCCTAGTCATGAGGCTTGGCTAGAGCTGCCCTCATAACAAAGAGAAGAAAGGAGGTGGTAGTGTAAGTGAGTTACAATTGCATAGAGTAAGCAGGGTAAGGATTGGGTTTTACGAGGATTAGTGTGGACACTACAGGAGATGGAACCATCTTGAAACGACTCTATCCAAGAACACAGTCTTTGTAGGATAGGTGTCTGTCTGAGCAAGAGCTAAGGAGGACTCATGAATGGTCAGCAGGAAAATATAGCGTCCTCTTAAGGGAACAGGAAAGCATGGAAGATTCCCCAGTGTGGGTTGAGGGGTTTTCTGAAGAACCCAGGAAAGTTCCCCATTTACATGAGGGAGAGAGTCAGCTGGCATATGAGCATTTGTCTCACAGAGGACACCAATGACCATGCAAAATGGCACCAGCTAAACAATGAGAGTCTTTTTGCTTCTTTACTTCTCCTTTCTCCACCACACCTCAGCTGGGCAGGAACAACAAACAAGATTGGTTTGTGGCTGAAAGAAGGACTGTCCCTCTGCTCCACTTCCCAATTGCAGGTTCTGAAACCTACGAAGACCTGTTGGAGAACAGGGGAGGAAGATCTGAAGAAGAGAAGAGAGTGAAGTTTGGATATTAGGAAGACTGTATCTGTATAATGCCTTGAAACAAGACTGTCACAAAAGTAAAAAGCCTCTGGAGAAGTTATATAGTTTGTTGAAGATATTGTCTGGGGTCAGGAAAGATCTGACAGAGCAGGTGTGAAGCATAAGAATGGGAGAAAAGGGCTTCCCTGGTGGCTCAGTGGTGAAGAATCCGCCTGCCAATGCAGGAGACGCGGGTTTGATCCCTTTTGGGGGAGAATCCACATGCTGTGGAGCCACTAAACTCGTGCACTGCAACTGCTGAGTCTGTGCTCTTGGGCCGGGGGACTGCAACTACTGAACCATGTGCTGCAACTGCCGAAGCACGCGTGCCCAGGAGCCTGTGCTCCACAGCAAGAGAAGCCACAGTAATGAGAAGCCTGTGCACCACAGCGAAGGCCCAGCATAGCCAAAAATAAATAAACAAGTAAATGAATAAAATTTAAAAAAAGATTGGGAGAAAAATAAAATAAAACTGTTTTCTGATTGCACTTGACAGAGTCCAGCCTGATTAATAAATACTTTTTTTGGTCATGAGTACAATTATCTCTGAGTTTGGTCTGCTGAGGACTTTTTTGGACTCCATGATTGTCCTGGAGGTGCTTTGCTGTTATGGGTTGTGGTCAACACTAGTGGGGCTATCAATCAAAAGGCCTCCTCTATCACAAAGATAGGTGCATCAACAGGCTGACAATTAGAATTACCTGTTTCCAGGTGACAGTGATGGATCCAGGGCTGGGGACACGACCCAAGCGGAATGAAGCAGAGTCTTTGTTCAGAGAAGGGTAAGAATATTGGAAGCGTTTGTTTTCCTGTGATCATGAACTGTAAATACCTGTTGATTCCAGGATCACTTTTCCCTCCACGTGGAGAGAGATTGCTGGAGAAGGAAGCTGATCCAGAGAGAAGTGAGTTGAGAAACAGAGATTACCTGATTAATGACTACATTGTTTAATGAAAAAAGTTTTTTAAAAATTCTTAGACTGTTGGAACATGGAAGTGAGTTAATCGTACCCCTCAGTTCTTGGCATACATCACTATTGGTCTGTAAAAGATGCCTCTCATTTAAAAAGTTATTGTTCTCCTTCATCCTCCATCTCTTCTCTCATTCTCCTTCCATTACAGGGACCTACTTAGATATGTTTCTATATTTTTCAAGGCATACGCATATCAAAGAACACATATTGGCATAGTTTTGTGTATTTGTGTCTTCAATACAAATAAATGGCATATAGACTTCATTAAGTTTCTTCCTTTTTTTTTTTTTCTGTTGTTGTTTTCAACTCAATACTGTGTTTTAAGCTCTAATTGCCTTAGTGTCTGAAACTCATTGACCTGACTTGGTTAGGGTTTCCAGGTTGACTCAAGTTCCCTGTTTCTGTAAACAGCATTGTGGTTGACATTCCCATACATGTTTGGGGATACATCCAGGAGTGGAATTGCTGAAACTAACTTTTGGATGTTTCAGTTACTACATAAACCTCATAAATTATCATTTTTGCTTAAGCTACTTGGCAATGGGTTGTGTCACTGGCAACCAGAGAAGCTCCTACCTAATCTTTTCCTGTTGTAGATGAGGAGCACCTGGTCTCATCTGCCTGGCCTCATCCAGTTCCCTTTGGAGAGTCTAAGGATAAAGCACTTTGGATGTCCCTTCAAGGCTTTCCATTCCTACTTGCAGACTCAGTAACTGGCTTCTACTTTTGAAAAAGTCTCATCACTTCTGTTTCACATGATGGATTAAGTGAATCTGTAGGTGTTGTTTTATTGGAAAAGTATTTTAATTTAAAAAATTCATGGTAAATTCTCAAAACATAATGAAAAATGTTTTCAAACTTTGGAACTGCAATTATGTTCGCAACTCTCTAGAAACGGAAATGTCTATTAATGCTAAAAATACTTTACTAGATCAATCATCTTAATAATAAAATCTTATTAAAACAATCTTTCCTCACCACAGGAATGCCTGTTATGAGACCTTGGTTAGGGAGATTTCCTTCTGTGGTACATAGATCTTTCTCCCAAGTGTTTTTGTTTACTGAACATTTTGAGACTTCTCAGAAGTCTTCTGGTTATACTGCTGCAGAAACCCCCATTCAAGAAGCCAAGGTCAGCTGCAGTAGCTGCAGAATAATGGGACAGCATTCTAGTCCTTGACCATAAGCTGATACCAATGAGATGAAAATCAACAAAGATAAATTCTATGGACATAAATATAAAACTATTCATTGATGTTAACCCTGATGTTAACCCTAATATAAAGTGAATTCAGGGAAGGGTAGACCTGATTTGACAGCAGTTCATGGGAAAAAGACATAGAGGAGTTGGGTGTCCTTAATTTAATGGTTAGCGACAGTCTGAAGAGGCTGTCAGAAGCATCGCACAGAGACTTCTCAGGTGGTCCAGTGGTTAAAGAATCCACCTACCAATTCAGCAGACACAAGTTCGATCCCTGGACTGGGAAGATCCCACATGCCTAGGAACAACTAAGCCCATGTGCCACAACTACTGAGCCCTAGAGCCTGTGTTCCACAGCAAGAGAAGCCCAGGCACGTCAGCTAGAGAGTGGCCCCCACTCTCTGCAACTACAGAGAGCCTGCCCACAACAGCAGAGACCCAGCGCAGCCAAAAAAATAAATGAATAATAATAAAAAAAAGCACCAACACCATCAAAGCAGCAGTCATTGAGGTGTTGCACTGTGCTCAATCTGGGAGGTAGGAAGGAAGCATTTCCTCCTTTGCTGATTTTACCAGCCCTGAAGTGTTATTCTGAGCACCAACCTGAAAGGACTCAATGACAAATGGGAAGCTTCTAGATGAGGATAATTGGCATAGAAAAGAAATTGAGGAACTATTACAGCAGCCAATACTAGGGGAATACCTGCTGTCTGTAAGTATTTGAAGGGCTTTCATGTGAATACGAGTGGCCTGTTCATTATATATAGCACCTCACAATCTTCATAGCTCTTTCATTTTTATTAATTAACATGATTCTTCCATTGGCCTGTGAGGGAGGCCAGGCAGATATTGCTCTCATTTTGTACATGAGGAAAATGAGGCTCAAAGAGGGAACCTTTATCTTCTCAAAGTGGGATAGAAGTTGAATGGAGATTCTAGGACTAGAATGCAGGTCTCTTGACCTGTGTTTAGCGCTCTTTCAGTTACTGTAAGTAATATAACATTTAAGACTTCCACATGGCTGGTGGGCTACAGTCCATAGGGTTGCAGAGAGTTGGACACGACTGAATGATGAACACACTCTATGCTCTGGTGGAAGGCAAATCTAAAACCGAAGGGTTACAAGGAACCAGAAGGCAGTAAATGCAACATAATGAAGATTTTAAAATATGTTTGTGTATGTCTGTAAGGGCTTTCCAGCAGTGGGAGGGGTGGCTCCCCAGAGTCTTGGTGAACTCTGTCATGGATGTACTTCCAGTGGAGGTTTGGTAAAAGTCCTTTGGGAGCATTCTAGAAAAGATTCTGAGTGGACAATGACACTGGACAGTCCTCCTTTTCCCAACTGGTATTTTATTTGTATTGGACTGAGAAGGAAATAAAGAAATAGTCTGGCAACCTGCTATGTTTTCATCTGTCAGTTTGCTAACTAGAGCCGAATGAGGTCTGAAAAGAAAATTCCATTTGAAAAAAACATGATGCGGGCTGGTCCAGATAAATGACTCACCGATATGCTTATGTCAATCTGATTTTTGTTTATCTACCGACCATAAGCACATGGGTGCTGATGTCTCTTACTCGTCAGCCATTTCCCTTAACACCAGTTACTCACGCAGATGAAAGAATGAAAAAATCATCATGAAAAATCAGGCTTGGGGAACTGAGTTGCCAGGCTGAGGGCTAAGGCCACGTCACCTTAGAGGCTCATGAAATCCGATGTTTATACAGCCTCAAGTATCTTTATTTTTACTGTGAATCTGAAGCTTCTGACATGATCGAGGTTAGTAACTATGGAGACCAGTGATTTATTTACCGCTGAGGAGGTTCAGCGCTGGCAGAACCAGAGCAGGCTTCCTCATGCAAGCAGAGTGTCTGCTCAGCCTTTCCTAATGGGATCTGCTGAAAAAAAGTGGATGAATGCAACTGAGGGACCTGAGGAAACAGTTTAAATGAAGGCACTTAAGAGCAAAAAGGAAGAAGAAAGGACAGAAGAAGAAAGGACTTGAAGAAGTACAGGACAGATATTCCTTCTTACCTCCATTTCTCTGCCAGTCTTCTCCTTCTGGAATACCCTGCCCCATCAGGAAATGTGACCTTCTCCTAGCTTATCCCACCAACCCGAAGCCCACCTTCTACACTGCTGCTGCTGCTGCTAAGTCATGTCAGTTGTGTCCGACTCTGTGAGACCCCATAGACAGCAGCCCACCAGGCTCCGCCGTCCCTGGGATTCTCCAGGCAAGAATACTGGAGTGGGTTGCCATTTCCTTCTCCAGTGCATGAAAGTGAAAACTGAAAGGGAAGTCGCTCAGTCGTGTCCGACTCTTCGCGACCCCATGGACTGCAGCCTACCAGGCTCCTCCGTCCATGGGATTTTCCAGGCAAGAGTGCTGGAGTGGGTCGCCAGTGCCTTCTCCACACCTTCTACACAAAGGCATCCAAAGAAAGCTAACAACATTCCTCCCTTTGCGGACTACGTCAGGTGGTTGCCTATCTACCATGAGTTTCATTGGACTGAACCTTTCCATTCTTGTTTCCAGGGTTGTCCCTTATGTCACACACACATGCATTTTGTGCTCTTCCCAAGGAGTTGTGTGGGGGTGACGTTCAGCCCATGCTCCTTTCTCTGTGCCAAAGGTGACTGTGGTAGTCGTTCAGTCGTGCCCGACTCTTTCCGATCCCACAGAGTGTAGCCTGCCAGGCTCCTCTGTCCCTGGGGATGCTTCAGGCAAGAGTACTGGAGTGAATAGCCATTCCCTTCTCCAGGGGATCTTCCTGACCCAGGGATCGAACCCAGGTCTCTCACGTGGCAGACAGGTTCTTTACCATCCAAACCACATATTTACCATGGGTTACATTGGACTGAACCCTTTCGTTATTGTTCCCAGGGTTGTTCCTTATGCCACAGACACATATATATTGTGCCCTTCTCAAGGAGTTGTGTGGAGGTGACATCTAGCCCATGTTCCTTTCTCGGTGCCAAAACAGGTTGCCTTTCTAGATTCTCACGTCAAATGCACTTGTGGTGGTCCTCACCAGCCTCTGAGTGCCTGGTATCCACCGTATCTCTTCAGTGAGTCATGAACCCCTTGAGGGCAGAGGTCTGCCAGATCCGATTCTGCACTGCACATAGGGCCTGGTCTTAGATAAGCGCTCTTTAAATTGATTTAAACAGAGATAAGGAATAGAAGGAAGCCACAATGCAGGAAGCACAGAGAAGATGGCCTACGAAACAGCGAGAAGGCAATAAATTACAAGTAAGAGTTCACAAATGCAAAGACAGTTTCTTGATCCTGATTTTCCCCTTGTGCTTCGAGGGCAGAGGGTTTTTGCAGAGCATTTCTTGCTCTCTATCTCTAGTTCTGTCCAAGGTCTAATGAACCTACAAACCAGGGCTCCGTGGGCTGAGCTGCCACTATTATCAGAGCTCTGTTAGCCAGGTCTGGGTCCTGCCAGTTACTAGGGCAGGGCTGGGGTCTGAGTATTGAGGCCACTGTGCAGCCCAAATTCAGAGCTCAAAAGGGAAGCCACCTCTGTAGCTGCAGAGAGATGACCTGACACACTCCCCTGGCTCCTGTTGGACAACCCCTGAAAATCCTTCCTGTCCCCAGCAACAATGCTCTTCCCTTTTCAGAAAGTAGTGCCCTTTGTCAGCACTCGGGCACAGCCTGACTTCTGCCAGTCAGGTTTTCCAGTGGGGCTTACCTCAGAGTCAGGCCTGGCTGACCGCTTCACATTTAATTCCACTCTTTTCAGAATCAATGTAAATCGTGTGCATGAAATCACAGGCTACTTCATTGCTTCCTTCCTCAAACTTCCCCTGCCTCAAACCCCAAACCAAAAATACCATCAACTCAGGCTTGAGAAAGCCAGAGGACCCTGAAGAGTGACTGCAGCCAAATGCTAGCTGCAAAAAGGAAAAAAAAAAAAAGCTGGGGGAAAACCCGTCAAAAGCATGGAAATTTAGGAGTTGCTTTAATGTTTTTTAGGCAGTAAGAAAGCTAGAATCATTTATTATATGCAAGATTCATCAGCTGGGATGGGTTTTAGATGATCAGAGCAAGTAGAAAGGGCTGTCATTGTTCTGCGGAATCACAGAGTCCCCGCCCTCCCTGACATAGCACAGAACTC
Source organism: Capra hircus (assembly GCF_001704415.2). Taxonomy (NCBI): domain Eukaryota; kingdom Metazoa; phylum Chordata; class Mammalia; order Artiodactyla; family Bovidae; genus Capra; species Capra hircus. Next base: position 44,098,755 of record NC_030809.1, on the reverse strand, counting down.
ATTAGCTAATGCCTTTCACATCTGGGTAGAAGTAATACAAATAAAAACCGTGGTTGATGCAGCATGAACAAACTGGATTTTATTGAATAGGAAAACAAAGCGCACATGAAATCGCTATCCTCATATAGACCCTTTCTGTTTAAATATGCCCTAATATCCATATGGGCTTCCCAGGTGGCTCAGTGGTAAAGAATCAGCCTGGCAATGCTGGAGATGCAGGAGACATGAGTTCGATCCTTGGGTGGGGAAGATCCCCTGGAGGAGGAAATGGCAGCCTGCTCCAGTATTCTTGTCTGGAGAATCCCATGGACAGAGGAGTCTGGCGGGCTACAGTCCATGGAGTCTCAAAAGAGTCAGAAACAACTTAGCAACCAAACAACAACAATATCCATAGACAATAAAAGTGAAGAGTCTTGAAGTAGTTGTTGCAAAATCTGCCTAATGTCTTCTCTTCAGCAGCAGCCCAAGACTTTGGCTTTGTGGTATGGGATTGCAAAGGGGTTATTTCAGTTTTTTAGCTTTCTTCTTTGCAGATCTGGAGAAAGCAGACTTCTGGGACCTCAGGCAAATCATCAGTGTCTCCAAACTTCAGTTATGTCATCTGTAAAATGGGACTTCAAGTGATATGATGTGGAGTGAGGATTAAGTGAAGATGGTTCATGTGAAACAGGGGTTTAGGGCAGTGCCTGGAATATAGGGCTTATTAAACATTTGCTGTCACAATGGTTTAGGTATAATGCCAGCATATCTGGCTTTGGATCCTGCCTTTACTAATAATACTTACTGGCTGTGCAATCTTTGGCAAGTTACTCAGCCTCTCTGCTCCTGTCTGCTTAACTGTAAAATAAGGAACAGATCACCAACTTGCAGGGTGATTGTGAGAGTTTAATGAAGTAACTTCTTGGAATGCTGACAGGCACACAGTGAGTGCTGTATAAGCTTTTAATAATTTTCATTATTTTATAAAGAGAATTTTGTTGACTAGATGCTTCTCCTACCTATTCCCTACTCCCTTACCTCCAATCTTGGAATTCTCAGACTGTATAGCTCATTCTCTTTTAAACTCAAGTTACTAGAAAAGTCTCAATTCCCCAAACCTCTGGGGCAGCATTCCCTCTCTCCTGGTGACCTGGGTGGAGGCACCTCTGTGTGGAAAAATGGTAGATCCAGAAACCTTAGCTGTGCAAGAGCCTTGAGAACTCCTGCCTGCCCTTACTTTCCTGGGCTCAGCCCTGGAGACTCAAGGATGTCTCCAAGGATCTGGGGCACCTGATCCAGTGCCTCAGCAGAGCCCAGGTTCTTGAGAAAGACTCAGAGGCTCACAGAGGACTTCAGACTATAGAGTGGAGCAGAACTCCCAACTCCATCTACTAACCAGTCTGCGCGAGCTCTCAACCTGCCAGGCTCCTCTGTCCATGTGAGTTCCCAGGCAAGGATACTGGAGTGGGTTGCCAGTTCCTTCTCCTGGGGATCTTCCCAACCCAGGGATCAAATCCATGTCTCCTGCATTGCAGAAGGATACTTTACCGTCTGGGCTACTGGGGAAGTCTGCTAACCGGTCTGACCTTGGGTGAATTTCACAGTCCTGGGAAATCCAAGGCTTAGGAAGGTCACCTAGGTCTGGATGAACTGAAGACTTCCAGTCTGGAATTTTATCCAGGGCTAGAGAGATGCTAGCTGTTTTCTGGCAGTGGTAGCAGGGTGATAGTATCTAGATTTTGTCAGCTAAATTATGTTATCAACATAACTTCCCTTTGTGGTTTTTGTCACGGAAATCTAATCTTAAAAACCACGGATCGTTCTGTTCATGGTCTATAGGAAAGCCAGCACTAGCCAGGAGGGAGAACCCAATGCGAGAAAACAAGAGTCAGTTCCAGGCAGCACTGTAGTTGTGCAGGAAGGAAAGCGATCCTTGATGAAGATCTATTAAGTGTCAGCCAGCGTGGTCTATGGGCTTCCCCAGTGGCGCAACAGTAAAGAAACTGCCTGCCAACATAGGAGACGCAGGAGATGTGCGTTTGATCCCTGGGTTGAGAAGATCCCTGGAGGAGGGCATGGCAACACACTCCAGTGTTCTTGCCTGTTAAATCCCATAGATAGAGGAGCCTGGTGGGCTACAATCTGTAGAATTGCGAAGTCAGGCATGACTGAGTGACTGAGCTGTATGCTGAGTCACTGAAGTGCTGAGCATACACGCACATTGCGCTTCATATGCTGTTCCTTACAAGATTCCTGCAGGGAGGTACCATAATCATCCCCATTTTATACCTGAGGACTCAGAGGTTCCGAGAGGTTACCATGGGTCACACTGATGTTGGTATGATTGAGTCTAGACTCAAACTCCATTCTGTTTGATTTCAAAGCCTGTGCAACTGGCTGAAAGTTTCCAGCCTTTCCTCTCTGACTCCCTTTTTTTCAGGTATCTTCTATTCCTTTATCCTATCCTTTTCAAAACCTCGACCAGAAAAGGAATTTACCACAGACATCTAAGTCTTTGTGTGAATTTAAATAAACATGTCATGGTTCTGGCAGAGGCCAGCACAATATTGTAAAGCAATTGTCCTCCAATTAAAGAAACAGAGGGAAAAAAAAAAGATCCTTCACGAATTCTAAAATAGAGGACTTCATTTTATTGAAGATATTAGGGTATTATCCAGTATTTTGGGAGCACTACTCTAATTCTCACTCTAAGGCTGGCCTTGCTAATAATAATAATAATAATAATAATAAATAGCAACAGCAATAATTGTATTGGGTTGGTCAAATAGTTCATTCCAGTTTTTCTGTAACATGTTAAGATATTACAGAAAAACCCAAATGAACATTTTATCCAATGCTATAATAATGATGACTGCAAGAACCATCTGAATAGCATGTGCTAGGCTACAGTGTGCTATGCCCTTTATGTAAATCATTTCATTTAATCCTCACCATAAGTCTTGCAGGTGAATATAATTACAATAATTAATTTATAGATGAGAAAACTGAGCCTCAGAGAGGTTAAGTAACTTGCTTAGCTCATATAGCTAGTAAAGAGTTGGGATTTGGCCTTCTGAACGTGCCTCTTCAGAGATGGGGGTGTGCCCGCCCTTTGTGCCATTCTGGAGAAAGTTAAGCTTCGAGGGGCCCCTTTTGAAACAGGTTAGAGGTCTTCCTTACCTTTCCTTCTGTAGCTTCCCCTGCCTTCTTGCACAGATGGCCTCATATGAGAGATGAGGTGGAGGCAGATGCTCAATAGAGTTTCCATCTTGCAGAAGCAGCAACGGAATGATTCTGTTTCTGGTATCCCAATGTGAGGACTGCCAAGTCCTGAGATCACCTGGGCATTCACTTAGCCGGATTCCTGTCAGTTGCTTACTTTGTTTCAGTGGGTGATGGTCCCAGGATCCTTTGCGAGCTACATGACTGATTTATTCTATGTGACTTTTCTGAGGAGAAATTAGCTTAATGGTTGCCTTTTGTACATACTCAACTAAATAATCCCCAGACAGAGTTAAAACAGTTCATGGTTCCAGGCATTTTATACGATAACCAATTTTCCCTGTTTTAGGTCAAGCCCCCAAGACCAAGGCTCAAAATACACTTAAAATAATTATTCATGCTCTCCTGGGAGGAATCAAGGTTTGCAAAATATAAGAGAAGGCGGAAGACAATGCTAAATATTTCACTACTTCATAGTGATGTAATCTGTGGGTTCTGTTGAGAGGCAGAAGAGAAAGTCTATATGTAATAGGCATTTGCTGTACTGCTCAAACCCTCTACATTTGCTGCTGTCTATTCAATTTTCCTGTAGAAGACAAGAAAGTGAATGGGAAGCCTAACGCTCACAGGAAATGATGAGAATGCATAGAAAGTAAGCTAGCAGTTTTATGAGATCTTGGTGGAACTCCTAAGATGGTAATTATAGATGATGACTAAGGCAATAGCTTGTGAGACAAGCAGAATTCATAAGATGTGTTATATATAGATAGTAAGTTAGCAATCTGTAAAACATGTTAAAGAAAGATAGAATAAATGAAATACCTGTGGGAAAAGAGAAGTATGTTGCTTACAGACAGAATGGGATGAAGAGGGCAAGCCATGACTATGCCAACTCTGTGTGGACAGATACATCATCCTTAAGTTGGCCACCCATTGGTGACACCTACTCTGGTCCCACGTGTCCTCTGTCCAAGAAATGAACATAAAATCCAGAGCATTTGGGCTATTAGTGGGGAGCTACAGTGGTGGCCAGGCAAGCTTGCTGCTGTGTCTCTCTGAGACAGCAAGTGTGTGTCTCCCGCCCAGGGCACTTTCTGTCTATGGGCCCCCTTGCTGCACTGTAATCACACTCTGGTGGCTCAGATGGTAAAGAATCTATCTGCCTGTAATGCAGGAGACCCGGATTCCATCTCTGGGTCAAAGAGAAGTTTATGGCAACCCACTCCAGTATTCTTGGCTGGAGAATTGCCAGGGACGGAGGATCCTGGTGTACTACAGTCCATGGGGTTGCAAAGTCAGACACGACTGAGCAACTAACACACACAAAACCATACTATGAATGGGGAAGGCTGATGTCACACATACACCCCCCCCCACCACACCCACACACCCACACACACAGAAAGAGCAGATACGCATGTGGTCCTTCCATCCATTTGCACTTCCCACCCCCAACCCCCCCCATCCCCATCTCTTTCTCTTTGCCTCTCATGGTGTATTTTAATAGGTTTACCAAAACACGCAACTTGAACTTATTCTATTTTGAGGCTTTGAGCCTTTCTGTTCTGTGACCTCAGGCATGATTTGCCTGGGACTGTTCTCTGAGGCTCCCTTTGCATTGAGGTGAATTCCCACATGACTTCCACGTTAGACTGTTTCCATTTGGATCTTTTCACTTGTCTCTTCTGTTTCCTTGGCTAAGACTCCAACAGTGGATACTTTTACTCCATCAGAGGACCTAGGAAAGATCTGTGCCAACAGGGTTTGGAATGGAGGCAAAACTAATTTTGGAGAGCTCCACTGTGTGTTGAAAAAGATAGCAATCAAATAAAAATGTGTTATATCACATCCTGAATATGGTCTCAGGCCCTCTGCCAGGTAGTCAGGGAACTTTTTTTTTTTTTTTAATGAATTTGATTTTTTTTCCATTAGGAAAATTACCAAAGTTCTGAATTAACAAGAGCAGCACAAGAGGGACAGCATGGCTCTGTCATCCATTCAGAACACAGTTGGGAGGAAGGAAGAACGATGGTTTGTAAAAATGGGTCCATAAATAATGAATGATTTTAATACCTCTGAGTGACTTGGGTGATCACACTGAGTGACCGTCTCAATATATTATTTATACTTTTTGTGTTTTTTTTTTTTCTAATATAGCATGTACCCCCTTTCTGCCCCCCACCCACCCCTGGCCTGGTCACAGTATTTCGTTGCCCATTTACTGTGTTTTAAACCACAAACTTCTTGCCACTATCAGTCACATGGCTCTAAAGTGAATTATAGATTATGAAAGGAAACACTTCCCACATATTTATGAAATGGTTTCCAGCTGGTTTTACAAGTGTCTTTGATTCCCCCTAGATGTAAGTGTTTATCTACTAATGCTTAGCATTTGGGAGTCTCCCTGATTGGTTTCAAAAGTGGGAACATGGAGATTCAGTCAATGTTTTAAGAGATAAGAATTTGAGAAACATAAAATTGGATGAAATAAATATTGCATAGGTAGAAGAAGAAGATTTCAATCATTATAGGATTTTGAAAAGGCAAAGGAACCAGAGATCAAATTGCCAACATCCGTTGGCTCATAGAAAAGCAAGAGAATTCCAGAAAAACATCTACTTCTACTTCATTGACTACGCTAAAGCCTCTGACTGTGTAGATGACAAAAAACTGTGGAAAATTCTTCAAGAAATGGGAATACCAGACCACTTTACCTGCCTCTTGAGAAATCTGTATGCGGGTCAAGAAGCAACAGTTAGAATGGGACATGGAACAACAGACTGGTTCCAAGTTGGGAAAGGAGTACGTCAAGGATGTAAATTGTCACCCTGCATATTTAACTTATATGCAGAGTACATCAGGCGAAATGCTGTGCTGGATGAAGCACAAGCTGGAATCAAGATTGCCGGGAGAAACATCAATAACCTCAGATATGCAGATGACACCACCCTTATGGCAGAAAGTGAAGAGGAACTAAAGAGCCTCCTGTTGAAAGTGAAAGAGGAGAGTCAAAAACTTGGCTTAAAACTCAGCATTCAAAAAGCTGAGATCATGGCATCTGGTCCCATCACTTCATGGGAAATAGATGGGGAAACAATGGAAGCAGTGACAGACTCCTTATTTTCTTGGGTTTCAAAATCACTGCAGATGGTGATTGCAGCCATGAAAATAATAGAGGCTTACTCCTTGGAAGAAAAGCTATGATCAACCTAGATAGCATATTAAAAAAGCAGAGACATTATTTTGCTGACAAAGGTCCATCTAGTGAAAGCTATGGTTTTTCCAGTAGTCACGTATGGATGTGAAAGTTAGACCATAAAGAAAGCTGAGTGCTCAAGAATTGATGCTTTTGCACTGTGGTGTTGGAGAAGACTCTTGAGTCCCTTGGACTGCAAGGAGATCCAGCCGGTCAATCCTAGAGGAAATCAGTCCTGAGTATTCATTGGAAGGACTGATGCTGAAGCTGAAGCTGAATCTCCAATACTCTGGCCACCTGAGGTGAGTTCAGTTTAGTTCAGTTTAGTCACTCAGTCATGTCTGACTCTTTGTGACCCCATGGACTACAGCACACCAGGCCTCCCTGTCCATCACCAACTCCCTCTCATGTCCATTGAGTCCGTGATGCCATCCAACCATCTCATCCTCTGTCGTCTGCTTCTGCTCCCACCTTCAATCTTTCCCAGCATCAGGGTCTTTTCAAATGAGTCAGGTCTTTGCCTCAGGTGGCCAAAGTATTGGAAATTCAGCTTCAGCATCAGTCTTTCCAGTGAATATTCAGGACTGAATTCCTATAGAATGGACTGGTTGGATCTCCTTACTGTACAAGGGACTCTCAAGAGTCTTCTCCAACACCACAGTTCAAAAGCATCAATTTTTTGGTGCACAGCTTTCTTTATAGTCCAACCCTCACATCCATACATGACTACTGGAAAAACCATAGCTTTCACTAGATAGACTTTTGTTGGCAAAGTAATGGCTCTGCTTTTTAATATGCTGTCTAGATTGGTTATAACTTTTCTTCCAAGGAGCAAGTGTCTTTTAATGTCATGGCTGCAGTCACCATCTGCAGTGATTTTGCTGCTGTTGCTGCTGCTAAGTCACTTCAGTCGTGTCCGACTCTTAGCAACCCCATGGACTGTAGCCCACCAGGCTTCTCCGTCCATGGGATTTTCCAGACAAGAGTGCTGGAGTGGGGTGCCATTGCCTTCTCCAACAGTGATTTTGGAGGCCCTCAAAATAAAGTCTTTCACTGTTTCCACATCTATTTCCTATGAAGCGATGGGACCAGATGCCATGATTTTAGTTTTCTGAATGTTGAGTTGGAAGCCAACTTTTTCACTCTCCTCTTTCATGTTCATCAAGAGGCTCTTTAGTTCTTCTCTTTCTGCCATAAGTGTGGTGTCATTTGCATATCTGAGGTTATTAATGTTTCTCCTGGCAATCTAGATTCCAGCTTGTGCTTCATCCAGCCCAGTGTTTCTCATGATGTACTCTGAATATAAGTTAAATAAGCAGGGTGACAATATACAGCCTTGACACACTCCTTTCCTGATTTGGAGCCAGTCTGTTGTTCCATGTCCAGTTCTAACTGTTACTACAGATTTCTCAGGAGGAAGGTCAGGTGGTCTGGTATTCCCATCTCTTCAAGAATTTTCCACAGTTTTTTGTCATCTACAGTCAGAGGCTTTAGTATAGTCAATGAAGCAGAAATAGATGTTTTCCTGGAACTCTCTTGCTTTTTTTGATAATCCAGCAAATATTGGCAGTTTGATTTCTGGTTCTTCTGCCTTTTCTAAATCCAGCTTGAACATCTGGAAGTTCATGGTTCACATACTGTTGAAGCCTGGCTTGGAGAATTTTGAGCATTACTTTGCTAGCATGTGAGATGAGTGTAATTGCGTGGTAGTTTGATTATTTTTTGGCATTGCTTTTCTTTGGGATTGGAATGAAAACTGATCTTTTCCAATCCTGCGGCCACTGCTGAGTTTTCCAAATTTGCTGGCTTATTGAGTGCAGCACTTTCACAGCATCATCTTTTAGGATTTGAAATAACTCAACTGGAATTCCATCATCTCCACTAGCTTTGTTTGTATTGATGATTCCTAAGGCCCACTTGATTTTTCATTCCAGGGTGTCTGCCTGTAGGTGAGTGATCACATCACCATGATTATCTGGGTCATGAAGATCTTTCTTGTATAGTTTTTCTGTGTATTCTTGCCACCTCTTCTTAATATCTTCTGCTTCTGTTAGGTCCATACCATGTCTGTCCTTTATTGTGCCCATCTTTGCATGAAACTTTCCCTTGGTATCTCTAATTATCTTGAAGAAATCTCTAACCTTTCTCATTCTATTGTTTCCCTCTATTTCTTTGCACTGATCACTGAGGAAACCTTTCTTATTTCTCCTTGCTATTCTTTGGAACTCTGCATTCAAATGGGTGTATCTTTCCTTTTTTCCTTTGCCTTTAGCTTCTCTTCTTTTCATAGCTATTCCTAAGGCTTCTTCAGACAACCATTTTGCCTTTTTGCATTTCTTTTTCTTGGAGATGGTCTTGATCCCTGCCTCCTGTACAATGTCATGAACCTTTGTCCATAGTTCTTCAGGCACTTTGTCTATCAGATCTAATCCCTTGAATCTATTTGTCACTTCCACTGTATAATCATAAGGGATTTGATTTAGGTCATACCTGAATGGTCTAGGTGAGTGATCATACCATCATGATCATCTTGGTCATGGAGATCTTTTTTGTACAGTTCTTCTGTGTATTCTTGCCACCTCTTCTTAATATCTTCTGCTTCTGTTAGGTCTATACAATTTCTGTCATTTATCAAGCCCATCTTTGCATGAAATGTTCCTTTGGTATCTCTAATTTTCTTGAAGAGATCTCTAGTCTTTCCCATTCTATTGTTTTTCCCTATTTCTTTGCACTGATCTCTGAGGAAGGCTTTCTTATCTCTTCTTGCTATTCTTTGGACCTCTGCATTCAGATGCTTATATCTTTCCTTTTCTCCTTTGCTTTTCACTTCTCTTCTTTCCACAGCTATTTGTAAGGCCTCCCCAGACAGCCATTTTGCTTTTTTGTATTTCTTTTCCACGGGGATGGTTTTGATCCCTGTCTCCTGTACAGTGTCACGAACCTCCATCCATAGTTCATCAGGCACTCTATCAGATCTAGTCCTTTAAATCTATTTCTCACTTCCACTGTAGAATCATAAAGGATTTGATTTAGGTCAAACCTGAATGGCCTAGTGGTTTTCCCTACTTTCTTCAATTTCAGTCTGAATTTGGCAATAAGGAGTTCATGATCTGAGCCACAGTCAGCTCCCGGTCTTGTTTTTGCTGACTGTATAGAGCTTTTCCATCTTTGGCTGCAAAGAATATAATCAATCTGATTTCGGTATTGACCATCTGGTGATGTCCATGTGTGTAAAGTCTTCTCTTGTGCTGTTGTTGGAAGAGGATGTTTGCTATGACCAGTGCGTTTTCTTGGCAAAACTCTATTAACCTACTCTATTAACTTTTGCCCTGCTTCATTCCGTACTCCAAGGCCAAATTTGCCTGTTACTCCATGTGTTTCTTAGAATGTGAAGCCAAGCGGGCCTTAGAAAGCATCACTATGAACAAAGCTAGTGCAAGTGATGGAATTCCAGTTGAGCTATTTCAAATCCTGAAAGATGATGCTATGAAAGTGCTGCACTCAATATGCCAGCACATTTGGAAAACTCAGCAGTGGCCACAGGACTGGAAAAGGTCAGTTTTCATTCCAATCCCAAAGAAAGGCAATGCCAAAGAATGCTCAAACTACTGCGCAGTTGCACTCATCTCACATGCTAGTAAAGTAATGCTCAAATATCTCAAAGCCAGGCTTCAACAATGCGTGAACAGTGAACTTCCAGATGTTCAAGCTGGATTTAGAAAAGGCAGAAGAACCAGAGATCAAATTGCCAAAATCTGCTGGATCATGGAACAAGCAAGAGAGTTCCAGAAAAATATCTATTTCTGCCTTATTGACTATGCCAAAGCCTTTGACTGTGGATCACAATAAACTGTGGAAAATTCTTGAAGAGATGGGAATACTAGACCACCTAACCTGCCTCTTGAGAAACCTATATGCAGGACAGGAAACAACAGTTAGAACTGGACATCGAAAAACAGACTGGTTCCAAATAGGGAAAGGAGTACGTCAAGGCTGTATATTGTCACCCTGCTTATTTACTTATATGCAGAGTACATCATGAGAAATGCTGGGCTTGAAGAAGCACAAGCTGAAATCAAGATGGCCGGGAGAAATATCAATAACCTCAGATATGCAAATGACACCACCCTTATGGCAGAAAGTGAAGAGGAACTAAAGAGCCTCTTGATGAATGTTGGCTTAAAGCTCAACATTCAGAAAACAAAGATCATGGCATCTAGTCTCATCACTTCATGGGAAATAGATGGGGAAACAGTGTCAGACTTTATTTTTCTGCGCTCCCAAATCACTGCAATGGTGATGCAGGCATGAAATTAAAAGACGCTTACTCCTTGGAAGGAAAGTTATGACCAACCTAGATAGCATATTCAAAAGCAGAGAAATTACTTTGCCAACAAATGTTCATCTAGTCAAGGCTATGGTTTTTCCAGTGGTCATGTATAGATGTGAGAGTTGGACTGTGAAGAAAGCTGAGTGCCAAAGAATTGATGCTTTTGAACTGTGGTGTTGGAGAAGACTCTTGAGAGTCCCTTGGACTGCAAGGAGATCCAACCAGTCCATTCTAAAGGAGATCAGTTCTGGATGTTCATTGAAATGATGCTGAAGCTGAAACTGCAATACTTTGGCCACCTCATGTGAAGATTTGACTCATTGGAAAAGACCCTGATGCTGGGAGGGATTGGGGGCAGGAAAGGAAGGAGATGACAGAGGATGAGATGGCTGGATGGCATCACAGACTCGATGGACATGAGTTTGAGTGAACTCCAGGAGTTGGTGATGGACAGGGAGGCCTGGCGTGCTGTGATTTATGGGGTCCCAAAGGGTCAGACACGACTGAGCAACTGAATTGGAACTGGAACTGAATGGTCTAGTGGTTTTCCCTACTTTCTTCAAGTTAAGTCTGAATTTGACAATAAGGAGTTCATGATCTGATCCACAGCCAGCTCCTAGTCTTGTTTTTGCTGACTGTATAGAGCTTCTCCATATTTGACTGCAAAGAATATCATCAGTCTGATATCGGTATTGATCATCTGGTGGCTGTGTGACACTGGAGCATCTGTGAGGAGATACCCAATGTCCAAGGGCAAAGAAGCCCCAGCAAGATGGTAGGGGGTGCGAAATCACATTTAGAATCAAACCCCTTATCTGCCAGAGATGCTCAGAGGGCTCAAACATACCTTGTGTGCACCAGGACCCAGGACCCCACAGAGACTGAGACAGAACTGTGTTTGAGTGTCTCCTGAGGAGGTATGGGTCAGCAGTGGACTGCTGCAGGGGCAGGGGCTCTGGGTGCAGTAGACCTGGGTATGGTATAAGCCCTCTTGGAGGAGGTCACCATTAGCCCCACCATAGAGCAGACAGAACTTACATAGGACAGGGGAAACAGACTTTTGGAGGGCACAAACAGAACCTTGTGTGCACTAGGACTCCAGTGAAAGGAGCAGTGACCCCACAAAAGACTGACCCAGACTTGCCCATGAGTATCCAGGAGTCTCAGGGGAGGCGCGGGTTGCTGGTGGCCTGCTGCAGGGCTGGGGGCACCGAGTGAGCAGTGCGTGCATGGGACTTTTTGAAGGAGGTCGACATTATCTTCATTACCTCCACTATAGTTTGGCCTCAGGTCAAATTACAGGGAGGGAACACAGCCCCAGTCTTCAACAGAAAATTGGATTGAAGATGTACTAAGCATGGCCCCACCCATCAGAATAAGACCCAGTTTTCCCCCTCAGTCAGTCTCTCCCATCAGGAAGCTTCCATAATCCTCTTATCTTTCTCCATCAGAGTGCAGACAGACTGAAAACCACAGTCACAGAAAACTACCCAATCTGATCACATGGACTACAGCCTTGTCTAACTCAGCGAAACTATGAGCCATGCTGTGTAGGGCCACCCAAGACGGATGGGTCATGGTGGAGGGTTCTGACAGAATGTGGCCCACTGGAGAAGGGAATGGCAAACCACTTCAGTATTCTTGGCTTGAGAACCCCGAGAACAGTATGAAAAGGTGAAAAGATAGGACACTGAAAGTTGAACTCCCCAGGTTGGTAGGTGCCCAGCATGCTACTGGAAATCAGTGGAGAAGTAACTCCAGAAAGAATGAAGAGACAGAGCCAAAGCAAAAACGACACCCAGTTGTGGATGTGACTGGTGATGGAAGCAAGGTCCTATGCAGTAAAGAGCAATATTGCATAGGAAACTGAAATGTTAGGTTCTTGAATCAAAGCAAATCGGAAGTGGTCAAACAGGGGATGGCAAGAGTGAACATCAACATTTTAGGAAAATGGACTGGAATGGGTGAATTTAACCCTTAGAAAAAATGAAGTAGCCATCATGGTCAACAAAAGAGTCTGAAATGCAGTACTTGGATGCAGTCTCAAAAACGACAAAATGATCTCTCTGTTTCCAAGGCAAATCGTTGAATATCACGGTAATCCAAGTCATGATCAGGAATGCTGAAGAAGCTGAAGTTGAATGGTTCTATGAAGACCTACAAGACCTTCTAGAACTAACACCCCCAAAAGATGTCCTTTTCATTATAGGGGACTGGAATGCAAAAATAGGAAGTCAAGAAATACCTGGAATAACAGGCAAATTTGGCCTTGGAGTACAGAATGAAGCAGGGGAAAGGCTAATAGAATTTTGCCAAGAGAATGCACTGGTCATAGCAAACACCCTCTTCCAAGAACACAAGAGAAGACTCTACACGTGGTCATCATCTGAGGCAAAGAACTGATTAATTAGAAAAGACCCTGATGCTGGGAAAGATTGAAGGCAGGAGGAGAAGGGGATGACAGAGGATGAGATGGTTGGATGGCATCACGGACTTAATGGACATGAGCTTGAGCAAGCTTTAGGAGTTGATGATGGACAAGATAGCCTAGTATGCTGCAGTCCATGGGGTTGCAGTCAGACATGACTGAACTGAACTCAAAGAAACAAACAAACAAACAAAAAACTGCAGCAACAAAATTCTCACTGTGTCAGAGAATATGAGCTTTGGTTGCTTTTGATCGGGAGGAATGACGTTGTGTATCAGAAGGGTCAAGGTTTAGGTGTGTGTGTGATGAAATCCCACGTGGTACATCAATTCCTATAGAGGACCTCAGGTTCCTGGGCAGCATCCCTGTGGGAAATTATCTGGCAAAGAGAAAAGGACCAGGGCCCACTCCATATGCATCACTGTGTTAGGGGGCTCCGAAGGCTTTTCCTGTGGCCACTTTGACCTTGGAGATGACTTCTTGGGACCTTGCTAACAAGGAAAGAGGGAGTCACCACTTCCAGGCAATTGTAAGGGACAGGGAGATTTCAGTGCCTGAATTTATAGGGTTAGATAGATATTCCTTTTCCTTCCTCTTACACAACTCTGCTCTTCCTTCCTAGGTTTATATCTCTCACAGGGTTCATCTGAGGTGCTCCAACTTTGGAGTTCAACAAGACAATGGCATCTACCCAAGACCTAGAAATTGCTTTCAAAATGTTAAAGCATTGAGGAGTCAAGAAACAAAGTCCAGAGCAACTCTCCAAGCTAAAACTTGTTTCCTTTTTTTTTGTCGCAGCATGTCTCACTGGAGATCTCACTGACACAACCTGAGATCCAACCTGTGCCCTTTGCATTTGGAAGCAGAGACTTGACCTCAGGGCTGCCAGGGAGTCCTCGAAGTTTTAGCTTTGTTTCTATAAGTCTTCTGACCTAGATGCATCCTCCAATCAAAGGTCTACTTTTTCCTTCATTTTAGCTGTCCGTGGCTCAAATGAGTGGGGCGAGACTCCTCTGTTTTCTATTGTATTAATGGGCAAGTAGCAAGATTTATGTCAGGAAATCTTACTGGAAAGAGTGAGTGGCCTGCCAGAGCCACCCAGTTCCACAGCAATAATATTTGAATTGAAATCAAGGGAGTGCTTCCCAAACAGGATTCCCCAGAACACGAGTTGGCCGAACTGCTTAATTTTTTTATTTTTAAAATGTTCATACAGTTGACATCAGCAGGCTTGCTTCATGTCAGCTCCTTCGCTGCCTCACCTGGGAGCAGGGGCTGCTTCAGCTGCTCTGCCTACTTCTTGTCTGTGATGATCAAGGTATAAAAGTGGCTGCTGCATCGGACTTGAATCTTCACATTATCCCTCCTTTTCTTCAGCTTGACAGACTTGGCCTTCTTTTGCCTGGCTGTACGCACAAAGTCCTTGATTTTCTCAATTTTGTGAGGAGCAGACAGCGTGGCTGAGAACAGCTTCCTGCAAGAAGCTGAGCTGACTTTTTGTTTAGTATTTTAACCATTGTGTATGGTCCAAGGAAAAGAGTGTGAAAAATCTTGGGTTGAACACATTTCAAGGAATTCCTTTCTCTGCAAGGCATAAGGAAAAAAGATAGGGGAAAGGAGATGCCACCATAGGGATCCAGAGAATCAGGGGACAAATCAGTCCATTCCACTTTCTCTGTCTGAGGTAAGGTCTCAAAGACCCAGAGGAAAGGGGAGAAGGTAACTATATGGACTCAGTTTGCTTCCGGGCTTTTTCCAGAGCCTTTCTGGTAGTCCTTGACAAATTCAGCTGAGTGCCACACTTCACCAGGGTCAGGGATCCAGATCCTTATGTACTGAATGAGGAATGACCTCTGAGCGTGGTTCTCAACCAGAGTATCTAAGTCTACAACTGTTCTGGAGCCCCACTCTCTCCATACCAAGCTTTTAAAATGGTCCCTTTGAATCCCCCTCCTGGGGGCTTCCCAGGTGGCACTAGTGGTAAAGAATCCACCTGCAGTCTAGGAGACCCGGGTTCAGTTCCTGGGGCAGGAAGATCCCCTGGATGAGGGCATGGCAGCCCACTCCAGGATTCTTGCCTGGAGAACCCCATGGACAGAGGAGCCGTCAGACATGACTAAGTGACTTAGCATGCATGCCTGGGGCTTTAAGTCAAGGGGAAGTGCCACCTCCTGTTTTGGTGTGGAGGAGGGACCCACAGCAATTTCCTCCCCAGGGCAGTCTTCCTCCAAACCCTCCTTCTCTCCACTCTCTCTCAGTCCTATAATATCTCCAACGTTAGTCAAAAATTTAAAAGAGTAGATAATCACTTAATAGTTCAGTTCAGTTCAGTTCATTTCAGTTGCTCAGTTGTGTCTTTGCGACCCCATGAATTGCAGCACGCCAGGCCTCCCTGTCCATCACCAACTCCCGGAGTTCACTCAGACTCACATTTGTCGAGTCAGTGATGCCATTCAGCCATCTCATCCCCTGTCGGCCCCTTTTCCTCCTGCCCCCAATCCCTCCTAACATCACAGTCTTTTCCAATGAGTCAACTCTTCGCATGAGGTGGCCAAAGTATTGGAGTTTCAGCTTCAACATCAGTCCTTCCAATGAACAGCCAGGACTGATCTCCTTTAGAATGGGCTGGTGGATCTCCTTTCAGTCCAAGGGACTCTCAGGAGTCTTCTCCAACACCACAGTTCAAAAGCATCAATTCTTTGGCACTCAGCTTTCTTCACAGTCCAACTCTCACATCCATACATGACCACTGGAAAAACCATAGCTTTGACAAACCCTTAAAAATAATTTGCATCTGGACTCCTTCTGGAATGCGACAACATTTGTATCTTTATGCCTCAGTTGAAACTTTAGTTTTAATTCCTGTTACAAAGATGTTTGTATGCATATCTTTGAATTTCTCTTATACGGTAATTTACTCCGAGATGGTTTTCCGGAAGGGAAATCATTGGTTCAAAGGACTTGGAAAGAGTATTTTCACTCTAAATGCGTGGTTGTTTTCCTCAGCCTTGAGACTGGAGGGGAGGGATGAGTCTGACTCGGGGGTGAAACAGGTTGTTATGGGAATACTAGACCCTGTGTTAAGTGGTGCCAGGGTGGGTACTGAAATTCTTCTAGAAACCTATAATTTGCTTATCCGTGTAGTGCCAAGAGTTTGAGGTTCTTCATGCCTCAGTTCTTCTGAGCAACGTCCAATGCAGGAACAGTTAGAAAGGGACAAGGCCCATGTTTGCAATGGAAATAGGAGAATCTTAGACGTCAGTGATGAGAGGCGATTTCGATAATGATAATTATTCCCTGGTGGCTCAGTGGAAAAGAATCTGCCTGCAGTGCAGGAGACACAGGAGATGTGGGTTTGATCCCTGGGTTGGGAAGATCTCTGGAGGAGAGCATGGCAACCCACTCCAGTATTCTTGCCTAGAGAATCCCATGAACAGAGGAACCTGGCAGGCTATACTATCCATGGGGTTGCAAAAAGTCAGGCACGACTGAGGCAACTGAGCACACACGCATATTTATAAAGCATTGGGCACACGTCAAGCTCTGTCTTAGCTACACAAACATGTATTAGTTTCTTTGGACCTCACATCAACTCTGTGAAGAGGCACTATTATTATTCCCATTTTATAGATGAAGAGGCTGAGGCACAGAGAGATTAAGGAACTGATTCAGTTAGTAAGCGGCACAGTTGAATGTTGAAGCTATGCCAACGTCTGTGCAGTGTGTGTGTCTAACCACTGCACCGAACTGCCTCTGACATTAAACACAGCACTCACTATTGGGATTGTCCTTAGAGGCTTTGTCACATTCCCAAAGAAGATTGGAAACGTTCTCAGAACTAGTCTGGTTTCCAGGGGTGCCAAACCTGAATGTGCAAGAAAAGAATTGAGAGGGTGCTTGGGATCTGGCTTTGCTGGCTTTGTTTCTCTTACCTTTGATGGTGAAGCGGGGCCCACAGCACAGTTGTGCTTGGTGCATAATAGATGCTCAATCAAGGGCCATTGTATGACTGGATAAATGATACAGCCCACATAGGCAATGACACAAATGCCTGCTCTCTGCATTTGTGTTTTCTATCTTATTATTATCTCTAATTGTCATAGCAACAGTGTAAGTTAGATATTATTACTCCTGTATTATAAAGGAGGAAGCTCAAGTGCAGAGTAATTAAGGGTGTTATCTTGTCTAAGGACATAGAGCCCGTCAGCCACACATTCAGGTTCCAGACCACATCAGTCACCTCTTTTATTCACCTAATATTTCCCACTTATGTCCTATGAACTTTATAAGAATAATATTAAGTATTAGCTTATGTCTGTCCCCTTAAAATAGTCCGTTGAAAAGACCCAGCTAGTTTGTGCCCATTTAGATTCCTCAAATTCAGTCTCACTATTTAAATACTTCTTTGTGTCTCCAAACTGATTGTTCACATCATTTTCATTAAAATTAAACCAGAATAATCTCTCCATAACTCAGAACACTACTGGGTTTGTTAGAAAAATCCCTAATTACATTTTTCTCACATGACATCTTTTGGAATTAATTATTCCATTCTGTCATATCCTCTTTCTGCACACAAGCCCAGCAGCTCTGTGGGGAGCCTGGGAAGACCTTTCTTCATTGTGTCTTCTGAGGGTGACGATGTCTTGCTGCCAGCATCACAGGAACAGAGGCCTTGACCTGGAGCCAGAGCATCTGAATTCAGGTGGTACTCTGCCCCTCACCAACTGCTCTTGACTTCAGTTTTCTTCTCCATGACATGAACAGGTGTATGAGAGGTCAAGGAAATGCTAGGTGTGCCCAGGGCAGATCTCACTAATCTCTCCAGGAATCCCCCCTTGTTGATTCTCAATGCAGTTTCTCAAGCAAGTTCTATGGATCCATTTTAGGTGAAATCTATTATAAGTCTGTGAAAGTTAGTTGCCTTTGGTAAATAAGAATGCTCATTTCTCGCACAGTCCTGCTCTTAACATTTGTGGTCTTGCAAAAGAGCATAAGCGGAGGCCAAGCACTATGTGCCTAAATATTTTAAAGTTATAAATTAAGCTAACAAACTGTTAAATAATGCATGTTTCACTTTCCTGTTTTGAAATATGTGGCTTGACTATAACCTGGAATTCTCCTGCTCCTTAGAGTTCCACATTGGAATGTGGAAGGATGGGGAGAAATGGTTTACCAATTTTCATCTAATACCTGCAGTCATGTTATGAAGAACTTTGGGTGCAAGTGTGTGGTCACCCCAACCTGCACATCCGCACCGCCCACACTGCTGTAAACAGCTTCCCCCTGCCACCTCGGCCCCAGATGTGAGCATCCTAATGGTGCAGTCAGCCTTCAGGATTTGGGCAAGAGGACTGTACAAAACTTGGACTTGGGAGGCTCTTTGGGGAGAGGGTTCTAGGACTGTGGCTATGGATTTCAAGTTGAAACACCCTATAGGCCCTGTAGACTCTTTAGCTTGTGAGAAGGGGATGGAAGAGGGCTAGAGTGAGCTCTCTGAATAGCAAGCTTCCTCTGGTCAGATTGCCTCTCTAGACACCATTGAGGGTGAGCTCATCCTTTTCACCACTGGTCATTTGCGACCATCTGTGTGGACTACTCTCAAATTTATGTGCATGCATACTAAGTTGCTTCAATCATGTCCAACTCTTTGCGACCCTATGGATTATGGCCTGTCAGGTTCCTCTGCCCAGGAGTGGGTTGCCATTTCCTTCTCCAGGGGATCTTCCTGACCCAGGGATTGAACCCGGTCTCTTATGTCTCCCACATTGGCAGGTGGGACATATTCTTTACCTCTAGTGCCACCTGGAAAACCCAGTTAGAATGAGATTTAGGGTCAAATAGGGTCAAATTTAGAGTCAAATTTTAAATGGAAGGATAAGAGAATGTTTACAGGCTGGGAGAAGGAAGAACTAGAGAGGGAAGGTGGAAGGCATAAAAAAGAAGGGATAAGTGACAATGCAAACAGAGGATTGGGGTCCAGAGCACAGGCGGAGGGATTAAACTTTGAACCTGAGATGGGATTCATTTCCCAGAGTTGGAGATAGTGGCAATGTGGGCAAGTTTGTATTTGGGCTGTTAAGGCAAATTGGGATTGCTTAGATTTTTTTCAATGAAGAGATAAAGCTACATGCTGAGAGTGAAGGGAGGAAAATGTGGCCTAAGGATTGAAGGAAAGTGTTGAAATTTTGGAGTCACTGATTAGTAGAGAATGCAAAGTTTGCTGATTAAGACAGCTGGGTTATCTAGTGGCACAAGGGGGCCAAGTTGAGTATGTTGAGTGTGAATGCTGCATGGCAAAAACCTGTGAGATTTTGTGATTCTTTTTTTTTTTCCTTAGAAGTAGTTAGCAGCCCTGGTAGTGGGCAGAAGAGATAGTCTGTGTAAATGACCTGGAGTAGGAGATGCAGGGCTGATGTGCAAAGCAGTTAGAAGAAACAGGTGTTTAAGGGAGGGGTGTGCATGTATGAGAGTAGAACAGGTAATCCTTGAGCTGTGGACCCAGAGACTGAATAGGGAGAGACGTGATGGCCCTAAGGGGTTGACCCATTCTGAGCTGAAGTCAAGGAACAGCATATGGAGTGCAGGTATGAAAGAACTGGATGGTAAGGAGAACCCTGGAGATGAAAGCTCAAGATTCCAGAGGAGAAGCAGTTGCAGGTGACGACAAAGCCTTGTATGAGGCCTTTGGAATAAGTGATATTTGGCTGCAATGGAAGTGCCAACTGAAGTCAAGGAGATCATGGACATTCGACATCAAGGTTAATTAGAGTCTACACATTATAAGAAACTGACAATAATACAATAATTGTAGGGGATTTTAACACTCCACTTACATCAATGGATAGGTCATCCGGAGAGAAAATCAATAAGGCAACACTGATCTTAAATGACGAAATATACCAATTGGACTTATAGATATCTACAGGATATTCCTTTGAAAAACAGCAGAATTCACATTCTTTTCAAGTACACACAGAATGCTCTCCAGGATAGATCACAAGTCTCAACAAATTTAGGAGGGTAGATATTATATCAAACCTCCCCCTCTCGTTGACCACAGTGGTACGAAACTAGAAATCCGTTACAGGAAGAAAAATGGCAAAGTAGAAACACATGGAGACTAAACACCATGCTAGTAGATGTTACACATTGTAATTAAAGAGCGATAAAGGGCTTGACGAAAAGAAAAAAGCTGTTAACACTATATATAGGATCCTCATCTTATTCAAGGCACAAACTTTGTGGACACGCTATTCACTGTACCTTTTTATTTATTTTCATGTACAAGAGACATAGAATACCATGGGGAGATGGGGATATAAGGGCAGGAAGGAGAGGGGTGAATCGGGAGGGTGTATTTCGGCTCCTGCCCAAGGCTGGCAGGGAGGCATGTCGGCTCCAAGTGGCGCGTGTGCTTGCCGGCCGGTTCTAGTCAGGACTTGGTAAGGCTGTGGGAGCTGGTCTGCTAGGTTCCATACAGGTTCAGCATCCCAGGAGTCAGGAATGTTGAAATGGACAGTCTCAGAAGACTCAGCTTTATGGGGTTGATTCCTTGAACTGCGGGTGGTGGGAGAAGCGAGGAGAGTGAATGGCAGAGGGAGAGAAGGGAAGAGAAAATCATGTTTTTTAAGGCTCATCAAGCACGTCACATACTTTCATTTAATTCTCATGATAATCCTGCAAAGGAAGCACCATTATTCTCATTTTATAAATGACATGTCAGCTTGCCTGTAACATGATGTGAATTTCTATAGCGATGCAGATTTTTCTTCCTGAATTCCAAAACTAGACAATGCACACACGGAAAGTCAAATAATACAGGGAAATAAAACAGCAGGTCAATAAGCAGCACAGCTTTCACGGCTGCCTTCGGCTCCTAGACAATATTTTCTCATACCTTTCCTGTCTCTTCTGTTTAATCGCGGCTCAAGGCCTATCTGTATCATCATTTGACAGGATTCAAAGTGCTATTTCTAACCTTCACCAGCAAAAATATTCAAATTGCAGGCTTTAAAGAGTAATTCGCTTCAGATTGTCTCCCTCTGGGGAGGCAGTTCTGATGTACTGGAAATGCTGCATTGCAAATTAAAACCACGGATACTGGTTCTGATCCTTGCTACTGACAAAATATGGGATCTTGGGCAAGATATTCAACCCCTCGAATGTTCTACCTCTAAACAGGGAAAATGATATCTGAATTGCTCACCTTACAGGATTGATGTGTGGGGTAACTGAGATGGTGAAGGTGAGAAGGCATCAGTGTTATGCTGTTGGCAAGGACTGGTCTTCTCTAGAGGCAAGGAAACTCAGAACTACCTATTTTATGTCATGCCATAGGCAGAGTGGACTTGAAACAGTTGCACAAACCTTTATCTGAAAACTTTGTGGCCAATTAGTGTGTCAGAATGAAGCTGCCTTTTTCTGATTTTAGAAAGGTAAAGTGGTGCCCATGTTGCATATTACTTACCCTTATAGAAGTCCAGGCATTTCCCCGTGGCTCAGTGGTAAAGAATCCACCTGTTGCTAAGGGTCGGTAGCTCAGTGGTAAAGAATCCACCTGTTGCTAAGGGTCACTTTTCACTTTCATGCATTGGAGAAGGAAATGGCAACCCACTCCAGTGTTCTTGCTTGGAGAATCCCAGGGACGGGGGAGCCTGGTGGGCTGCCGTCTATGGGATCACACAGAGTCGGACACGACTGAAGCGACTTAGCAGCAGCAGCAGCAATGTAAGAGAAGTGGATGCGTTTCTTAGGTAGGCAAGATCTCCTGAAGAAGGAAATGGCCACCCACTCCAGCATTCTTGCCTGGAGAATCCCGTGGACAGAGGAGCCTGGTGGGATACAGTTCTTGGGGTTGCAAAGAGTCAGACTGAGCACCTACACACACAGCACACAGTAGGCTGAATAGTGGCCTCCCAAGGATATCATGTCCTAATCCATGGAACCTGTAAATGGTACCCGGTGGAGAAGGGATATTTGTAGGTGTGATTGAGTGAAGATTTTGACATGGGGGATGAACCTGGATATCTGGGTGGGCCCTGAAAGTCATCAAATGTGTCCATATAAGAAGAAGGCACAGAATGCTTTGACAGTGAAGAGAAGGTGATGCGACCTTGGAGGCAGAACCTGCAGTGATGCAGTCACCAGTCGAGGAATGCCGGCAGTCACCAGTCGAGGAATGCCGGCAGTCACCAGAAGCTGGAAGAGGCAGCGCGTTCCCCTAGAGCCTCAGGAGGGAGTGTGGCCTGGCTGACACCTTGATATTGGCTCAGGGAAACTGATTTTGGACTCTGGTGTCTGAAACTGTGAGAGAATACATTTCTATTGTTTTAAGCCGCCACGTTTGTGGTAATTTGGTACAGCAGCCACAGGAAACTAATTCAGTCAGGTTTGCTACCAAATGAGTTATCAAAAAAATTTCGAGCTGTCAGTGTTTTGCATTTGGGAATTGTAAATAGAGTGTTGATATGAATCTAGCACTGGTAACCAAGTATCCTTCAAAGTGGTTGTTAGGCTATTTGTTCATTCACAGCTGATCAGAATGGTAGGGAGGGGCCTAGAATTGCTGGAGAAGGGGGTGACAGAGGATGAGATGGTTGGATGCTATCATCAACTCAATGGACTTGAGTCCGAGCAAACTCCGGGAGATGGTGAAGGACAGGGAAGCCTGGTGTGCTGCAGTCCATGGGATCACAAAGAGTCCAACATGACTGAGCAAATGAACACCAACAATAAGTCACCCACTATGCAGTGAGATGGACATTGAGGTATTTTGGGGGAGGGGAGAAGTGTGAGTCTATCCAGTGACAACATTTGATCTGGAAGCGGGCAAGGTGTTTTACTTAAGTGAAAAGTAAAAGTGCTAGTCACTCAGTCCTGTCTGACTCTTTGCCGCCCTATGGACTGTAGCCTGCCAGGCTCTTCTGTTCATGGAATTCTCCAGGCAAGAATACTGGAGTGGGTTGCCACTCCCTTCTCCAGGGAATCTTCCCGACAAGGAGCACAACAATTTCTAGCCATGAATCAGGCAAATGGCTGGTTCCTTCAAGGCATTCAGTAAGTAGCAGAGTATCTCACAAGTTTGTGATTTAAGAGGCCAGGTACCAGGCACAGGGAAGGGAGTCTGGGTATCAAGTAGCAGGTGAGGTTCAGGTCAACGGCCAAGGAGACATCAGTGGACATGGATTTCTGTAAGAGAAATTGAAGACATAGGGACTGATGCAGAAGCTCAGTTGTGTCAATATGTGTGCTCAGTTGTATCAATGAGTGCGTGTGTGTGTGTGTGTCTGTGTGTGTGTGTGTATGAGAGATACTGTTTAGGGTATTTGGATGAGAAAAGTTCTTTATTATAGAACATCTTGAGGTGAGTGGGAAAGGTGACTTGGGAAGAATATAAGCTCTGCCAATGTCCTGGGCCAGACTGGCAGCAAGAGAAAAACTCGAGTGAACCCCACAGGGTATGACTTGGGGTGCAAAGCAGGAACTTGAACTAACATTTTTTAAAGGTATTGTTTCAGTTCAGTTCAGTTCAGTAGCTCAGTCGTGTCTGACTCTTTGCGACCCCATCGACTGTAGCACACCAGGCCTCCCTGTTCATCGCCAACTCCCGGAGTTTATGCAAACTCATGTCCATTGAATCGGTGATTGTTTAGTTTTTTTATTTTTATTATTTATTTTGGCTGTGCTGGGTCTTCACTGGTGGCCTGCAGGCTTCTTCATTATGGCATGTGGGATCTAGTTCCCTGACCAGGGATTGAACTCGAGCCCCCTGCGTTGGGAATGCAGAGTCTTGGCCAGTGGGCTGACAGGAAGTCCTCTGAATTATTGCTGATGCACTCATCATGGGTCAGGATGACCAGGGGACGTGATCAATACTGTGGCCCAGTAGTTTTTTCTTCACACCAAGCTGACTAGGAAATGGGGGCTGAGTGGGATATGTGGGGACAGGAGGGTGACCCAGCAGTAGAGACCCATGGGCCAATGAAGGGAAATCTCTCAGGTGGGGACACACACACACACACACACACACACACACACACACACACACCCAGTGTAGGAGGAAGTGGAGAGGCAGAGAGGACAGTTGCTGATGCTGTCAACATCTTTGTCTTCTTTTGTTTGTTTTAAAATCAACTTCCTGATGATAAAATAGTCCATGTATCATGTCATGGATGTGTCTATGATGAAACGACTTAAAATCTTCATGTAAAAACTCATTAAGTTTATCTGAAGGCTATTTTAAAAGTTATGATCTAATCTAAATCACCAACACAGGGCCCAGTTAAGTAAACTGTGGGCATCTATGCAAACAAGCATTTTACAGTCATTAATATTATGTTTACAAAGAGTTTCTAAAATCTTGGGAAAATATTTACGTTATGACGCTATGTGAAAAAGGCAGGATACAAGATTGTTTACAGAATATGAAGAAACAAAAAAAGTAAAAACCAAGTATGAAAAACTCTAGTAGGAAATCCATTGAAATATTTATACAATGATAGTCTCTGGATAGTGGGGCTAATAGCATTTTTTAAAATTGCCTCTCCGGTTTTCTGTTTTCCTAATTATCTATACCTTTTCTTTTAGTTATATTACTTTAGTTTATTTTTAGCTATTTTAGTTTTATATATCATATTACTTTTGCAAGGGAAAAGACTCAATAAACTCTCTTTTCTGAAAGAGGCTACACCTAACTTTCTTGGACTTTGTTCAAAATATTTTGTGTTTCATAGGGCAATGGTATCTACAAAGACAAATGTTATTGCATTAAGCCAGTTGTATGAACTCTAGATACAGAAGGTAAAAAATAAATGGCTTTTCCCCACTCCTGCCCAATAAGCCTAACAACAAATGGACTTACTGATATTTTTTTTTTCTTTTCTCACGAAAACAACTGGCAAGAAACTTCAGGCTGTGGAAAAACACTTGAAATAGATCATATTATGGCGCAACAAGGCTTGAATTTGCTACTTAAACACTTTTGCTGCAGGAAGAGGCTGCTTTCAGAGGTGGGTGTGAAGAGGAGTGGCTGTCTCCTGCAGATTTCCTCTAGGAAGCAGATCCTTCCAGGCTCTTCTCAGACATTCTCTCTAGATTCCCCCCAACCCCACCCAATCCTGAGCTGGAGTAAGTGTCCTCCCTGTGCATGTCTCCATCACTGTCCATATCATGAGACATCGTTTCACCAATGAGGTAAGAGTCGGAGAGGCAGTGACTGTGTTTCACTTGGGCTAGTCTTCACAACACCTAGCTGAGCTCTTGGCAGATGACAGGTGCTGAATAAATATTTGTTAAAGAAGCCGAGCAAGTCACCCGAAGTGTGAGAGAAACTGTACAAGCTTCCTAGGGTTGCCATGATAAAGTACAGCAAACTGGGTGACTATTCAGGAAGTCAGAAATCTGAAATTGCGAAGGTTGGTTTCTTCTGGAGGGCTTTGAGGAAGGGTCTGTACCATGCTTCTCTCCTGACTTCTGGTGGTTGCTGGCGATCCTGGACATCCCTTGACTGACATTTGTCCCATAGACTCCGCTTATGCTTTAGGACGACGGTACTCTCTCTGGATGTGTCTCTTCTGCACCCTTGTGTCCACATCGCTTTCTTCTTTTAAGGACATCATTCATACTGGATTCAGTCTGACTCTAATTCAGTATGCTGCTGCTGCTGCTAAGTCGCTTCAGTCATGTCCGACTCTGTGCGACCCCATAGACTGCAGCCCACCAGGCTCCCCCATCCCTGGGATTCTCCAGGCAAGAACACTGGAGTGGGTTGCCATTTCCTTCTCCAATGCATGAAAGTGAAAAGTGAAAGTGAAGTCGCTCAGTCGTGTCCGACTCTTAGCAACTCCATGGACTGCAGCCTACCAGGCTCCTCCATCCATGGGATTTTCC
Organism: Capra hircus; assembly: GCF_001704415.2. NCBI lineage: Eukaryota > Metazoa > Chordata > Mammalia > Artiodactyla > Bovidae > Capra > Capra hircus. The sequence goes on along the minus strand of NC_030809.1, from coordinate 44,072,709 downwards.
AGGCAAGAGTACTAGAGTGGGGTGCCATTGCCTTCTCCGAATTCAGTATGAGCTCATCTTAACTTGACAATGTCTGCAAAGACCCCATTTCTACTGAGATTAGGACTTGAATATATTTTTTTTAGGGGACACAATTCAACTCACAACAGAAACTATAGTGAATTTGAAATTGAGTGAAGTGGCCATAACCCAGCCCTATACCCAACGTAATGTAACGACTAGGCTGAGAGAGCACCCGAGTCACTACCAGCCATAAGGGGCCAGGAGTAGAGGTGCTGGGTCGGCACTACTGGGTGGTAACGTGGAGAGTCAAGCACATGGGTACAAAGAACAAGAAAGGAAGAAACTGAGTTTCAGAAATTGGGCCAAGTTGCCAGGCATGAGGAGAGAGGAATTTGGGGTTAGTGAGGGAGTAGAGTAATTTACTGACATCTATCGAACCGCCCCCATCTTGTCCACCCTGTTTATCACTTGCGTGTCTGGTCATCTTCAGCTCATGGTATTTACTTAGTGTGTGTGCGTGTGTGTGAAGTTGCTTCAGTCATATCTGACTCTGTGTGACCCCATGGACTGTAGCCTGACGCACTCCTCTGTCCATGGGATTCTCCAGGCAAGAATACTGGAGTGGATTGCCATGCCCTCCTCCAGGGGATCTTCCATTACTTTGCTTAGCATCTGACCCCAAATCCACATCAGAAGGTCTGGCATAAAATAGGTAGGAAAAGAGTTAAGCATTTTTCTACTAGGAGTCAAAAGAGAAAATATGTGTTGACTCTGTTCTGTGGGAAACACATTGAGCTATACTGTACAGTTGTCCTAATCATGTATTTTCTGGCATATAAATTCCACAAGAATAGGCAGCATATTTAGCAAAGACTAAATATTCATGAGAGGCTATATATGAAATTTTATATGCAATGTATAGCTCTGTGTTTTGAAGAGCAAAAGATGACATGCTGTAGCTTCGCTTTAAAACTCATGGTAAAGAGCAATTAATAATAAAAAAATTGGAAATTATCTCCATAAATGAACACCCCAAAGAGGAATGGTTTCCATATGCTGTTCTTTTGGGAGAGTCATTTTACCTGAAATCTCAAATGAACTGTTCACTGGTGAACCTGAGAAGAATGTGTTGTAGAATCGTAACATTTCCAAGATAAGGGACTCCAACCCTTTCATGTTCTCAATCCCTTACTATCCATTTCTTGACCAAGAACATCCAAACTTACGGAGATTTTCAGACTTGAATATCAGAAGGTTAAAGCAGAAATGAATGAACTAAAATGCTCTTGCTTGGCTCAGGGTCATGCCATTTGAATTTAGTTTAATTGAAGTAAATACATTACAAGTGGAGGAGAAACATGAGGAGGAGGTAGCCTGAGGAATGCTGAACTAGAAGAAGGGGGAGCCCTGGGATGCAGATCTATCAAACTCCCAGGAAAGACTGCTTACTCCCCAGACTTCTGAACAGGGGACTGGGATTTGCAAGGGCAAAAAAGAGATGAGACCTGGGCCTTGTCAAGTGCAGCCATGGTTTTCATGTGGGCTTTGAGTCTGTTTTGATAACCAAGCATTTCTTTTGTAACCCAGGCATAAGGGAAATATTTGTCCCACCAAAGGAGCTAGACCAGATTTGTGGGATGAGCTGTGAGCATTCCAGCCTCAAAGATAATGAAGATGCAAGAAGTTTTCTTCTTGAGCAAGAGTTCAAGAAAAGTTTATACTGACTTCACAATTGGCTCTGACCAAAAGTTCCAGCACTCTTCTATTTGAGGTATTAACTTACTTGACCCCTAGTTTGTATATGCAACTGGTTAAAGAGAGAGGGGGCAACAAGAGAATGTATTTTAAAAATCTGACTTTGAACTATGCCTGGTATGCTAAAATATTTAATTCTTCAAAATTTGGCATTTAGAGTAGAGGATGGATTTAAATAGAGGTTGACCAGCTGGCTAATTACATGTTGCCAACATCTTCTTCTGGCTACTTATTGGATGATCCTGTTTATGTCAAAAGCTGACTCTGTGCTTTATCCTCTCTTGCGGCCAAGAAATGGAATGCCATGCATTTTACTCAACATGAAATGTTCGGGTGAAACCCAAGGCAACAAAGCCCCACTTCACTCTCTCGGTGGGTCAGACAAAGCAGGTGATAGGAGAGAACTGGGGAGGGACTCCAGGACAGGTTGAAAATGGTGAACAACTAGGAGTCCAGTTTACCATCTTCTGCATCTCCTTTTAGAAAAGATAATTTCCTCTCCTTAAGATATTGTCAAGTCAAAAGCTATTGATGAGGGGGTGGGTGGGAGGGAGGTCCAAGAGGGAGGGTATGTGTATCAGTTCAGTTCAGTTCAATCACTCAATCATGTCTGACTCTTTGCGACCCTGTGGACTGCAGCACGCCAGACTTCCCTGTTTATCACCAAATCCTGGAGCTTGCTCAAAGTCACGTTCATTGAGTCAGTGATGCCATCCAACCATCTCATCCTCTGTCTCCACCTTCTCCTCCTGCCTTCAATCTTTCCCAGCACCAGGGTCTTTTCCAGTGAGTCAGTTCTTCACATCAGGTGGCCAAAGTATTGGAGCTTCAGCTTCAGCATCAGTCCTTCTAGGGAATATTCAGGACTGGTTTCCTTTAGGATTGACTGGTTTGATCTCCTTTTTGTCTAAGGGACTCTTGAATCTTCTCCAATATCACAGTTCAAAAGCATCAGATTTTCAAAGCTCAGCTTTCTTTATGGTCCAACTCTCACTTCTATACATGACTACTGGAAAAATCATAGCTTTGACTAGACAGACCTTTGTCGGCAAAGTAATGTCTCTGCTTTTTAATATGCTGTCTAGGTTTGTCATAACTTTTCTTCCAGGAGCAAGCATCTTTAAATTTCATGGCTACAGTCACCATCTGCAGTGATTATGGAGCCCAAGAAAATAAAGTCTGTCACTGTTTCCATTGTTTCCCCATTTATTTACAATGAATTGATCAGATGCCATGATCTTCATTTTTTGAATGTTGAGTTTTAAGCCAGCTTTTTCACTGTACTCTTTTACTTTCATGAAAAGGATATAGGTATACTTCATTGTAAAGCAAAACTAATAAAACACTGTAAAGCAATTATCTTTCAATTAAAAAGAAAAGCTACTAATGGCACATCCAAGGCTAGGTTTTTCAGTGTGAGAACAGAAACTGATTTCTTAAAGCCCCATCAGTCTGGCTGAGCTCTGTGTATAAAGTGAGGGTGAGGTCAGCAGAGTTAATAACTGTAAAGGGGCGGGGGGTGGCCTCTACTTGCATGATTTTTAAAAAAAATGAGTCTCCAAGGACCTCTGAAGTGGATTGCACATAAAAGGAACCAAGTATAAATTTGATAGAGGCTGGAAGAAAATGATGCACAGAGATAGAAGGGAAATGAGGGTACATGTGAGGGTCACATGCTGGATGTATCACCTAAGTCCAACCATAAGAGGCCCATCAAAAAGGCAGACTCTGGTAGGAACTGCAAACTCAAATGCCTCCAGGCAGGGACTAGTAGATAATATAAATGTTGGAGAGGATAAGACTATAGAGAATGTCAGGGACCATGTCAAACTGCAACACACTTATCTGGTATAAAGGCATTAAAAAAAAAAAAATTAAAAACACCATGCCTATCAAACAAAACGTACCTGCGAGCTGCATTTTATTCTGTAGCTGTCAGTTTGTGACTGCTATCTACTGAGAACTCAACTTTGAGGGTCTGAAATTTGGGGCTGTGTTTATTTGTTGAAAGTGGCTTGTAAAGCTGCTTTACATAAGGGAAAGCTATTGTCCAAACTTCCTGTCATGATGTCAGATTATATAAAATTCCTTTTTTTCCCCTGTTCTTTTTCTCTTGTTGAAAAATGAAGACTACATCCTTGGAAGGAAGACATTCATCTTGGAAATTGTCAGGGGCGGGGGGCTGCCCTTCACTTCCTCAATGAAGAGCTAGAGCAAACACTCTGTAATCCCCCTCTGTCACCCACCCTCACCTCAGGGGTTATCAGCACACCATTCAGGGCCTTTCCTTAATTCTAGGCACACTCTGCTCCCTGCCCTGTCCTCTCCAAATCCCAGTGGCTCCATGAAGGAAACAAGCCATCACAACAGTTAAGTTTTAAGTCAATTTTGTGAATAGGGCCGGAAGTTTTTGTTGATTAGAAGGAGAGATTACTTTGTTGCTCTGTGTAAATAAATAAAAATAAATTCTTCTTAACATAGGTGCTCCTATGGGGAGAAACTTGAATGCATGAGATCTACAGCTGGGATAACCTATGGCTTTCTATCCTCTAGGGCCCTAGAGACCTCTCACTGGAGAATTTCTTAACTCTTCATTAGGGATATTATTTAAAAATAGCTTTGCTGTCTGCTGTGCTTAGTCACTTAGTCTGCGTCTGACTGTGACCCCATGGAGTGCAGCCCGCCAGGCTCCTCTGTCCATGGGGAGTCTCCAGGCAAGCATACTGGAGTGGGTTGCCATGCTCTCCTCCAGGAAAACTGTCCAACCCAGGGATAGAACCCAGGTCTCTTTACCATCTGAGCCAACAGGGAAGCCCTTGATGTTAAAAATAGCTTTAACACATGGTATATATCCCTTGAGCACATCTGAGGCTAACCATTATGATAGCTCCATGCTACTGGCCTCAGCTCACCCCTCTTACTGTTGCTGAGTTTCCCAGCATCCATTGTGCTCAGACTGGAGCTTCTGTGCAAAAGTTTCCTCTGATTAGACCATAGCCTTCAGGATCTTTTGCTGTGGTCAGACATAAACATCCTTACTCCAGACTGCCAGAGCAAAAATAACACTTGCAAATAGTTTCCAACTGTTTATTGTCTACCTAGTAGTTGTATATGAAAAGTGAAACAGAAATATGTATTAGACGGGTGATACAAAGAAAAGGGCCATCATTCCAGCTGAAGCAGGAGGCTGGAAAAGCAGATCAGAGCTAGGTTACGTGCAGTGTTTCTAGCCTGAGGAGTTCAGATGTCTTCCTGATGTAGGGAACCCTTGAAAGTTTTTGAGCAGAGACGTAAAATAATGGAAGAGACTTTCTAGAAAGCTTGACTTGGCAGACATCTGCAAGGTGGTTCAGAGAGGGAGAGACAGAGGCTTAGAAATCAATGATAATAAATCCAAGCATTAAACCTTCTGTAGACTTACAGTGACAAAGGGATACTGAGTTATAGTGAAGACTAGTCAACATTAACTGCATGCTCTGATGTGCCAACAACTGTTGTATGTGCTTTATGAGCATTATTTAATTTAATATTTGCAACAGCATTTAAAAAATATTTATTTTTATTTATTAATTTTATTTGGCTGTTTTGGGTCTTAGTTGCAGCATGCAGGATCTTCAGTCTTCATTGCAGCAAGCAATACTTTTAGTTGTGGCATGTGGGATCTAGTTCCCTGATTAGGGATTGAACACGGGCCCCCTGAGAAGGGAAGCATGGAGCCTTAGCCACTGGACCACCAGGGAAGTCCCCTTCAACAGCGTTCTTAAATATCACTCTTTTTCAGACAAGAGAACTGAGTCTCAGAGCAATAAAGAAACTTTGTAAACATTACCTGGCTAGGAAGTATCAGAGCTGTGGGACAAACCCAGGTGGTCTGGCTTCAGGGCCCTCGTCTTCAACCATGCTTCCAAAATTTTTATTTGAACATCTCAGTTCCTGGCCTTGCCACTCTGAGGCTGGGACCAAGAGTGAACACCAAGAGTGATGGGAACACTGCCATCACTCTCCCTCATTGTCTGTTATGTTTGTACATGGACGTCTACCTTAGATGGCATGTTTGCCTAGATGTTGATTTCAAGACACTCAAAATACTTGCAAATGCTTGTATCTAATTCAAAGGACAGGCTTCCCAGATGGCTCAGTAGTACAGAATCCTCATGCAAAGCAGGAGACACAGGTTATCCTTGAGTCCAGAAGATCCTCTGGAGAAGAAAAGAACCACTCTAATATTCTTGCCTGGGAAATCCCTTGGACAGAGGAGCCTGACAGGCTATAGTCCATGGGGTCGCAAAGAGTCAGACACGACTAGTGACTAAACAACAATAACAATTCGAAGGAGACTTGTGAGCAAAGAAGGGAAAGACGAGGCACAAATACCATGAAAATATCTCCAGGACTGCTCATCACATTCTCGCAGAGGAAGGAAGGAAATTCAGGACTTTTTGCCCTGTTACTTGTCATTAAATATTAATGATACTACTTCTCTGGCCTCACTGGCCTTGGTTCAGTGGATTTTGGACTCATTTACTTCCAAAATGAGAGATCTGGAACTCACCTGATGGTAAATTGTTTAGTATTTTGCTGGCTCTTTCAGTACTATCATATGAGAAAAATTTACTGTGAACCCAAACTGACTACAAGTTTTTCTCAAAGGTACTGTGTAAGATTCCTAAATGTTTTGAGCCTTCAGATAATCTAGGCCAATATAGTCCTCTAAGAACAAAACCAAGAATAGATGTTTGCCATTTAAATTTAACACTATTCATACAAATTTTAAGTTGGGTGCAGATTCAACCAGAAGGTGGCCTAATTAGATCATGCTTAAATTGAGGTAATGTCATATAGGTTGCCTAGAACAACTTATATTTTTTTTCTCATTGAAAACCTTTCTTGTATAGAGACATCCATGAACACAGAACATTAATTTTGGCTTGGGCTCTGGACTTACATATTTACTCTTTCACACCATTTAATAACAAACATATTGAGTTCAAGGAATTCTGTTGCAGAGAAACAGACAATACCTTGATTGTAGACCTAAACTTTTACAGATTATTGTCCTCATATCAGGCAATGGAAGAAGTTTACATGCAGGTATTAGATTAGACATCAGTCTCAACAAAACATTGATTGAGGACCTGCATATAACTTAATCCATGTGATGCCAGTTTATCGCTAGGTTGGATTCTCAGTGCTGAATTGCCTCATGTATAAGTTGTTTACTGTTTTAACTAGATGCCCTCTAGCCAGGTGTAGCCACACTCCACTGCATCAGCAGATAAACTTATTGATTAACTGCTAAGATCTATTTTTAAGTTAAAACTTTGGCCAGGCAGTGATTGAAACGAATTTATTTTTGCAAACAAGCAGATTACAGAGGCAAGCAGGCTTGGAAGGACTATTGAGAAACCTTGAAAGCATTTTCTTTAGGGAGTTAAATGTCTTTATTCCATAAGATAAATGTCTAAGTCTGCACAGTAGAGGTTCTGTAAATATTGACATTTAAATAAGCATTAATAAATTTTCAGTTTTCTCTAAAAATATGTTACTGAGATATATAAGATTAAGGCTATTAGAAAACTCATGAAACTTGTTTGAAAAAGTTAAAGTAATTTTTATGTGATTTAGTATGGGTCCAGCTTTAGTCAGAATTGATAACAAAAAGTAGGACTTTTTTTTTTTTTAAACAGTAGAGAAAGTTCATCAAATCCTTGAGGAAAAGTTTAACATTTGGGTCACTCTTCCTAATAATATTGGGTTGTAGAATTGATATCGATCCAGGACTAAGAATTCTATTTCTGCTTAGGAGTTTTTAAAAATTGATTTTAGAGAATCAGTTTTTAAAAGCCAATCTTCCTCAAATCCAATTTCTTATTAACTTTTACTTTACATTATTTTTACTGTATTTTCTTTAATATTTTGCCTATAGAACTGACACTTTTTCTATTAAATGATAAAATTCCTTAAAATGGGTTTGGGTCAGGTGACATGTTAAGAATAATTAAACTGTATAATATGCAAACATCTTCTAATAAAAGATTCAGATGGTATTGTTTGAAAGACTGTTCCCACTACTCCCCCCGACATTACTTCCAGCTATACTTCTGTGCGTTCAGTTCAGTTGCTCAGTCTTGTCCAACTCTTTGCAGCACGCCAGGCCTCCCTGTCTATCACCAACTCCTGAAGTCTACCCAAACTCATGTCCATTGAGTCGGTGATGCCATCCAACCATCTCATCCTCTGTCATCCCCTTCTCCTCCCACCTTCCATCTTTCCCAGCATCAGGGTCTTTTCCAATGAGTCAGTTCTTTGCATCAGGTGGCCAAAGTATTGGAGTTTCAGCTTCGCCATCAGTCCTTCCAGGGAATATTCAGGACTGATCTCCTTTAGGATGGACTGGTTGGATCTCCTTGCAGTCCAAGGGACTCTCGAGAGTCTTCTCCAACACCACAGTTCTGTGCGTGGTGCTTTGCATATACGACTGTCTTGGCACATATAGATTTTTGAGTTCCCCCTTTACTTTTCTATTCAATCACCAAATCCATTTTGTCAATAAAGCAGTACATGTACCAGACTTAAAAGAATAAATAATGTTTACTTCCTCCAGCTAGTTAGTAGTAAATTAACAGTTGAAACAAGAAGTTAAACACTTGTATCTCATTAGGGAGTCTCTTCTACAGCCCTATTACTCCTGTCCACAGGTGGGTGATTCTTCGTTAGTGTCCAGGGGAATATAGGAGATGTGCCACACTCCGTCCAGACCCTTAATTTGTTTCTATCCCATGCTATTATTTTTACGATCAGAAAGAACAGGGCACCTGAAACAGATTTTGATGCTCTTCAAACATGCCTTCTCTTCTCTTCTTTCCTTCTGGTCTTATTCTCCCATGATTGCAGCTGATCTTTTTTAAAGATTTTTTTTTTTTTTAATGTGAATCATTTTAAAGTCTTTACTGAATCTGTTACAATATTGCTTCTGTTTTATGTTTTGGGTTTTTGGCTGTGAGGCATGTGGGATCTTAGCTCCCCCCACCCCCTCCCTGATCAGGGATCACACCTGCACCTTCTGCATTGGAAGGTGAAGTCTGAACCACTAGACTGCCAGGGAAGTCCTGGTTGTTGATTTTTGAGATAAACCATACATTTATTTGACAAGTGTAGTCATATTTGTCTAGTGGGTTACACCCAAATGTCAGTGAGCACTGATTTCCTGGCATTGTGGCACACTGAATTCTATAGACAGAGAGACTATCTCTCTGTGGCTGTAGCAAATGACTACATCCAGCTAACCTTAGGATCCTCGAATAAAATGGGGGTAATAAGATCTACCTTATATATGTCTAGTGTGAGGAAATAATGAAATAATGTATGTAGTATGTAAAATTCCCTGGTATAATCTCTCAATAAAGTGTGGTTATTATCACAATAGCGTCAGCACTTGCCTTGAGGATGATGGGGGACACAGGGAAAAGCTTGTAAATCTTTTTTTTTTCCCCCTCCCTGGAGAGTTTTTGCCTGTACTCTTTCCTAAGATCTGAGCACTTTCTCTTTTCCTCATCTGACCAGGACCTTCAAGTTTAGGCTTCAAATTAACTCCCAGTGAGGCTTTCTCAGGCTAGCCTGTTTAAATTAGACTCTCTTCCCCATTTCTTTCTTTTTATGCTTAGACTTTGATTTTCATATTAGTTTTAGATTTATAGACTAATTGAGCTAGACAGTATGCAGAGTTCTTAGGCAGCCCCTCTGTTGTTTCTCCTAGGATTAGCATATAGTTAATATGTTAATATAGTTAATTAATAAAGGGAGTTACAATTGTTTCAATTAATAAACCAACACTATTGAAGGCAATGGCAACCCGCTCCAGTACTCTTGCCTGGAAAATCCCATGGACGGAGGAGCCTGGTAGGCCGCAGTCTGTGGGGTGGCTAAGGGTTGGACACGACTGAGTGACTTCACTTTCACTTTTCACTTTCATGCATTGGAGAAGGAAATGGCAACCCACTCCAGTGTTCTTGCCTGGAGAATCCCAGGGACAGGGGAGCCTGGTGGGCAGCCGTCTATGGGGTCACAAAGAGTTGGACACGACTAAAGCGACTTAGCAGCAGCAGTAGCTATATTATTAACTGAAGTCCACATTTTATTCAGATTTCCATAGTTTTTATCTCCTGTCCTTTTTTCTGTTCCAAGGTCTCATCTAACTCTCAGTAAATCTTGATGCATGGTTCATCTTCTGGGAAGGAATTTTCTGAATTGGCAAAACCTTTTGTGGAGAAGTGGAGAAAGGAGGGATCAAACATAAAGTGACTCAGACAAGGCACTGGGTAAGATATTTTGAATTAGATTAAGTTCCAAGGGGTAAGTACAAAAAGTTCACAGGACAAAATCAAAACACTACAGTGCAAGATAGGGAAAGGTGGAGTTCAGCTTCATGTGGTGACCTTCGTAGAACTAGATGAATGAGTGCTGATTTATTTATAGAACCAATAAGATAGTGGGACCTAGAGAAGGCCAAGGGCAGGAAGTGGCCTGTTAGCTTTTCCCTGTGCTGGTCTGACCCCAACTGTGGCCACTCTGTGTCTCCCCTTTAAGGAGGATGTGGGGAACTGGCAGAACTCCAGAGAAGAGCAAAAATGTAATTAAGGCTTGGGAAACAGGGCTGAGAGCAAAGGCCACAGAGCTGTGGGGTTATTTAGCTTAGAGAATAAAGGTCTAACAGATTGGAAGGGTCATTATATGAAAGACATCGGTTGTTTTCCATCTCCGCAAATGACAGGACAAGAGGAAAGAAGTTTATACTGCACTCTAGAAGGTTTGGGGCTGTGAGAATTATTACCAAGGAGACTGTCAGGCTCACACTAGCATCTGAAAAGAAAAAGGATTTATGTACAACTATGGGGATACAGGGCCTTCCCTGGTAGCTCTAGTGGGAAAGAATCTGCCTGCAATGCAGGAGATGTGAGTTCTATCCCTGGGTTTGGAAGATCCCTTGGAGGAGGAAATGGCTACCCATTCCAGTATTCTTGCCTGGAGAATCCCATAGACAGAGGAGCCTGGATGGCTACAGTCCATGGGGTAATGCTTTGGGGCCTCCCTGGTGGTTCAGATGGTAAAGAATCTGCCTACAATGCAGGAGACCCTGGTTTGATCTCTGGATGAGGAAGATCCCCTGCAGAAGGGAATGGCAACCCACTCCAGTATTTTTGCCTGGGAAATTCCTGTGGACAGAGGAGCCTGGCAGGCTGTGTACGATCCATAGGGTCGCAGAGCTGGACACAACTGAGTGACTGAACACAAGCACTCATGGGGATACAGCATTCACAATTACCTGGAAAGAGAAGGAAGGTAGTATTCAGACACTAGCCTTTGGATTATTTTGAAAATAAACCACCTATCCTTTGCGTAAACTCATAGTCGTTTACCATTCAAATTCAGTTATTAACAAAAGTTGGTTTGAAGGTATAGACATAAATTAGATAAGTTCGTGATTTCTTGAGATAAGGTCCTGCCCCATTCAATTCATTTTGGCTAATACCAACTAAAATGCTCACAGGTTACCTTTATTTACCATGTCTTGATAATTTTTTTTCCACTTCTTGTTACTGAGTTACATTTTCATTACATCTTAGCACATGGCATCATCAAATCCACTTAACTGTATTTTAGAGATTGTTAACTGTGCTCTTTTAGTAATGACAGGAATGTAGCAAGAACACGTACTCCTCATATAATATTTACTTCCATAAATGGAAGAAACTCCATTCTGTGTGCTATGTATTGAGAATAGTACAACTTCAAACCCTCAAGAGTGCATTTGCTAGAGCTATAAACAAGATAAACATAGAATAGTAGCCATGAAAGCAGACTAAGCACAGGAGAAAACAGAAGCCCAAGGATCTTGGTGAAAATTGGATTCTTTCCTCAGCCCGTAATCCGAGTCGTATAATCTAAAGTAAATGAAGTCTTTTTTAGTATTGATTAGATGAGTCTGTAACGGCGGCTCCCTTTGTCGCTTTGGTTTTGGAGATGTGTATTATAATGCTTGAAAGCTGGGAACATCTTTTGGACTCTCTTTTCCTTTAGTTTGTCCTTAGCGTGCTTGCATGCGAAGTCGCTTCAGGCATGTCCAACTCTTTGCGACCCCATGGGCTATAGCCTGCCAGACTCTTCTGTCCATGGAATTCTGCAGGCAAGAATTTTGAAGTGGATTGCCATGCCCTCCTCCAGGGGATCTTCCTGACCTGAGATCGAACCCATGTCTCCTGTGGCTTGTGCATCGCAGGTGGATTCTTTACCACTGAGCCGCCAGGGAAGCTCTTATAAACACAGAATCACTGGTAAAGAAAGAAGGAAGCTTAGCACATATTTCTATCAGCTACTTGGGCTTTTCAGCAAGATGCCAGCTTTCAAGTCAGCAAAATTGCCTTAGAAAGGCCCTCAAGGTTAGCGATACTTAATTCTTTGTTTCCTCCAAAGTGGACATAAATAAATGTTTTCCCTGCTTTAATGCAGACTGTCTTTCTGCATTAAAGAATGAAAGAGTCAAGGCCAACCTCACATCCATTGTCTTTGATATGGTTGTAGTTTTCTGATGATGATAAACCCACAAAACAAGTTTGACTCTATGATCTGACAGAAAAGGTTTTGTTCAAAGTGAGTTGTGATTACTGTGATAGAAATATACTTTGAAATGTTATTTCTGGAATGTGTCATATTGTGATATATAAGTCTGGAAGGAGATATATTCCTCCTTCCCCCAAATTAAATCATCCTGATACCCAAGAAATGTTAACATTTTGGTAAACATTCCTTCTAATGTCTCTATGTGTTTATTTTGTCCATCTATGTCTGTGTGTGTATTTATGTAAATGATACAATATTCTGTTGTGCCCTGTTTTTTACTCAGTGATCTGCCATGGAAATTTTCTTTCCTTTAGTAAGTGTCAAATTCCTTTTAACAGCTACATAACCGCCCAGTGTTTGGACATATCAGAATTCAATTCCCAAATAATGGATATTAGATTGTTTCTAAAGTGAAATGTTAGTTGTTCAATCATGTCTGATTCTTTGTGACCCCCTGGACTGTAGCCCATCAGGCTCCTCTGTTCATGGAATTCTCCATGCAAGAATACTAGAATGGGTAGTCATTCCTCTCTCCAGGGGATCTTCCCAACCTAGGAACTAAACCCGGGTCTCCTGTATTGTAGGCAGATTCCGAGGCTTAGCTGGTAAAGAATCCGCCTGCAATGCAGGAGACCTGGGCTCGATCCCTGGGTTGGGAAGATCCCTTGGAAGGGGAACGGCTACCCACTCCAGTATTCTGGCCTGGAGAGTACAGTCTGTGGGGTCACAAAGAGTCGGACACGACTGAGCAACTGTCACTTTCACTTCCTTACCATCTGAGCCACTTGGGAAGCCCCAGGTTGTTTCTAGTTTATGATGACAATAAGCAAGCACTGAGTGAACATTCTTGTATCTTTATCTGAAGAACTTACCAGTAGAATAGACGAATTCCCAGAAGTCTGATCTATGTCACTCATTCGCTTTCCAAAAACTTTTTTGTTTTATCAATTTTCATTTCTACCAACAGCATTGGAGAATATGGTAGCAGATCCTTCAGCTCACTGACCTGAAAGTCTTCAAATATTCAGTCCTAATAAACATTAATTTTGGCAGACAGGTGTCAAGTGTTCTTACTGAGTAGATCAAAACAGACATGACATTAACAATTAAGAAGTCTTTCCAACTGTTTGCCAGTCTGTCAGAAAAAAGTTTCTTTTCTACACTCCTACGCACAATACTTTGTATATCGCTCTCTTGAAACATATTTGATTTTGTCATATATTCTTAGGTGTCTTTCCAGTTGAAATATTAGTTCCCTGAAGACAAGAATTGTCCTGCAACCCTGCAAGGATCTTGTAAACTGTGTCTGCCTGTCCCACAATAAACTTTGTGGATGAACAACCACAAAATTTTCCGTTTGCTTCTCCCTCATTTAGCAGCTTCCACCTCCTTCTTTTCCTTTGGCTTTTGAATATAAGAGTAATATTTGCCCAGGGCAAACAGACTTGGAGTTTCGGAGGCAGTATTGTGTAATGGATGTTAAATCAGCCAGTTTAACTTTTGGCTTTCTCATTTGTTAGCTCTATAACCCTGGGCAAATTGCGTAACTCTTCTAAGTCCTAATGTTCTTCTCTGTAAAATGAAGATAATATTTGACTTCAAAAAGTACAGATTAAAGGAGATCGTATTTTAAAACCTTTAGCATGGTGCCTAGTATAATACTTAATAAATAGTAGCTGTAACTGTTATTTCATCAAAGGAACTGATATACTAAAAAAAAAAAAAGCCAAAACCCAACCCACCAAACAAAACACAATGTCACTGGCTATTTCTGTCTTCTACTCTAGTGGACACATTAACTTCTGGATTGGCAGCAACCAGAAGCTAGAAGTTAATGTTGATTAGGTCTGAGATGCTTAACAAAATCAATCTAAAACATATTTGTAGATAAAAATTAGGTTTTTCTTTCTCAAAACTAAAAGAGGTGCTCAGTTTATTGAAATAAAGGAAGAATAGGATTGGGCCAAGTAGAAATAAATATCGAGGATTTTATTTGATTAAAAACTGAGTTTAGATAGTCTCTAGCCTTAAGTACCTCATTATACAATTCCAGGGAATTTTTTAAAAAATGTGAAAGTTGAACTATTGTGATCTTTGTTCTTTCCTAACTAGCAACTGACCTTTTGTAATGACAACAGTCTGTAACCTTTTTTGCACTCGGACCATTTTGGGTTTTCACCAGGCTTGCCTCACTATACTTGAGCATATGTATTTGAGCTTATTTTCCATGTAACCATTGAGTCTTACAAATGTGGGAACATCTTATGGATCTGCTCATTAAAGCGTTGATCAGGTCTCCGTATTTGCTGCTAGAGGTGGCTCAGAAAAACTTAGCATCACTCGTGTGTCATATTTTCAATACTTTCTTCCCTTCACCTGAACTTCTTGTATAGTAAGCTGATGATAAACAGTGAGTGCTCTTCTAAAAAAAAAAAAATCTATGGCATCAAAGGTGGCAACATCTTCTGCACATAATAAGTATTCGCAAATCTTTTCAAAGATAGCTCTCTTTGAAAAGCAGAATTAAAAAAATGATGAGTAAAATATATACTTCATGAGACCAAGTGCATATCCTCTTCTATGGAAGCAGACGCACTTCTCCCCCTTCCTCTAAGGAAGCCAAATCCTGATTCATTTTTCGTTCAAGACTCAGCAGAAACACAATGCCTCGTTTTGTAGAGGCTTATTACAACACAGTGACAGCACTATAATTTCCTCCAGGGCAAAGTGCCTCACTTGGCTTTAGGCCAGCTAAGCTCTGTGTCATTTAGCACTTCTATAGCTTCTGACAGAGGCGACTACCCTCCCGTTTGTGCATTCTATATTCCTTTAGGAAGCATTTTTAAAAACGTTGTTTTAAACGTTTAGAAGCAGCAGTTAGATTACGTACGTGCCAGATTTCTTTTCCTTTATGCAGACATTCAGACCGTCTATGGACCATTGCAAGTGACTGTTCCACCCACTTCTTCTGAGGCCAAAGTAGTCTTAAAATGTTTGGCATGCAGGGGGCCTTTTGTCATAGGAAACCTGTAATTGTAAAATTCCTCCTTGGTCTCATTGTTCACATAGACCTACATAGAGTTCCCTTGTCTTTTTCTGGTTATGCTATGTGGTCAGTCTTGATGTTGTTCTGAAGAAGTTATAGACAGTTAAGTAAACATCTTATGGAAATAGCTAAGATCTAAAGCTAGAAACACTTCATATTTTTTGTCTATTGAAAAAAAAAAGGCATTTTTTTTTTTCTCAGAAGGCCTGTGACCCTACCCCGCCCCATGCCTTGTTATCACTGTGGACTTTTGCCTCAGGAGACTATGTCTCTACATAAAAGTTGTGTAATCCTTGTTTCCTGAATGGGACCTACCTAAGTGCTTACACATAATAATCACCTCCCACGTGGACAGGCATGGTGGCTGCTGTATGAGGGGAGGGGACATTCCAGAGACATGAGGGTAGGAGTCCACAGAGGCAGGCACAGCTGTGGAGCAGGTCTCTGATGCAACAGCCAAGCTGAGTCCAGCCAATTAGAGACATTGCATTCTCCGTTAGCAATCCTGCATGACATGGCAAGCATGCTGAGACTGCTTCCAAAGATTCCCCTCCTTTTGGCTTAGACTGGGGGTGGGATGAGGATAGGAAACAAGAAGTCTAAAGGGAAAAACAAATGATTTGTTTCTTCATTTATTGACTACAAGCTCAAACATTGACTAGGTGCTCTTTGTTGGGCCAGGTACTGTGCTCAGCATTTTACATGTAATCTCTTTCTTAATTCTCATAATACCATCAAACAGGTAAGTTTTAATCTTCATTTAGCCGTGGAGGAAACTGAGCCTTTGGAGAGGCTGAGAAACTTGTTCAAGGTCACACAGGAAGAGGCAAAGCTGGGGCAGTGTGCTGCTAGCAGGCCAAGCCTGTGCTCTTAACCACTGCGCTACACTGCCTCCCTGTGTTAGGACATCTTTTCTCCCCAGCATAGTGGAAGCTAAGTAGAAGATAAGAAGTCTGCTAGGTGGTAGATATCAGCAGGCACTATTTCTTTGTCATTGTACTAATATTATGTTATTATAGTTCAGAATGTTAAATGGTTATATTTATACAAAACAACTGAGAAACTTAAATTGGCTTGAGCAAATGTAATTTGAGTTGTTTGTGATTATAAAATGCGACGATCATGATGGCTGTCTGTTGGCCTCTATCTGTCTCTGATTTTCTGAAGTGAGCTTTTGTTTGGCAGGAACAGTTGTTAGGGAGCAATACCAGCTGCAAGGGAACAATTCTTGACGTTACCTCCTCCCCAATCTCTGTCTTCCCTCCTCACAACCTCCGCTCCTGGCAAGTTTACTGTGGGACAGATACAGTTTACAAGATCCTTGCAGGGTTGCAGGACAGTTCTTACCTTCAGGGAACTAACATTTTAATTAGAAAGACACCTAAGAATATAAGCCAAAATCAAATATGTTGTAATAGAGCAATATACAAAGTATTGTGTGTAGGAGTGTGGAAAAGAAACTTTTCCACAAATACTCTTAGTTTGAATGGATATTGCCAGGGACGGGAAACTCTCATATTTATTTCTCTGGTACAATTTACTGAAGCCAAATCTTCTTCAAAAGAGGACCCAGCATTGTATCTGGCTCAGGGGAGGAGAAAGTCTGTCTATGCTATTTAGTTGGAAGCTAGAGAGACAGAAGGAGGAGAACACTTTGGGAGTTTTGAGCACTCTGATGTTCACAGTCTTCTATTTTTGGCAACCTGAAGGACATCTCAAAGCAGAAACTGGAATTCAGAGAACTTCTGAGATCATATAATGTTCTCTGTTGGTGACATCAGATTTAGGGTTGATCTAATTTACTCTTGAGAGTCCCTTGGACTGTAAGGAGATCCAACCAGTCCATTCTAAAGGAGATCAGTCCTGGGTGCTCTTTGGAAGGAATGATGCTAAAGGGGAAACTCCAGTACTTTGGCCACCTAATGAGAAGAGTTGACTCATTGGAAAAGACCCTGATTCTGGGAGGGATTGGAGGGAGGAGGAAAAGGGGACGACAGAGGATGAGATGGCTGGATGGCATCACCGACTCGATGGATGTGAGTTTGAGTGAACTCCGGGAGATGGTGATGGACAGGGAGGCCTGGTGTGCTGCGATTCATGGGGTCAGAAAAAGTCGGACATGACTGAGTGACTGAACGGAACTGAACTGAATTTACTTATATGAGTTTGAACAAACTCTGGGAGATGATGGACAGGGAAGCCTGGTGTGCTGCAGTCCATGGGGTTGCAAAGAGTTGGATATGACTTAATGACTGAACAACGCAAATTTACTTTGACTACTCAGTTCTGAAAATGGCCTCTGGGGTGCAGAATCCATCCTTAAATTAAGCCTTCTAACTCCATGTTTCCTGCAAGGGAATATGTTTGGATAATCAAAATCAGATAACCATACAGATAGCCAAGATCTGTGTGTATTCCCCAGGTCTTGCACAAAAGCATAAAGCTTTCTGTTATATTGGAGGTTCTCAATCTTCCGTGTTTGTAGCATGCTTTCAAGTGCCGGAATTATTGGCAACACAAAGGGCTTCAAAGAATAAAATCTATACCACCAACCACATAATAATAAAACAGTATCTCATGGTGTTCATAAAAATAACTACAGCAGGTCACAGCTTGTGTGCTTGCCTTTCTGTGCTATGTCTAGGTTCAAGGACAGCTGTTTCCTACCCTTACTGTGATGTCTAACATGTTTATGGAAAAAACTAGTTACATGTTCTAAAAAACATACAATCTTTCTTTGTTGCTGGTCTGCTATTACTCTTTGCAAGATGAATCTTGACTTCTTAGTGACAGTATGTATACTCAGTTGCATCAAATATTAATTTTTTTTTTCAAAATTTGGTGAAGGGTTCAGTTTCTGGGGTGCCACAGCATAATGTTTAGAAACCATTGCCTTATATACTTGAAAAATAAATCACAATAAAAGGAAGAACAGAATGAAAAACCAAAAATACATCTGGAGGGAGCTTGCCCAAATGGCCCTACACTGGCCTCTGAAGCAGACCTTTATCCTTCTCTGGGTGGGGTGACAATGCTTTTCATGGTAGTGACACTGAGCTGACTGCTCTGGGAGACATTTAGACATGAGTTAGCTTGGTAGAGGCTGGATAATGAGCCAAGAATTTCAAAGGATTCTCATAGTTTGATGATTTAGAGGTGGATATGTGGAAAACAGTATTAAATATATATACTTTAAAGTTGTCACTTGTTTGGTATTAAAGGATCAGGTTGACAAGTGCCTGGCATGCATTTAGAGAAGCTTGTGGTATTATCACTCCATGTTCAAAGTTCCTCAAGTGATTCAAAGGAGATTAGGCAAGTTTATTTTATTTATATGCACATTAATTTAGGAATTCAGCTGAAAAACTTTCTTTCCCTTTCTCTTAAAGCAAATATTTTTAGTCAATCCTTTTTAAATACTGCAGAATTCATTCCTCAACTTTCTTAGTAGCATAGGCAAATGTAATTCTGAGTAGTTTTGAGAAATAGGCCAGAAAGAGAAGGGACGAATAAAACCCAGCATATGTCGGAGTTAACCTGTGCCTAGCACTTATATGGGGTGTGGCTGGACCAAAGCTACCTGGTTCAAACATTTGTTGATGGTCTACCATGTACTGAGTCTAAATTTTAAACTCTGGGGATATAACAGTAAGAGGATAAGTTTGCATTGTCCCTGATCTTAAATTTTACTAGAAGGGATGAGTAATAAGCAAGTATAAGACATGGTAGAAAAGGAGGAGCAGAGAGTCATGGGGTGGAAAGGGAGACACCAGGGCTAATTCATAATGGGCACTTAGATGAATCATGTGGGTATCTGTGCCAACTGTATTCCAGGCTTGTTGCTGTTGTTCAGTTGCCAAGTTGTGTCCAGTGCTTTGTGAACCCACGGACTGCCACATGCCAGGCTACCCTGTCCTTCATTATCTCCCAGAGTTTGCTCAAACTCATGCCCATTGATTTGGTGATGCCATCCAACCATCTCATTCTCTGTTGCCCCCTTTTCCTCCTGCCCTTAATCTTTCCCAGTATCAGGGTCTTTTCCAATGAGTCAGCTCTTTGCATCAGGTGGCCAAAGCATTGGAGCTTCAGCTTCAACATCAGTCCTTCCAATGTCTATTCAAGGTATTCCAGGCTGAAGAACATCAAAGGCAAGGAAGCAGAGGTGGCAGCATGACTGGCAAGCTCAAGAGTAGCAAGAAGACCACTGTGACTGTTTCAGAGTGAGCCAGGATGGCACTGGTTAGGTGATAAGATGGAGGGTGTGGGGAGAATCACGTTGGTCCTTATTATAGATCACTGTAGGACTTGGCTTTTATTCTGAGTGAGAGAAATCCACTGGAGAGTTTCAAGCAGAGGCGTGACATCATCAGGCTTCTATTTTGGTTGCTTTGTGGGAGACATGGTGGCAGGGAGAGTGGGTAGGAGGCTATTTTGATAATCCAGGTGGGAGATGATGGTGGCCTGGACCCGGATGGTAGTGGTGGTAGTGGTGAGAAGTGGTCAGACTCTGGCTGGATTTTAAAGATAGAACTGATGAACGTGGAGTGTGAAAGAAAGAGACAAAGACGACTCCAGGGTATTTGCCTCTTGAAGCCCAGGGAAAGTTTACTCCCCTGGGCAGGACTTCTAGACGTGAATTGTGGGTGGACTGTGGGGAGTGAGGGCACAAGGAGGCAGGATATACTCAGAATGGGGATTTAGGTGGCCTGTTTCTCAGTGCCAAATTACAAACGGCTTTGGTTCAACCTACCCCTTCAGTACCCAGAGTCTGTAATGATGTTTGGGAAACCTCAAACCCAAACCAGAGCATTTTCCCCTGCAATTCTGAAGGCAGTTCTGGTTACTCCTCCTCAAGAATGAGGAAGGGTAGAGAGGAGGGTATAGAGGGAACATTGTTTAAACACCTGGAGGGGCAGACAAAGACGTCTTTTCTCTGGAAGAATGAGGAACAGTTCAAAATTTGCAAACTTATGAAGGGCAGGGGGAAAAAAACACAGATTTTTTTTCACCATTCCTTTCAACATTAGAATTTGTTTCGTTAAGCTGAAAGAGTTAGTATTTAGGCAGTGAAAAGGATCTGTTATTTTGCACAGTAGATAATAAATAAATGGAGCTATACTCCAAGATGATACTGTTTGACAAAATAGAATTTAAAAGAGTTTAGAAAGTTCAGTGATGTGTACATAATAAATTATTATGCAAACTAGGGATTCAGTTTTACTTTACCCAAATTTTTTAAGTATGTGTTTTTGTTTATTATACCAACTACTATTTGAGATATAGTAATAAGTAAAATACAAACCCTTTGCTCTAGAGTTTATAATCAACTGTAACCAATCAGTTGAAGCTGAAGCTCCAATACTTTGGCCACTTGATGTGAAGAGCTTTGACTCACTGGTAAAGACCCTGATGCTGGGAAAGATGGAGGGTAGGAAAAGCTGGTGACAGAGGGTGAGATGTTTGGATGGCATCATCGACTCTTCGGACATGAGTTTGAGCAAACTCTGGGAGATAGTGAAGAACAGGGAAGCCTGGTGTGCTACAGTCCATGGGGTTGCAAAGAGTTGGACACGACTTAGCAACTGAATAACCACCACCACCACCACTACCCCAACACACTTCATGTCCCTCCAAGCAATTGATACCTGAATTCCTAAAATGGGACATGGTCTCTCATGCCTTTCTATAGTCTTTATCTGTTTCTGAAAAACCCTTCATGCCCCTCTCTTCCTGATAGCAAGCTTAGCTACTCCTGTGGAAAGTCATCCTAATGCCCCAGGCTGGATTATGTGCTTCTTCCCTGTGCCATGGAGACCAGCTCTAGCACACACTGGTAAGTTTATTAAAAACATTTCTTTACCTTAATGTAACAGAGTTCTAAGTCCTGTAAAAAAAGGAGAAATATTCAGAAAACCGAGACGCCTTCATAGAGAAAGCAGTAGTTGAAATGCTCCTTATGGATGGAGAGGGTTTTGGAGGTGGAGAACATGTCAGGCAGAAGTTACAGTCATGAACAATGGCAAAGCAGTACTCTGGTGGCTCATTTGTCCAGGAGCATTGTGGTGGAGAATTCATAAGCTGTTGCAGTGGGACAGGTTGGAGAAGGAAATGGCAACCCACTCCAGTATTCTTGCCTGGAGAATCCCATGGACAAAGGAGCCCGGTGGGCTACAGTCCTTGGTGTCGCAAAGAGTTGGACACGATTGAGTGACTAAGCACGTGGGACAGGTCCATTTTCTGGGGGTTTAAATAGCATGTTAAAATATTTGCTCCATTTTGTATGGGAATGTTAACATAAAAATCATATTCCAATGGGTTACTTTGGAAGCAGAGTGTACAGTATATTGGGGGTCAGAAGAGAAGGAGGGACTGGATACGTGGAACCATCTCTGGGTTTCTGGAATAATCCAGACAAAAGGCAGTGGTGATAGTGGGAACGTGTATGAATATATAGGACAGTCACTAAATGTGGATGTTGGGAAAGAGGAGATAATTGAAGATGACTCAGATAATTGAAGATGACTCAGTCATCAGAAGATGACTCTCCTAGTATCTAGGAAAGAGGAGCAGGCTTAGCAGAATATTAAGTCCAGTTTGGACACATTGGGTTTGAGAGGCATGTAGGTGGAGATCTCTAGCAAGCACTGAGAAATATGGACCTGGGAATCAGATCAGAACTGGCACATTTGGGAATCTTTTGTCTATAAAGGATCATCAGAAGTACAAAGTCCAGGAAGATGAGACGCTCCAGTCAGATCCACACATAAAGCCTTTATTCATAGGGCAAGAAGAGAACATGGAGCCTGTAAGGGAGATAGAGACAGAAGGAGAAACTAGAGCCAGATGAAAGGACATATTGGATGAGGCAAAATGGGAGCCTAGACTGGGATGGTACCAATTTCAGATCAGAAGAGAAGCCAATGAGAATGAGGGCTAAGAAGGCAGGAGTGAAATTGATCATTAGTAGGACGATTGTGGGTCTTTCCAGGCATTGCTAATGGTAAAGAACCTGCTTGCCAATGCAAGAGACATAAGAAATTTGAGTTTGATCTTGGGGTGGGGAAGATCCCCTGGAAGTGGGTATGGCCACCTGCCAAGAGCCACCATGGGAGATCCCACCCATGACAAGGTCATGTGGAAGAGAACTGTTAAGCAAGGCTTCAGAACTTAACGGGCTCCCTAGGCTTTCTCGAGCATCTACCCCCAAACCAGAATCTGTCCGTTTTACTATTTCATGACTTTCACCAACTCCTCTGACATTAACAGGGGGCTATTCCTGACCACCTTTCTCTGGAGAAAATCAACTTAGGGCTATAGCTAATAAGTCTTCTGGACATGAGAAGAATATTTCCAATCAAAACCCCTCTGTTAGCATTTTAGCTTGCTTGGCAGATATATCCAGACTCTTAACAGCTACACATGTGATTATTTACAGCCTCCCAACTGTGAGAGGCACAGAAAGCCTAAAACAGAGAGCCTTTCAAAGAGTTAAAAGTTATTAGAGTAGTGCTAATGTAGGATTTCATTATTGGGCCAATGCTTGTTGCTAAGTTCCCATATCTCTTATCCACTGTGCACCTGGGAGTGCATTAGTTAACACAGTTAGAAAGTAAGAAAAACAAGTGTAGCCTTGAAATTAACCATATCAGACTTTTGAGCTAATTGGTTCTTTCTTGTAACTCACTGCACCTTTGCTTCGTGAGACTGTAACTCTGTTTAATACTTTTTGAGGCTGATGTAGATTAGAAATATAAGAAAAAACATTTCAAGGGAAAATAAGTTTTCTGGTTGAGAAGCCTTTATCAAAAGAGGGTCATAAAATGTTCACAGGCCTCCAAGGCCAGAAGATAATGTACACAAGATTGTTTATGGGAAAGGTTTGCAGAAAAAATCCTGGTTTTGATAAAGACAAAACAGATGTAATGTTTGGGCTGACTCTGTATGACTTTGCATCTTTCATTTCCCTCTATGTACAAGTAAAGGTATAAAAGACCCTTTTGAAAATAAAAACAATGGGCCTCACTTGAAGAAGCTTGGTCACCCCATGTTTTTCTTTTTTCTTTTTTTTTCTCTCTTACTTTCTTTTTCAGGCTGATTTCTTGGAGCTTCTTCACTCCCTCGGGAGACTGGGAAAGCACCTGTGGCCTCCGTGAACAGGGCAAACTTCTTGTTCGAAGTTTTATTGGCTTTCTATGTAAACCAAGGAATATCAGCCTCTTTCTCTCCTCTATTTTCTTATCTACAATATTCTTTCCTCATCTCTCTCTAAACCATCCACCGACGCCGTTTTTCCTTCAGGTTCCCCTGGATCCTGCGGGGGCTGGACCCCGGCAGCCACCCACTCCAGTATTCTTTCCTGGAGAATCCCATGGACAGAGGATCCTGGTGGGCTAAGTCCACAAGGTCACAGACACTTGTACACGACTGAAGTCACTGAGCACTCACACATGCAGGAGGTCGGTGTCTTTGAGGAAAAAAAATGTTTTGGTTTATAGTTACGGGTTCTGAAAAATGGCAGAGATTGAGTTGGGATAAATGAGGAAGTTGAAGCAAGGGGCATAGATTCCAAGAGATGTGATGAGAGATGAAATAAGAGTTGAGGATTACGGTGAGACATTAATGATTTCAGCATTGGTATAGAAATATGGGTTAGGGTGGGATGGTGTTGAAATAAGGGATGGTTTAGAAGCTCCCAGAGGAAATGGGAAAGAGAACTGAGAGCATATTAGGGGAGATTTGCCTTTCATTAGAGAACTGCACCCTTTTTTTTCCTAACATGGCAAATAGAAGAGGAGCATTTATTCTTTACCATAATGGGGAACAACCTTGGCTTCACACAGTCCATACATGAACTGTACTCACAGAGACAAAATATTCACACTAAATGATCAACCACTTGACATTGTCTGGTAATTGTCATTTCTTAACTTTTCTTAGAAGTCAAAAGCGTTTAACAAATAAAATGTGAGTATGTTAGTCTCTTCAAAACCCCACTTTAAAAAAAAATATGACCAAGAAATGTCAAACTGCTGAGGTAAAACAAAAGCACATGGTGTTTTAAAGGGTAGGAAACCAAGCAGATGTTGTTTATCAAATGTCTATTTATCCATCTTTATTTATGTCTCTAAAATTTGAGGGTAATGGGAATAGATAATAATTTTGGTGTAATGTTAGACACAATCTTTATATGCTTTTTAGCTGATCATGCCTTCATTTTACTTTAGTATTTTGTAAAATAGAAAGAAGTTTTCACAGGTAGTTTCAAAAATTGACCCTTAACTGTATATGTATTTACTTGCTTTATAATGAAGTGAAACACACATGAAAATATCTGTGCTAAAGTGGTAGATAATTTTAAAAATTATTCATCAAAATTCCCTTCAATGTGATTAGTACTTTTATGACCCCAAAAATGTTGAGAATTGATCTTTGAACCAAGTCTTTATATAAGGAGCAGTTGAGGTGGGGTTTCTTATTTCTTTGCTGGTTTGGTTCCAGTCCTGAGTCGGTGCTTAGAAGATCTTTTATTAGACTATTTGGGTGACTTTTTTTCACTGGGGGTGCCAGGATATGGATGGAATAAAAAGCCTAAGGGCAAACAAGGCTGTTGCAGGTGGGTGGACATTCTCTCGAGTTGCTTTCATGTCGTTTGGCAGGAAGTGAACCGGCCACCCCCACCTCACCCCTCATCTCCTTTCTTTCTGCCCTCGCACAGACTGTTGATGATGTTCGCTAAGGACAGGCTGCAGAGTTGAGGGGTCCCTCGGAAGAAGGACTGCTTTGATGTCTGCTGGACCTCCCAGCAACCCTGATCTCTTGGGTCATGTCTCTTTTTGAGGATTCCCAGTTTGTGACGGTATCTGGACAAGGGAGAAACACTGTGCCTGCTCTTTTGACTGTGGTGCGCTTGACTGTGTGTCCTAGATCAGATTCCAACACACCCTATTGAAGCGGGAGCCTTACAAGTCTGAACTTTGGCTTGGGCAACTGAGAATGAAAGCATTTTTCTTTTGAACCATTTGTGCTTTATAAAACACCTCAAGGGGAATGATTTTAATACTGGAGCTCTAATAAAGAACACAAGAAAAATGTGGTTTCTTTGATGAAGAAAAATCTTGAGGCATAAAACAGATGACACAAGTAACCCTGTCTCTCTAAACACTGTTACTTAACCTGTATTTAATGCATTTAGGATTCTTTACAGATAAAGCATAATGTAAGCAAAAATAACAGAGAAGGGAAAATGATAAGTTTTCCCCAGTACTGTTTATAGACACTAAGATATGGAAATTCTTCCTTGAGTGTCTATAATTCTTAATAAAATTTCCAAGAAAATCTACTTTAAAATTAAAAGTCAGAGAAGCTACTAAAGAGCTTTAGCTTCAAAGCTAAAGAGGAGAAGAATTCCATTTTCTGGGAATTCTCAGGGGCAGACAGCTAAATGGAGTATCACTTAAATGGAGTATCAAAGGAAAAACTGGTGTGTCACTCAAATGTAGCTCCATCTCCTGGAAGAGGGCATGGAAATTCATTCCAGTATTCTTGCCTGGAGATTCCCATGGACAGAAGGGCTTGGTGGGCTACCGTCCATAGGGTCGCAGAGCTGGACTTGACTGAAGCGATATAGCACTTACGCTTCTATTTTCTCTAACTCTTTCTAAGAGCTGATTCTGAAACTAGGGTAGGGCTTCTGTCTTCTTTTCTGACAATTCCCAGGCCAAGTCTTTGTTTCCTCCTTTTGACCTTTTTCTCTTCTGCAGGCACCTGACGATTGTTGTTGTTTATTTGCTAAGTCGTCTCCAACTCTATGTGACCCCATGAGTTGCAGCCCGCCAGGCTCCTCTGTCCATGGGATTTCCCAGGCAAGAGTACTGGAGTGGATTACCATTTCCTTCTCCAGGGGATCTCTGTTTCCATGTACGGGGAGGTAAGACCTCAATCATAAACCACGTATTCCCATCCTCTGACAGGATATGATCGCTAATAATCTAAAATCCTGATGGCTTAGGTTTAGACTTGAAGTTCTGTTGGCTTTGGGGGATTCATCCTTGATATTTTGAACTTATTGTAAGTAACAGTTCATGTATATATACTATTGAACATATCTATTTGAGTGTATTTTGCCCCCTTTATTGCTGTAGTGAATCTCCATCATCCTCAGATAAAGCCCAAGTTCTTTTGAATGCCTAGAATCTCCTTTGCTGCATTCTTGGTCTGGTTGACCCTTCATTTCTTTATGGGTTCAAACCATTAATCAATTACAGGAAAGGTCTTGGGGCTCAGGATGTAAGCCATCACCCCAACTCTGCTCTTGTATCACTTAGCATATCATGATAAAGTCATCAGTCATTTACTGATTCATTGGTTTAGCAAATATTTATTGAGCATTTATTCTTATTAGGTTAGTACTGTGAGCTCCACCAAGCAGGGTTGTTTGTTATAAATAGAGTTCAAAAAATGTTTGTTCAACTAAAATGGATATAATATTATTTTTATCTTTAAAAAAGGATTAATTGATTACTCATGAATGAAATTGTCATTAGAGAGGCAATGTGATGTGGCTAAAAAAAAAAGAACTCCTGTCCCTGGTGTTATAAGCAGACTAGATAAGTGCTGTGCTAAGTTGCTTTGATTGTGTCCAACTTTTGAGACCCTATGGACTTTGGCCTGCCAGACTCCTCTGTCCATGGAATTCTCCAGCAAGAATACTGGAGTGGGTTGCCATGTCCTTCTTCAGGGGATCTTCCTGATTCAGGGATTGAACCTGTGTCTCATATGTCCATGTTGTTGTTGTTGTTCAGTCACCAAGTTGTGTCTGACTCACTGCGACCCTGTGAACTGCAGCGTGCCAGGTTTCCCTGTCCTTCACTATCTCCCTGAGTTTGCTCAAAGTCATGTCCATTGAGTCAGTGATGCCATCCAAACATCTTATCCTCTGTCATCCCCTTCTCCTCTTTCCTTCAATCTTTCCCAGCATCAGGGTCTTTTCTAGTGAATCAGCACTTTGCATCAGGTGGCCAAAGTATTGGAGCTTCAGCTTCAGCATCAGTCCTTCCAATAACTATTCAGGGTTGATTTCCTTTAGAAACGACTGTTTTGAGCTCCTTGCTGTACAAGGGACTCTTAAGAGTCTTCTTCAATGCCACAGTTCAAAACCTTCAGTGTTAGCATTAATTGATCAATCAATCAAAGTCCTTAGCATAAATTCTTCATTGCTCAGCCTACTTTATGGTCTTTCACATCCATACATGACCACCGCAAAGACCATAGCTTTGACTGTATGGACCTTTGTTGGTGAAGTAATAGCTCTACTTTTTAGTATACTGTCTAGGTTTATAACAGCTTTTCTTACAAGGAGCAAATGTCTTTTAATTTCATAGCAGCAGTCACCATCCACAGTGATTTTTGGAGCCCAAGAAAGTAAAATTTGTCGGTGGTGGCTAAGAGCCTAGATTTCAGAGCCAAACTATGTCCAAATCATGGCTCTTCTGCTTGCTACCTTTGTGACATTAGGTAAGTTTTCCGGTCTCCTTGTGTCTCATATGTGAGATGGAAATCACAACAATACTTGGTCCACCGGGTTATTAAGAGGATTAAATGAGGAAGGTACAATGAGGAATTGTCTCAATGAGGTGCAATTAAATGAATAAGGCGTAGCTTGTAAACTCCACAGTGTTATTTATTTATTCAGATTACTAATTTTCTCAATTTCATCCTTGGTTGTGCTTCTCAAGCTTTAATGTATATACAAAGTATTTGGGGATTTTGTTAAAGTACAATTTCTGATTCCGTAGGTCTAGGATGGGGCCTAATACTATGGATTTCTAACATGCTCCCAGGCATGCTGATGCCCTAGTTCACAAACCACACTTTGGTCTAGTCTAGAGCAGTCGCTCTCAGACTTTACTGTGCACCAGAATCTCCTGGAGGGCTTGTTAAAACATGACTGCTGGTTCTCACCTGCAGAGTTTCTGCTTCACTAGGTCTTAGGTGGGGCTTGATAATTTCCATTTCCAACTAGCTCCCTGGTGAAGGTGATCTGGGAAATTCACATTTGCAGAACCACTGATCCAGAAAACAGAAGATTGTTTTATTTGGAGAGCAAATTTCTTTGCTATGCTACAGGAAACAGGAATTGGAGACTTGAGATTTAGGTTCTGACTCTTAGATTTTAGTTCTGGTACCTAAAAACAGTTTGTATTATTTTTAAACAATAATTGGCACTGCGTTCTTATGGCTTTGTCTTGTCCAAGACCTGCCACAGCTGTAGCTGTAATAATCTAATCCTAACCTAGGACCCCTGACAAGGATTGCCCTGAGAGCCGATGAAATTTTGGCTCATGACCAAATGTCCTCTTCCTCAGACGAAGGTGGAAAAGAGAGGAAAATATTTCAGGAAGGTTTCCACTAGGCATTATGAACAGTGGCCCATGTTTTGATAGCTTTTGCCTGAATCACTCAGATAATGGATTCTCGTCATGGACTTAATAAGGAGGGTTGGTACACCTGGAGGACAGGCCTGGTTTATATGGTTATCCAGGGATTCATTCCGAGCAAATCATTGAAAAAGAGACAGGGGTCGTGGTCAAACCTTTTTCTAATTAAGGCAAAAATTAGAAAGATGCAGTATCAAAATACACTGAACTAAATCTTTCTATGTTTGTTGGTACTCTAGCTCTTTTGAGTAGAGATAGTTCATGGCATCTGGTCCCATCACTTAATGGCAAATAGATGGGGAAGCAATGGAAACAGCAACAGACTTTATTTTGGGGGGCTCTAAAATCACTGCAGATGGTAACTGCAGCCATGAAATTAAAAGACGCTTGCTCCTTGGAAGAAAAGTTATGACCAACCTAGACAGCATATTAAAAAGCAGAGCCATTACTTTGCCAACAAATGTCTGTGTAGTCAAAGCTATGTATTTTCCAATAGTCTTGTATGCATGTGAGAGCTGGACCATAATGAAAGCTGAGTGCCAAAGAATTGATACTTTTGAACTGTGGTGTTGGAGAAGACCCTTGAGAGTCCCTTGGACTGCAAGGAGATCCAACCAGTCCATCCTAAAGGAAATCAGTCCTGAATATTCATTGGAAGGACTGATGCTGAAGCTGAAACTCTAATACTTTGGCCACCTGATGTGAAGAACTGACTCATTTGAAAAGACCCTGGTGCTGGGAAAGACTGAAGGTGGGAGGAGAAGGGGACAACAGAGGATGAGATGGTTGGATGGCATCACAGACTCAATGGACATGAGTTTGAGTAAATTCCGGGAGTTGGTGATGGACAAGGAGGCCTGGCGTGCTGCAGTCCATGGAGTCACAGAGTCAGACACAACTGAGCGACTGAACTGAACTTTGGTTGCACGTTTTGGAAGATTAATTGTCTTCTTATGTTGCCTGGTACTATTAGGCCAAGAAACATAAAATGCCCAGAAAACAAAATCATGCTTCCTTATCCTAAAGATGGACCAGCTGTTTATAGTCCATGTTAATACAGCAGCTTGACTGTGTCAGGTTTTAGGTGCGGCACTCAGGATCTTCTGCGTGTCTTGCAGGACCTTTTGTTGTGGTACGTGGGCTAGTCCATGGGCTCTGGAGTGGCTTGTGAGATCTCAGTTCCTCCATCAGGGACTGAACCTGCTTCTCCTGCATTGCAAGGTGGTTTCTTAACCACTGGACCACCAGGGATGTTCCAATGCCTATAAGCTTAAGAGAGATGAGGATTCACATAAATATTGGTACTGTAAGTGAGCTAGAATATCTGATATATTAATCATACTACCAATGTAAAGAGGGAATGCAGAGGAAACAATGCACATTCTGCTTGAGGAAGTTGGGGAAGGCTTAAGGAGGATGTAGTATGTGATTTGAAACTTTAAAAACAGTTCATTAGATGGAGGCCTGTTGAAGGGCTTATAGCTACTGACTTAATACACTGAGCCTAGAACTAAAGTTTCCACTTACTGTGCCTTGTAAGCATTGTGTTATTTTCCTCATCAGTGATGTACAATGCAGAAAAATAGAAGTGAACTTTACTAAAGGAAATGTGTTACCTTTTATTACATGAAAGGTCAGTGGTTGCCTAGATACTTGTTAGATTTCTGTGCCCTGATTGCTACAAGAGCTAATAAAGTTTTTTGTTGTTGACCAGATGATTGGTTTTTCTCTTGGCACAACTGTAAAATAAGTTCAAGGCTGTCTATAGTTAAGAAAACTGAGAACTTCCTAAGACACACTTCAACTCTGGAGTACATAATGGTGAATTAGTTCTTTACATCTTGCGGAGCCTCGTAGATTATTTATAGTAAGAAAGTTGGGCTTCCCTGGTGGCTCAATGGTAAAGAATCCACCTACCAGTGCAAGAGATGTGGGTTCAATCCCTAGGTCAGGAAGACTCCCCTGGAGAAGGAAATGGCAACCCACTCAGTATTCTTGCCTGGAAAATCCCATGGACAGAGGAGCCTGGTAGGTTACAGTCTATAGGGTCACAAAGAGTTGGGCACGATTTAGTGACTAAACCAAAAAACAGGAAGGTTGGACAAAATTTTTAAAAGAGAACTAATGGTCTAGTACTCTTGCCTGGAAAATCCCATGGACGGAGGAGCCTGGTAAGCTGCAGTCCATGGGGTCCCGAAGAGTCGGTCCCGACTGAGCGACTTCACTTTCACTTTTCACTTTCATGCATTGAAGAAGGAAATGGCAACCCATTCCAGTGTTCTTGCCTGGAGAATCCCAGGAACGGGGAGCCTGGTGGGCTGCTGTCTATGGGGTTGCACAGAGTCGGACATGACTGAAGCAACTTAGCAGCAGCAGCGGCAGCAATGGTCTATTTAGGTCTGAATTTAAATTGGATAGAAATCAAACTTGTTCTTTGCTCTCAGTGCTATCACACTTGCTTTGGGACCCCGTTGGACTTTCATTTCCTTGACTGATTTATTTCTTCAGCTGTTAGGTTTCCTCCCTATCAGCAATCTTCTGGCATAATTTCCTTGGAGCCAGGCTAGACTCTGTAACCTAGCCTATTGACCACTCTCAGTTTGGGTCACTATAGTATCAGTTGGAACTGGCCTTACTGTCCTTCTTTGGTGTGTGCTCAGTTGCTTCAATTGTGTCTGACTTAGTGACCCCATGAACTGTAGCCTGCCAGACTTCTCTGTCCATGGGATTTTCCAGGCAAGAATACTGGAGTGGGTTGCCAAGCCCTCTTCCAGGAGATCTTCCTGATGCAGGGATCTAATCCATGTCTGTCATGTCTCCTGCATTGGCAGAAGTGTTCTTTACTACTAGTGTCACCTGGGAAGCCTCCATCTCTGGTAAAGCTCAGCTATGTATTGTGCATTTTTGCAACATTTTGTTTGAGTGTTCATAATGGAGAGAGGACGAATGTTAGCTCAGTCTGCAGCCCCGGCTCTCATGTACTTCTCAAGACACTTATCATTTATCTTCTTTTATCATCAGCCTATGGAAATTTCTGTTGCTAATAGCAGCTCATAGTGTTGTGTTTAATTACTTAATCCTGTCCTACACAACTTGCAGAAAGCTTTGACTTTGTTGACTACAGATTCTTTAAAGCAATCTCTTCCCTTGACTTCCAAAACATCACAGTTTACTTACTACCTGTATTGATTTTCCTTTTCAGTTTTCTTCCAGGACTTCCCATGCTTTCCCATTTCCTATAATCAAGGGGACTTGGCCCTCAGTCTTATGTCTTTTCCCACTCTATATATCTTCACATGGTGATTTCATTAAAACTTCTGACTTCAACTGTAATTTTATAAGCTTATGACTCCCAAATTTATTACCGTTTTGGAAACATAGCTCAGTATTTCCTGTTACCCATTGGTATACTACACCCCAAAAGTAAAAACAAAACCCCAAATACATAGTATCACAAGTCTCAGAGAGAGGGACAAGACTCCAGTGAGGAAATAGCTGCATGGTATATCTAGGCAGACAAGTCTTAGACACTTGAATCATGCTTCCCTGATTTGTCTCCAAAATAATTGTTCAGGACTACAAAACTGTGGGAGGCTGGCATGAGGACTCTTCGAGATAGTCTTTGGTCTACTTTAGAGGTTGGTGGCACTAGTGGTAAAGAGTCTGCCTGCCAGTGCGGGAGATGCAAGAGACGCGGGTTTGATCCCCGGATAGGGAAGGTCTGCTGCAGGAGGAACTGGCAACCCACCTCAGTGTTCTTGCATGGGAAATTCCACAGACAGAGGAGCCTAGTGGGCTACAGTCCATGGGGTTGTAAAGAGTCAGACACGACTGAGCATGCATACACTCGTTATTACAGGTGAGTAGTAAGTGGCAGAGCTAGTACTAGAACCTCGATCACCCAGAGATGCTCTACTTGCTCCGTCTCAGGACCTAGTAAGGTGGTTCACTTCCCCTAAATCCGAGTTAGTGTAACACAAGGATGTCAAGAGAAATTTCCCTTTCTCTAGATGGAATAATAAATAATAGGTGATGTCAGGAGTTTTCAGTTGTATTAATTATTACAGTTGGTACATAATATTATTATTTTTTTGTACGTGATATTATAATATCTTCTCACATGTTGCAACTTTATAGCAATGTATACATATGTGTAGGGCTTTCCTCATAGCTCACTTAGTTAAGAATCCACCTGCAATGCAGGAGACCCTGGTTCGATTCCTAGATTGGAAGATCCACTGGAGAAGGGATAGGCTACCCACTCCAGTATTCTTGGGCTTCCCTTGTGGTTTAGCTGGTAAAGAATCCACCTGTAAGGTGGGAGGCCTGGGTTCGATCCCTGGGTTGGGAAGATCCCCTGGAGAAGGGAAAGGCTACCCACTCCAGTCTTCTGGCCTGGAGAGTTCCATGGACTATATAGGCCATGGGGTCGCAAAGAGTTGGACATGACTGAGTGACTGTCACTTTCACTCTCTTTTCATATATGTGTGAAAAAGACACTATTAACAGAAACTGTGAAACTTTCTACTCTAATCATATGTCTGCTTTTAGCCAGTATTTATGAAGGCCATTATCCCTCTTCAGTTACTATATTTCCCTGTTTTCCCCAAGGGTCATGTGAAAGACTGTATAATTCAGAAGAGATATTTCTACACTGAGGAAAAAATACCTCATATTTAAATCCATTCAAGTCTCTTCCTGACATCTAGGCTGTATCTAGGACACATCTGGACATTTGGAAACATCCAAATTTGAGTTTTCTAGTTTTCAGCACAACATTTAATAAATAAAAGAAGGAGGAACTTATACTAATCATTATTTTTAAGGGAACAGCATTTCAGGGGAGCCTATACCCCTAAAGCACAACCTTTATTTCTTGCCATACATCAGACTTGCTGCATGTTAGTGGAGAAGGCTGATGTTCAACGGGTGTGGTTTTTGAGGTTGCCACACAGCCTTGACATGACTTAAAATATCTCTCTCTGGTTGCCAGATGGCCCGAAGAAGCACCAGACACAGGCCTCATTGACCTCAGAACTTGGTGTCTTAGGACTGAAAGCTCTTTCAGAGTACTCCCTGAGTTTCTGTTTTTAAATATCTGGAGACTTACACCAAGATCTTGCTTCTCTTTTCTTCCTATGTTCAGTCAAAGCAGAGGGTAAGAATTGATTTGGAGGAGCACAGAAAATGAATGTCGACATTTTGCCATTCCCCTAAGAGCACTAGCCTTTAACTGCTTTCAGGGAGAAAGTCTCCCTTTTTCCTTCTAAATCCTTTAGAAATTGTGTGAATAGAGACTTAGAGAAACCCCGGGGGAACCTCTTCTGAGAGTCTATGAATAGGCCCAGGCCTTAACGTACCTGGTGAGGGCGGGGGAAGGAGCCTCGTGTACACTCTTCAGTCCAATTCCCCACTGTGCATAGATGCAGAAAATGCAATTTGCTTCCAGTTATTGAATGATAATGTCTTGAAAATGAGAAAAACAACCATCTTGAAGGAAAAGGCAAAGAGCATAATTTAGGGAGGGGGATTGCCTTTTCTATTTATAGAATAGAAAGAGGAGATAAATTGGTCTGAAAAGAGAAAAAGAAAATGTTGCAAGGAAGACTTTATTGATCAAACACTTTTTGAGCACCCGCTATTTGACAGAGATGGTTCTAGGTTCTGGATACATAATTATCAGTGGACTAGCACACTTTTCTCTGGCCTCATGGGCTTCCCACTCATTCCAGTGGAAAGGATGACAGAAGACAATTCTGTGTGTGTGTGTGTGTGTGTGTGTGTATGCTTGCACATGCGTGTGCGCTTGTGTGTATATGCATGTGTGTGTGTAGGAATCCAAAGACACTCCCCTAAAGAAGTGATGTTTAAGCCAAGACCTGAAAGAGGTAGATGAACAGTCATCAGTTTAGTTTGGCTTCACTTTCAGTGCTCTTGTTACAAAACAAGACAGAAATTTAGTTTTTTGATCTTTCATTTTCCTACTATTTGATAGTTGCCTGCCAGAGATACAATTCCAGTTTCAAGAGGAGATAATTAGATTGCTATCTCTTTTTCCACCCCTTGCATAGACATCTATTATTTCTTACATTGCCTTATTGTTATATATGCCTTATATTGCCCCTTCATGCATCGCAGCCTTGTCATGGTGAAGAGTCTTGTGTAACTCAGTGAAGTTATGAGCCATGCTGTGCACGGCCACCCAAGATAGACAGGTCAGAGTGGAGGGTTCTGACAAAATATGGAATTCCAGCTGAGCTATTTAAAATCCTAAAAGATGATGCTGTTAAAGTGCTGTACTCAATGTGTCACAAATTTGGAAAACTCAGCAGTGGCTACAGGACTGGAAAAGGTCAGTTTTAATTCCAGTCCCAAAGAAAGGCATGCCAAAGAATATTCAGACTATCAGACAATTATGCTCATTTCCAGTACTAATAAGGTTAAGCTCAAAATCCTTCATGCTAGGCTTCAGCAGTATGTGAACTGAGAACTTCCAGATGTACAAGCTGGGTTTAAAAAAAGCAGAGAAACCAAAGACCAAATTGCCAACATTCATTGGATCATAGAGAAAACAAGGGAATTCCAGAAAAACATCTACTTCTGCTTCATTGTTCTTGCCTGGAAAATCCCAGGGACAGAAGAGTCTGGTGGGCTGCAGTCTATGGGGTCGCACAGAGTCAGACATGACTGAAGTGACTTAGCAGCAGCAGCAGCTGCTTCATTGACAATGCAAAAGCCTTTGACTGTGTGGATCACAACAAACTGTGGAAAACTCTTAGAGATGGGAATACCAGACCACCTTACCTGTCTTCTGAGAAACCTATATGAGGGTCAAGAAGCAACAGTTAGAACATTACATGGAACAACTGACTGGTTCAAAACTGGGAAAGGAGTATGTCAAGGCTGTATATTGTCACCCTGCTTGTTTAGCTTATATGCAGAGTACATCATGCGAAATGCCAAGTTGGGTGAAGCACAGCTGGAATCAAGATTGTTGAGAGAAATATCAATAACCTCAGATAGGCAGATGACACCACTCTTATGGCAGAAAGCAAAGAAAGACTAAACAGCCTCTTGGTGAGGGTGAAAGAGGAGAGTGAAAAAGCTTAAACCTCAACATTCAAAAAATGAAGATCATAGCATCCAGTCCCATCACTTCATGGCAAATAGGTGGGGGAAAAGTGGAAGCAGTGAAAGACTTTATTTTCTTTGCTTCCAAAATCTCTGCAGATGGTGACTGCAGCCACAAAATTAAAAGGTGCTTTATCCTTGAAAGAAAAGCTATGACAAACCTAAGCATCATATTAAAAAGCAAAGACATCGCTTTGCCAACAGAAGTCCATGTAGTCAAAGCTATGGTTTTTCCAGTAGTCATTTATCGATGTGAGAGTTAGACCATAAAGCAGGTTGAACAACAAAGAATTGATCCTTTTGAACTGTGGTGTTGGAGAAGACTCTTGAGAATCCCTTGGACAACAAGGAGATCAAACCAGTCAATCCTAAAGGAAATCAACCCCAAATATTCATTGGAAGGAGTGATGCTGAAGCTGAAGCTCCAATACTCTGGTCACCTGATGCGAAGAGCTGACTTGCTGAAAAGGCCCTGATGCTGGGAAAGGTTGAAGGCAGGAGGAGAAGGGGACAACAGAGGATGGGATGGATAGATAGCGTAACCAACTTAATGGACATGGCTTAGAGCAAACTCCGGGAGATAGTGAAGGACAGGGAAGCCTGGTGTGCTGAAGTCCATGTCCAACAGAGTTGGATACAAGTTAGTGACTGAACACACATATCCCCTTTGGCAACCTTAACTGTGTTTTCTACGAGGGTTAATGTCTTAATAGTGTCTGTCTCTATAATGAGTAAATAAAGAAGTCAAGATGGATAAAGGAAAAGAAAAGAACTGTTTTCATAGCATCACCTTGCATTGAGAGAAGTATATCAAAATATCCTTCCTCCCATACAATTTTTAATCCTCAACAAATTTATTGAGCATCTACCATGTGCAGGGCCTGTGTTTGTCATGCAGATATGATGGTCAATAAAATAGACATTGTACTGGCTCTTGCAAAGTGTATAGTCTGATAGAGGAACGCGGATAATACTCACTCGGGTATCTAATTCCTAAGTCTATTGAAAGAGACAGTGGAGGTAAAAACATGGAACTACAAGATTTTAGCTGAATATGGACTGCAAGGAGATCCAACCAGTCCATTCTGAAGGAGATCAGCCCTGGGATTTCTTTGGAAGGAATGATGCTGAAGCTGAAACTCCAGTACTTTGGCCACCTCATGAGAAGAGTTGACTCATTGAAAAAGACTTTGATGCTGGGAGGGATTGGGGGCAGGAGAAGAAGGGGACGACAGAGGATGAGATGGCTGGAAGGCATCACTGACTCTATGGACGTGAATCTGAGTGAACTCCGGGAGTTGGTGATGGACAGGGAGGCCTGGCGTGCTGCGATTCATGGGGTTGCAAAGAGTCGCACATGACTGAGCGACTGAACCGAACTGAACTGATAGTAGTTAAGTTTTTGGATGCATCTCATGTTTTCTTCCCTTCTTCCTCCCATCCTCCTGTAATAATTAAGTTTTTAACTCAAGATTTCTCTAGCAAAAATAGCATAAATTACTGTTTATTTTAGTTATTTTATTGCTTGACTTGACTCCATGGCTAGTGGCAAAACCCATTTCGAGGTAAACACACATCTGATTTACCCCACAGTTGTTTCCCAATAGTGCTGACATTTAGTGAGTCAGAAATCCATTTTTGCATGCAAGTTTTGGAGCTCTGAAAAATTACCAACACTCATAATCAGGGGTGGGTGTTCTTGCATATTAAGAATATGAAAAGACAAATAGATACAGTGGTAGAAAATACGAGTAGTGGTCTCTCACACAGTTGTCCAAGTGTCAGGAGGACTACTCTCAGGGACTTCACGAAATAATTATACATAACACAACATATTTTGTTCTGGCTTAAAAGACCTAAGAAAATAAAATAACCTGTTAGTATCAGAAAGTGGACACTGTAGGAGCAAACTAACTTCTTTGTTATGGCAGGATGACACACTACTGTTCAGCTGATGTTTCACGGTCTTCTTTGAAATTTGTGGATATAAATTGGAAAAAAATTCCAGAGTTCATTTCTTTTCTATTTGTTTTCTTGTCTCTGCCTTCCTTCTGTTTTCTTCTTTTTCCTTTCTTATTCTCTATTCACCTCCCCTTACCTTTCCTTACTTTCCTTCCCTTCCCTCTTTTTTCCTGAGCGCTGTCATGTGGGTCTCTGAGCTGTGTTGCTAATATTCATGATACGCATGCTATAGGCAGTAAACAAGTATGAGGGTAAGAGGGCGCACGACCCAGGGTAACGGGCTTGGAGAATACTTCTCACAGATGTGTTATTTCTTCGGTTGAGGAAACTGCTAATAATCTGAAAAGGAAAGACTTATTTACTACTGTTGCTTAAAGTCATGCTCTTCTTTTGTAAATTTATCTTTATTGAAGTATAGTTGATTTACAACATTGTGCTAGTTCAGGTATATAGCAAAGTGATTCAGTTACATGTGTGTGTGTATATATATACATATGTATATGTGTGTATGTATGTATATGTATATATATATATATTCACGCTCTTCTCTTTCTTTTTTTGACAGAAGACTAACACATTTTATTCATATTAATTTTTTTTTTGCTATATAGCAGGTTCTTTTTGGTTATCCATTGTAAATGTAACAGTGTGTACGTGTTGGCCCCAAACTCCCTAAATTTCCCTCCTGCCATCCTTCCCTCTTGGAGATGCAGAATCTAAAAAAAAATGATACAAATGAACTTATTTACAAAACAGAAACACACTCACAGACTTAGAGAATGAATTTATGTTGTGCTCTTCTTGATGAAAATAAGATCTTTTGTCCTAGTCTGACTTGGAATTGCTTACCATTTTAAT
The DNA here is from genome assembly GCF_001704415.2 of Capra hircus. NCBI lineage: Eukaryota > Metazoa > Chordata > Mammalia > Artiodactyla > Bovidae > Capra > Capra hircus. The sequence continues at coordinate 44,033,901 of NC_030809.1, read as the reverse complement.
AAAAATACTAGAGCCGAATTGAGAAGAATAAACATAGAAAGTGAAGGAAGATGGCATAAAAGAAATGAAAACAGAGAAGTGTGAAACACCACTGACATTGTCACCCCTAAAGCAGATACTTCCTCAAACCAATGGGCCGCCTCTGTTCACCTCTCTGGCCACAGATTACAGCCCGATAAGAATGGTATAAAGAAGCGGTGAGTAGAACAGCGGTTACCACAGGTGGAGAAAGTGGGCAGATGGTGGTCAAAGTATATAAACATGTAAGAATGTTGTCTAGAGAGCTAATGCACAGCATACAGCTGCAGTTCACCATACCATACTGAATACTGAAAATTTGCTTAGAGAGTAGGTTCAGGTGCTCTTACCACATGCACACAAAAGGTAACTGTCAGGAGATGACATGTTCATTAGCTTGACAGTAGTAATCATTTCAGTATGTATATGTATATCAGACATGTTGTATGCCTTAAATATATACAATTTTTATTAAAAACATATATAAGATGCACTTCACATGCTCTAAATCATGTATTCTTGGCGGGATGATTTCATCCCCAAGGAGTTGACGGCTAGTTTACACCCAGTGTATCTATTGTGTTAACATTTCATGGAGGAGGGGAGTGATTTAAAATATGCCTAAAAAGGTCCTTCGGGGAAGGCAATCGTGAAAACCAGTGCTTGAGAAACACTGCCCTTGATGGTATCTTTGTAGAGGAGATAATTTATCTCTGGAGAAATTACTTAAATCTTAAAGAATTTGATATTTATATTACAGCATCAACTAGGAAATTACCATGATGGGATGAAGTCAAAATAGTAGCATAACTAGTAAGTGATGGATGAGCTTGAGGCAAATTGATAGGCTCCTCAGTAACCTTGTGTGCATGCATGCTAAGTCGCTTTAGTCGTATCCAGCTCTTCATGACCCTGTGGACTGTAGGCCATCAGGCTCCTCTGTCCGTGGGATTCTCCAGGCAAGGACACTGGAGTGGACTTCTGCGCTCTCCTCCAGGGGATCTTCTTGACCCAGGGATTGAATCCCTGTCTCTTAGGTCTCCTGTATTAGCAGGCAGGTTCTTTGCCACTAGTGCCACCTGGGAAGCAGTAGCTTCTCTGTAAATCTAACAAGCCAGAACCCAAACAGAGTTTTCACATCGGCCATAAAAAAGTGGTAGGAGGTAAATCCATTTTGCTTATTTACTGAATCTGTAGTTTTCATGTGTACATGTGCAGTAGCCATTCCTTTAATTAACTTGACAGATTGGCAGAGGTTCTCCATACCCTCTGTGATCCATCCTGGCTGATGTCTGTGGCACTTGGAAAACTCCAGGCTAGTAGGCTACTCCCTGTTACAGCTTATGCTTATCTTCTTCCCAGTTGAGTCATATGCTTACCATATGACTTACCAGGTTTGTTCCTGAGCCTGTTAATTTATCATTTGCATGTGTTACTATCTTAGTTATTACACAACAAAATAGCAGGTAAGCCTAAGAAAGCAAACAGAAAGAGGATTATTGTTTCTACAAGCACCAAGATGAATGCTTTAGAAAGAAGCAGTAGAGTAACAAATTAAAGTTGAGAAGAGTCAAGGAGGTTGTAGGCTTGTCCCCAGCCATGTTCAAGTTCAGGTACAAAGAAGGTAGAGCTTTGGATTTAGCCAATTTGGGGGTTTTATCAGAGGAGTATGAGGGAGGGAAAGAAGATCTAGGGAGTTAAAGGTGAATGTGAGTTAGTGAATGTAGTGGTGGATATTAGACTTTAGGATGGCTAAGGAGGAAAATGAGAACATGAAGGTTGTGAGAGACATTGAAAAGAGGGCAGGCTTGGTCATATGCAGGGCATTGAGGGTAGGGGAGTCACCTGAAATGTTGGAGGTTGTAATTGGAGAATGGAATGCCTGAAGTGGAGATTACGAGGAGGTATCGTTTGTGGTAATGGCTAGGTAAGATTGATGGCTGTAGTGTTGCAGAGGACAGCTCAGGGTGAATGAAAAGGATATCAGAGGCCAGGTTATATTGGGGACAGATATCGAAGCCACCAAGAACTATCCCAGGAATAGGATTGGAGGGGGACAGTGAAGTGGCTCAAGGAATAAAGAGTGACATGAGATTTAGTTAGTGGCAAATGCATAAAAGACAGAGAAGGTTGTGGGCTGCCATGGCTGGGAGAAGTGTTGTGGAGGAACAGGGTTACCCCTGGGCATTGAAGGCTGAAGAGCCAGGTTGGGATGGACAGAGAGGACAAGGGACGGTGTTTCAGGCTGTATGGGTCACAGAATAAGCGAAGGCCACATGGCAGGAAGGCGCGTAGTAGATTTTTGAGGTCAGCTAGTTTAGCAGGAGTGGCAACTTTGGATTGTGAAAGGTTTGGCATGCTGGAGTGAGGATCTTTTGCTTCTGTGCTTTTCACTTTCTCTGTAGAAAAGTAAGTATTGTTTGGCTGCCTTTTCGAATTCTCTCAAAGCGCTAATCTTTACTGATGTTATCCTGTGAGTCAGATTCATTCTCGCTTCGAAGCTTTGAGGCTGTGAGAAATTGCCTATACTTGTAACATAGGTAAATAGTCAAACACATTAAAATATAAAATGACAGGTGGAAATAGATTAGAAAACAAAAATTTAGCATGTGCCCAAGAGGCTATATTTTCAGAAGCTTGTGTCTGGTAAACCTCAAAGTCTTTATCTTTGAACCCTGATCTTAGAACACTTTATCTTAGAATGCCACCCCTTCAGATTTGTGTGTGTGTGTGTGTGGTTTTTTTTTTTTTCCATAGAACTGAAAGTTAATTCTGCCATTTCCACTTCCCTTTGGCTTTCCATTCACTATTTTTATAAAACACAATAACAATTTACTGATTTGAGAAGAGATATTGAACTTTCATGAGAACTTATATATATATAGGGACAGTCTGACCAGGGTCTTCTATTTCTTAAGCTAGAACAACATGGAAAGTCAAGTTATGAGAAAGCTTCCAGCTGAGGTGTAATCAGAATAAGGGTAATTTTTTTTTGATAAGACAAATATCTGATGATATCAGGCTATGTTTACACAACTTGTTCATCTCCAAAAAGGTCTTCCTATTACTTGTCATCACTTATTTGAATCAGGGTCCTGGTGGGAAAAGGATGGAATTGTCGCAAGTTTCATTGAAGGGACTAACAAAAGGACTCTTTACAGGGGTGAGGGCAGGGTTGAGGGAACTAGCCAAGATGACAAAGCACCTAGGGGGCTAGCATCGCTGGATGCTATTACTGCTTCTTGGCCTGAAGGGACAAGCAGAGTGAGTGGAGACAGAAAACCCAGGACAAGCCGTCGCCATGGAGAGGAGCAACCACCACAGGGGCTGTGGCCCGGTGTAGAGGAGTGTGCCACGGCCAGTACCTTGCAGTCAGGCGGAGCAGACAGAACAAAATCCTGGTCTCTCTCTCCTCTCACCCTCCAGCCTTGTCCAGTTGGTGGAAGCCAACAGGAAGCCAGAAGTTAAGAGAGCCTAGAGTGGTCAACCTCACAGCAAGAAAGAGAAAAGCCAAGACTCGATCTGGAAAGGAAAAAGAGAGCAACCAGCACCTGACTTTTTCAACTCTTTGATTCAATTAAAAATCTGGAAAAGTTCTTGTTATGAAGCCACTGGCAGGGTTTAGAAATGGGCTCAATAAGCAGAATATATGATGTTAGTCACTCAGTCATGTCTGATTCTTTGTGACCCTACGGACTGTAGCCTGCCAGGCTTCTCTGTCCATGGAATTCTCCAGGCAAGAATACTGCAGTGGGTTGCCATTTCCTTCTCCAGGGGATGTTCCTGACCCAGGGATTGAATCTGGGTTTCCTGCATTGCAGGCAGATTCTTTAATGTTGGAGCCACCAGGGAAGCCAAAATACCGTGTTTGTGATTGGTTCAGTCAGGCTGGAGGACAGAGCTTGGTGGGAGGACCTATCAGTCTATCAGCTGAGCCCCAAATTTGATTTGTCAGTCTTCTCCACCCACTCTCAATGGCACCAAATCATGTGAGAGAGAAAGTAGAGAATGTGTTCTTTCTTTCTTTTAAAAAATTTTGGCTGAGTGCAGCTTTCTCTCCCTGCAGTGAGCGGGGGCTCTTCTTTAGTTGCTAGGCACAGGCTTCTCACTGTAGTTGCTTCTCTAGTTGCAGAGCACGGGCTTTAGAGCACGTGGGCTTCGGTAGTTGTGGCACACGGGCCCAGTTGCCCCAGAGCATATGGAATCCTCCTGAAACAGGGATCAGACCTGTATTCCCTGCATTTGCAGGTGGATTCTCAACCATTGGACCAGCAGGGAAGTCCAAGAACCTGTGCTTTCTGTGGGCAATTCACCTCCCTTCCCCAAAGGATGATGGGGAGCAAAGGGGCAGGCCCACCCACCAGGGCAAAGCTAGGAGCACACACCCCAGAACAGGCCCGTTATGGGCAGCTTACACCCAGGAGGAAAAAGGCTGAGGCTGGACCACACATGCCTAGTTTCTCTTCCCAAACTTGAGGCAGAGGAGTCTCTCCACTGCCACACAGCAGAGAGACGGAAAGGCATGGGAGGGGATTGCCTTTTCTCCACTACAGTCTCTCATTCATTGGCCCATTCAACTTAGGTGCTTTTAGGAGTTAGGCATCCTATAGACACTGGGGATGCAAAGATGAAAAGCGCGCGATTTATCCCTAGATGGGAATAATAAGAACAGATAACCGTTACTGAGGATGTTCCTTAAGGCAGGATGTAGTTTTCATTCCTTTCCCATGAAATATTCGCAGCCACCATATCAGACAGATACTATTACTAGATTAAAATTACATTACAACTTGAAGAAACTGAGGCTTAGCAAAGTTAAGGGACTTGCTTAAAGTCACAGATGAGTTAGGGTTGGAGGTAGCATTTAAATCCTATAGTGCGGCTCCAGAGGTAGTGTTCTTAACTCTCTTCCATGTCACAGGCCAGTGCTGGAAACAGGCTTGTGAACAAACGATTACAGTGTAAGGAATGAGGTAAGTGCTAATGGAGGGATGTACAGCGTGCTAAGGGAGCAGAGGAAGGAGTGACTAAACACATCTGTGAGTACAACGTTTGTGTGATTTCCCTTGTCCATTGCCGCAGATGAACATAGTGATGTCTTTATTATTCCTGTACATGGAGTCAGATACAGAGCTCAATTCATGTGGCTCTGCTGCCCCTCCCAAGCATAACAGCGCTTAAAATAATTTCTTCCTGACCTCTTGGACCCCTTCCAAGAGTTCTGTTCCAACTTTTGGACTAGGCAGAAACAGGAAGAGGATGTCCTAATGTTCCCTAACTAGGGACCCAAGTTGGAATTTGAAATAGTTTTGTGATTAATATCATTGCTAAGACTCTTGTCCTATAATATGTGTATGTGTGTGTCAGCTATATTTTATAACAGCTGTGATTCTTGTGCTACCAAAAAATCACTAAAATCAGCTGTGAGGTTGGCTAAATTTCTATACTTCTCTCTCTCATAGGTCTCATGTCAAATGAAGATGATTTTCTCTTTATAAAGTGGAATTCTCTCACTTTTTTGCTATGAATTAATAATAATTTTATAGTAATAGATCAAAATGTCTGCTGATAACAGAAGACAAGTTTAATTTTCTGTCTTATACCTCTGAGTAGAAATTGTTTCAACTTGACCCCCTTCGGTGAATCATCTCACAGCTCATCTTTGAGATACTGAACCTCCATATCTTTTTTTTTTAATCACTTGATCTTAGAGGAGGTATCATTAGGTTTGTAGGACCAGACTGGATACTGTAAGCAGGTGCTGCCTGCTGCTGCCAAGTGATGGCCTATTCATGCCAGGATATTAAGCACATCCTGCAATTCAGTGTAAACACCAGGTGGGATTCTAATCCATTCAGCACAGAGTCCCTTACTCTTTCCTCCTAATGAATGAAAGTCTCTGGGAAGTCCCTGCTCAGAACTTCTCCAAAACCTTTGACATCACTGAGTCTCACTCTAAAAGGACCCAGGAAGAGGGCTAGATTCAGTGACTCCCAAGCCTTCACCTTGGAATGACTCAGAAACACACAGGAGAGTTCTATATTCACATGTAACCCTCTTTCTTGTACTAGGTTACACAGGGTTTCAGGGTTGGAGAAATCCTGTCTCCTTCCCAAGCTTGAAATTGCCTGGGAGTTTTGTACTCCTGACTCAGTTTATTTTCCTTTTAGGGCTAGAGAGAAGACAAAATGTAACAAGCTAATCCTCACAATGATGGGATAACCTCTGAGTCTTAATCAAAGCAGAGTCTTTGGTCTGTAGAATAACTGGTGATGCTACACAGGCCTACTCAGAGCCATCTTTGGGGAGGCTTCCCAGGAGGAGGTACAGCCCAGCTTACCGATCCGGTCAGATGTCAGCACACAAAGGTGCGTGGACACCACAGCTCTACTCTCGTGGTTTTCCTTCCTTGAGCAAACCATACGCCATAAAGGCCTAGGTGGTCCGATACACGGAGTAACTCTGGAGAGGAGCACAGTGCGATAGCTTTGGAGGCAAACAGGCTGTGTTTTATGATAACCTATCTATTGTCAAAGGAATAATCTGAAAATTGACCATTTGTGGCAAAACACTGGCTGCCTCCCAATGTTTATTCTCCCCCTGCTTTTTTCCCCCATGGTTACAGAATCCCCAGTATATAGCCAGGAACAGCCTTGAAGTTCTATTGGTAATATGACTAAGTTTGGGCCAGTGAGATATAAGCAGTATGTGTGTTCTATTGCTAAGTCCTGTCCAACTCTTTGCGACCCCATGGACTGCAGCATGCCAGGCTTCCCTGTCCTTCACCATCTCCCAGGGTTTGCTCAAATTCATGTCCATTGAGTCAGTGATGCCATCCAACCATCTCATCCTCTGTTGATGCTATCTCTGAGTTATGTCGTTAATGTTTAGAGGCAGGCCCTCTCTTTTTCCGTCTTGCCTTCTGATTGGCTGGAATGTGAGTGTGAGGGTGATCTATCCTTGATCACATGGGTTCAGTAATGGCAAAGCTATATGATATTAATAGAAGACACCTGGGTTGCTGGGCCTCCAGCTGCCACATCAGCCCTGGGCTACTTACCCCCGGACTGTTAGATGAGAAAGGAAAAACTGTCTATTGTGTTTAGACTCTTATTATCTCAGGTCTCAGGACTATCCTAAGTTGATGACTTTGGATTTCAGTAGAGTAGAGTCTATTTTAGTTGAGAACATTGCCTTATTAATTCAACTCGTCTGTTTCAACAGGTAACTTTGCTCTTCTCAGAGCTGTGTAGCTTCCAATTAGGGTGCTGCCTTTTGGAAGGGGTGCGTTTCACAGAGAAAGAAAGGGCCATTAAATTAGGCCTCACATAGAATAAGGAGTGGAGGTTTAGATTTCTCGCTTAGACTCAAATATCCTGCCTAGAACTGTCACTTATTCCAAATGTGGCATATTTCTCTGGCACACCCCGTGATTGATGTCTGTAAGGGTAGAAGTGCCTTCTCAGACATGACTACAGTGTTTGAACTTGTTGCTAGGACATCTATGAAATTTCCATATTCTATCCCAGGAAAAGAAATTTTTCTTTGATGCCACATGCTTCTTTAGCCAGTGACACAAGAAAACCACTGTTTGCTATGGCTTTTTGGCAGAACTCTGAAGTGATGCCTGGATCTGGGAACCCACAATTCAAGAATAAGTCACCATTTACATACAAAATTGTTGAATTTGGGAAGAAACTAGGTCCAGCTATGCTTGTGAAGCCACTGTCTTTCAGGGTCAAAAAAGAGCTTATTTTTCAAGTAAGTGTGTTTCACTGTTTACTGGCGACTACCAAAATAATTATTTCCTGTGTGGGTCACTGGGAGTGAGGTAATCCCAAAGAAAATGTTCCATTGTGCTTACTGGGTTGGGCAGTGCAGCAGCTCCAGACATCTCCTTAAAGGAACAGTAACTGTGCTGAACGATGAATCTGATGCATGTACCCATTGGAGGGAGATCCATTTCCTGCTTGATACTTTCAGGATCTTATGAGAGGCATAAAATGTGACTAAACACATATACAGTAACATCTGTGGGTGCCCTTATCTTGTTGGTTCATTAAATAGTCTTATAGATGTTTCAGAAGGAGAATTTTTATAGGACCTGAGATAATGCTGTCTGCCCCCACCCATGTAAAAGCAGAAACTTACCTGTACAAGTTGAATTGATTTGCCTGTCTGTCTTGAGCCAGAGGGAGGGCATGCTTCATTGGCCTTTGTCTTCCCAGCCCACACTAATGGGCCCATCACTGAATGCAATGCTCACTAACCATCTGTGGGTGAAAGCATAGCTTGCCAAGGAAGTGAATTCCAGGGAAGGGATAACTACCCTGAAACTGGTTTCCTTGGTACCATGACACTGAGATAAGAGAGTCTGCCAGAAGGCATATCTGGCCAGCCAAGACTGGGGCATCCCTGAACTACCAAACTCCATGGTTCCAGAGGTTAAAACAGTTCCATGCTTTCAACCTCCATCTTCCCTGGAGAGATAGGCATAGAATTTTCCAGACAAATGTGCTATAAACTGGCACAGCAAGTAAAGTGAACTGGGGCAGCTGGATCAACAGGAGACAGACAATCAGACAAGGCCAAATGAAATACCAATTCTGGTCCTGAAGCAGAGGAATGCTTTTGTATATGTATAAGATATTCATCTATTTATTTGGCTATGTTGGGTCTTAATTGCATCATGTGGGATCTTTTCTTGCTGTGCACGGACTCTCTAGCTGTGGCACAAGGGCCTCAGTGGTTGTGGCACATGGGCTTAGTTGTCCTGTGGCATGTAGGATCTTAGTTCCCTGACCAGGGATCGAGCCCGTGTCCCCTGCATTGCAAAGCAGATTCTTAACCACTGGACCATCAGTCCCAGAAATGCTTTTTCATATATACCATCTGATACTTCACCCTGCCTTACCTCCCTTTGCTACTCTGCTTTAGGATCACAGCATGTACATTGCAGATTACAGAGCAGCATATCATAAAAGGCAATACTCATGACTGATTAATCCATTCACCGCAGTTTCATTGAGTGCCTTCTCTGTGCTAGGCATTGTATCGGGCTGGAGTTTGGGGGTGAGCAAGCCAGGTGTGGTACCTGCCCTTAAGATTTTATCCTCTTATAACAGAAGAGATAGACAAAGCACACACACTAGAAAAGAGAGAAAAATTACAAATTGTAGCAATTAAAGAAAAACAAACTGGATATTGAGGTAAGGAATAAAAGAAGCATCCAATTTACATGAAGGGGTCAGAAATGACTATCAGGAGGAGGAGCAAGGCCTGGGAAGGATGTGAAGGGGAAGAACTTTCTAGGCAGAGGAAAACATTCATATTAAGGACCTAATACCTAAAAGAAACTGGTGTTTCAGAGGATTTAAAAAAAACGATGTTCATGAGTTTACAGCAGAGTGAGTGACAGGGAGAGGTGGCAGAAGTCCTTCAAAGACTTTTGGATTTACTACCATGGAGGACAGGATGTCAGGTGGAGGGTGTGGAGAATTTACAGGGCAGTCAAGAGGCTTGACATCACCAACCAGAGCTTGAGATCTGAGCCTGAGTGTGGTCCTTCCACTACACGTTCAAAGTCTTGTCTCAGCTACTGTATGTCTCATCCTGTTGAGTAATGGTGAGCAGAATGGAAAACTGGAGTTCATCTGAAATGCAGGAGAAAAGCAAGTGTAGGCAGACCTGCAGAGCTTAGGACTGTCTCCTTCGTATGAGGTTAAAATGAGCCACCAAGTCAGGTCAGTGTTTGAAACTAGAGGCTAAAGAGAAAACTGACATTGAGATCTACAATGTTACCTACTCTTTCTGCTCCTTGATCTTATGTATATATCTGTCCAGGATATAGACATGTGTGCTGTGCTGCGCTTAGTTGGTCAGTCGTGCCCAACTCTTTGTGACCCCATGGACTGTAGCCTGCTGGGCTCCTCTGTCCATGGGGATTCTCTAGGCAAGAATACTGGAGTGGGTTGCCATGACCTCCTCCAGGGGATCTTCCCAACCCAGGGATTGAACCCAGGTCTCCCGCACTGCAAGCAGATTCTTTACTGTCTGAGCCACCAGGAAAGCCCAAGAATACTGGAGTGGGTGGCCTGTCCCTTCTCCAGGGGATCTTCCTAACCCAGGGATTGAACTGGGGTCTCCTGTATTGCAGGCAAATTCTCTACCAGCTGAGCTACCAGGGAAGCCAGAGACATGTGGGAGGTGTCCTTTATAGGTATCATTAAGATGCTGTCAGATTCTAATACTGAGATTTCAGGCATGCATTGCTTGGGGGTGTGTGTGTGTGTGTGTGTTGGTGTGTGTGTGTGTATGTATGTGTGTGCGTGTTCCATGTGTAGACTGATGAGATGTTGATGGCTGACTTAAGCAGGGTTCTTGACCAGGAATCTGATGTAATCTTGGACAGGAAAGAAATGATATGTTCATTTTCACTAACCTCTAACTGAAATTTACCATTTCAGCAATATATTGCAGCAACCAGTCACAGTAATTTTAGCAGTACTGGTGACTTTGCCATCAATAGAAATCACAGATACTTTTGTATCATGGAGTTGTTGCAGGTATCTCAAGGTATCACTTATGTTTACATTACTTCAAAATTGTAGTTGCCACACCATCACTAGATCTTTTCATTTAATGTATTAATAAAGCAAAATTTTTACTATATCACATTTAAAAAATATTTTAAAACTACATTTCAATAATTTTGGGGTTTTTTTCACAGTCTTATGTGGGTTTTTTTTTTTTTTTTTTTGCATTTCAGAATAGGATCGTGAGAAAAGGTTTTTAGGCTCCCAGATTGCCAAAGGGGTTCCTGACACAAAAAATGATTAAGAATTGCCAGACTTATTAGACGGTCTTGCCAGCTGGGTAAAGTAATAGGAATGTTGGGGACAAAACAGCCATATACCCACTTTCATGTGAGGCATTTTTGCATTTAGACTGAATAGAAAAAGGAAAGAGAAAATAAGTACTTGCCAATCCCATGTCTGTGCAGAAATGCATGCATGGCTTTGTTTGTTTGTTTGGCCATGCCATGTGGCTGGTGAGATCTTAGTTTCCTGGCCAGGGATTGAACCTCTGCCCTCTACAGTTGGAAATACAGAGCCCTAATCACCAGACCACCAGGGAATTCCCAGCACATACATATTTTTATGAAGCTTGTAGACCAACTGAGAGACTGAACTTCTGAGAAATAAAAAGAGAGTGATAGACCCAGGGAGAACAGGCCTGGATCTAACAGAACACACCCACCATCTTGGCTACACAGCGTACATTTCCACAAACCTTTCCTAAGCAGAGATCTGGGGAAACAGACATCATTTTCATGAAACTCTGACCTCCAGGGCCTGGCAACAGTCCACTCGGCCAGCCTCAGCCCTCTCTATTCCTTTGGACTGAAGCCTCAGGTACATAGAGATGGCTGAGACAAGGCCAGTGCAGCTCAGGAGCCAGTTGCCACCGCCTACTGCTCTCTCACCTGACGGAGGCTATTTTTAGGAAGTCTAATTTCTCAGCAGAGACATAGCACCAGTGGCGAAGCCCTGAGAAGTCAACCCAGTTTCCCAAAAGTCTGAGGTGGCATCCAGAGAAATGAAAATGCTGACATTAAAATGCTTCTACTGAAATTACATGCGTCTACTTCTGTATCTTGAAAGGAGGAAGAGAAAGAGAGGGAAGAAGAGATGTTTGTTCCCTTCTTCAGCGATTATAAAAACTGAATTGAAACTTAATCACTCCGACCCTCAGGCTCCATCACAAAAACTGAATGATCGTTTCTGCAGATGCCTGATTGATTCATGCAGTCTAGTGGAAGCTTCTTCTGATGTGGCAGTTTATTGTCAAAGAGCAAGGAGTCAGACTCAAGGAGTTTGTCTCCCCTTTCCCAAGAGAACCATCTCAGAACTGAAAGAAGTGTGTTTTAGTCCATTTCTGTTATTTACTAGGGCTTCTCATCCATCAAATGTACCAAAAATAATGGCTCCTCTAGAGGGTTTTTATGAGATAAGGTGTGTGACTTGAAACGTGCCTGGTCCACGTTAGTTATTCTCAACTAACTTCCATTTTCCTGGACAAGTGGGATGGCCTCAAAGTAGTTTCCTTCTTTTTCGTCAATGCTAAGGTATTAGCTTATGTCCTGGGTGTATTCCTATCATCTCCTCCACCCTCCCCCTCCACACACAGATTATCCTCTCTCTCCCATTTCTTCAGCCTTTCTCTCTGTGATGTCTTCCATGCCTGAGCATGAAAACATGCTTCCCTCTGTCTCCTCACAAACAAACCCTACCTTGACTTCCCCTCTTCCTCTGGTTCCTGTTGCCTCCCACCCCCACTTTTGACACCTGCTTTCTTGAAGGGAGACGGTGTTCTGCTCTGGGCATTATGGTAGCTGAACGGTAAAGACCCTGCTCTTGTGGGCAGAGAGACTCCTAGTCTCTCTGATTTGATTTATAACTGAATTATCGAGGGTGTGGATGTGTGCAAAGTCCCTTCAGTCATGTCTGACTCTGTGACCCTGTGGACTATAGTCCACCAGGCTCCTCTGTCCACGGGTACTCTCCAGGCAAGAATACTGGAGTGGGTTGCCGTGCCTTCCTCCAGCAGATTTTTCCAACCCAGGGATTGGACTCAGGTCTCCCACATTGCAGACAGATTTTTTTTTTTACTGTCTGAGCCACCAGGGAAGCCCAAGAATACTGAGGCGGGTAGCTTAACCCTTCTCCAGGAGATCTTCCCAACCCAAGGATGGAACCCAAGTCTCTGATGTCGTCTGCATTGGCAGGCAGATTCTTTACCACTAGTGTCACCTGTGAAGCCCCAGATTAGCAACTAGAAGGGTGCACTTTGTTAGCCTCCTCAAATATCAATGATGGGAAAATGCCAAGATTCAAGGGACAAGTGGAGAAGAGCAGCCTGCAATCTGATCCACAGTCATGGTCAGGGAGCCAGAGAGCTTTTCCTATCCTCCCCCATGTCTTTGCCATGCTCCCATCAAACTGGTATGAGGTCTCAGAAACCCCATTCAACTGTGATTTGGGCAGTCGAGATCAATCAGTTGGAGTTAATGAGAGAGATTAAACCTATTTGAAAACCGGGATCCCATATGCTGATGTCTCCTAAATCGGTAATAGCATTCCTAACCTGCTCTCTGACCCATACAGTGAGGGGTCCTCATTGTCTTTAGTACAAAGGGCAAACTTCTTACCATGGCTTGACCAGCCTCTGACTGCCTGTCACCTCCCTTGCCTTTCCTTAGTGTTGTTTCTACGCCAGCCATACTGCGCTCCCTGTGTTTCCCTCAGCAAACCATGCATATGTTGTTGTTGTTCAGTTGCCCAGTTGTGTTTGACTCTTTGTGACTCCATTGTGACCCCATGGACTGCAGCATGCCAGGCCTCCCTGTCCATCACCATCTCCCCGAGTTTGCCCAAATTCATGTCCATTGCATCTTGAGACTCCTTTGGACAGCAGGGAAATCAAACCCCAAAATCTTAAAGGAAATCAGCCTTGAATACTCATTGGCAGGACTGATGCTGAAGGTGACGCTCCAATACTTGATCACCTCATGCGAACAACCGACTTATTGGAAAAGACCCTGATGCTGGGAAAGATTGAAGGCAGAAGGAGAAGAGGGTAACAGAGGATGAGATGGCTGGATGACATCACCAATGCAAACCATGCATAGGGGCTTTTGCAAATAGTGTATGCTTGGCCTGGAAGGGAAGTCCCATTTCCCCCCGACTGCTAGTCTGGCCAGTTTGGCTCACCCTGCACATCATAGCATTCCTGCCCTGAAAGCCGCTCCTGGTAAGGGAGGGGCTTCTTCCTCGGTGGTCTTCCAGACTTGGGTTCCCTGAGGACGAGGATGCTGCTTTTATCTCCTCTCACTCCTCAGGGTGCAGAACAAGGTCTTCCCTTTCATGGGCCCGGAACCCAGGGTTTTTGGATGAATGAGTGCATTTTCAAGGGTGCTACAGACTTTCCTCCTCTTGTTAGTTCTAACAAGCCAGCTAAACAATTTCAACTTTTCTAGAAGTTCCTTTATAACAATTTTGAATAGCAAAACTGGGCAAATTTCATACAGTGAAACCAGAATAGATTAGATTTCTGATGTGGATGAGACTTCCCTATGTTTCCAATGTTGATTCTGGCCCCTCAGTGAAGAATGGATTTTGGTTGCCCCAATCCTGAGCAGCCTATATTATGCTGCTGTGGTTGAGTTACTAAGTTGTGTCTGACTCTTTTCGACCCCATGGACTGGAGCACACCAGTCTCCTCTGTCCTCCACTATCTCCTGGAGTTTGCTCAAGCCTGTATTATAACAGAAGCTAAATGCTCTGAGGACAAGTTCAGTCTAGAATTTTCCTCAAGACGGTGAATATAAGACATGAGATGCATTGCGGTGTTAGTGGATGAATTTCTAGACAAATCCTAGATTTGTCTGGATGTTGGGCCATAGCCTCTGTACTCTTGCTCTGCACTCTTACTACTGGGCTTCTTGTAATATCCCAGTTATAGTTTTTCCCCTTCCCTCCTCAACTTTCTTTTTTTCCCTTCCAATATTTCTAGAAGAAAAAATTCCTCAATTTCATTGCCTATACACACAGGAGGTTAGTACAGGTTTTTAGTCTCTCTTGTGTGTATTAAGATGTGCAAGTATAGAAAGAGAGAAAAATACTACTTTTCCCGAAACTTACAAGAAAAATTAAGGCCTAAACCTTGGGTTGCATCTAACTTTGTTCTTTATCTTTAATATAGCAGATGCTTAATAAATTTTAGCTGTAGTTCTCTTTATAATTATCAGTATTATTCTTAGTAGGAATAGGACCCAGGATTTGGAAGCAGGTTGTCTTTATAACAAAGCAAGTGTGGGGAATATACTGCCCTGGACCTACCTTCTCCATAGGAAGTGGAGATTGTATATATTAGCTGGAGTTCACCCAAGCTACTTTTGGGACAAACAGATCATGTGTTCTGAACAGAGGTCAACAGCTGTTTCTCCTCTGTGGCTTCCAGAAATGGGGACAAATGTATTCAGATTGACCTTCCTTATTCACCGAGTGTGGGAACGGTTGGAAAGGGTAGGGGGGAGGGAGATAAAACAAGGGGGAGGGTGGGAAGGTCCCCATGGGGGCCCAGTAATATGAGAGAGCATTGAAAGCAATGTTGAAGTTAACAGTTCTGTTTCCTGGAGGGTCTGTGGTAAAACACATGTGAGGGGGAGGAAGGTCCTTACGTTTTTTCTGAAAGGAGGAAAACCAGGCATGACAGTTTTCCCAAGGCCCAGACAAGATCGCACTTCCTGGAGAGGTCAGAGGTCATCTCCTTACCATCCCTCTGATTGCACAGCAGGGAATAGAAGAGGGTCAGATCAGGTTCAAAACAAGATGTGAAGCGAAATACATTCCTCACCTTGCCCTCCCAACCCCAATCGTGTTTAATTAACATTCCTCTTTCTAGAAAATATCCAAAATGTCCCAGCAGCTTCCAAAAAAATAAAAAATTTGGCCGACTCAGGGCCCTCGGTAACTCTGTATAACGACTGCGATAGGCAGGCGCTGGTCTTCTGAGGCCGAAGGAACACGGCTTCATGAGACCATTAGATTCCCAGAATGAGAGGATTGGAGAATGGCACAGTAGACTTCCCTGATAACAGTATCTGTGGATCCTAAGACTGCCATTTGTCACACTGTCACAGTGGTTTACCCTGGGTCTGATTGGCAATAGTTTCTCGATCTTTAGTGACAGTGATGATGCTTTCAGTAGCTACCCCTCCCCTTCTGCTTTTTTTCAGATGACCAAGTGGATGAGCTTGTTGTCACAGAACCGTCCTAAAGCTTAGATCAGCATTGCCTGGGCTTGTGATGTATCCTTGTTGACAGCACACAAATTCCAGGTCTCATCAGGATTAAATCCTCTAGGATGATGTCACAACTACACAAAATTTGTTTTTTCCTCTTGACTGGGTCTGCTTGAATAAAGGATCAGCAGAAAAATATGAGCTTCCACGGTGGCTC
Source organism: Capra hircus (assembly GCF_001704415.2). Taxonomy (NCBI): domain Eukaryota; kingdom Metazoa; phylum Chordata; class Mammalia; order Artiodactyla; family Bovidae; genus Capra; species Capra hircus. The sequence continues at coordinate 44,017,861 of NC_030809.1, read as the reverse complement.
AGATGGCAAAGAATCCGTCTGCAATGTGGGAGACCTGGGTTTGCTCCCTGGGTTGGGAAGATCCCCTGGAGGAGGGCATGGAAACCCACTCCAGTATTCTTGCCTGGAGAAGCCCCAGAGGAGCCTGGCAGGCTATGGTCCATGGGGTCGCAAAGAGTCAGATGTGACTGAGCAACTAAGCACAGAGAAATAAGAGAACCCCATGCTGCTGACTGAAGGAAGGCTCTGCACATCTTATAGAATTCTTGCGGAACGTTTATGAAGTTGTTGCTGAAGCATAGATGTGTCCATCAGGAAGATGCATGCCTCTTTAAAAACCTTGCTGTTAGCCACTGCCCTGTCAGTAATAGATTCAAGCTGTTGGGTTTTTTTTATTTTGGAATGGTATCTTCTCCCATGATGTTCGAATCTAGTTCAAATCCCAGCTTTGCTACTTACTGTGTTATTGTGGGTAGATTGTTAACTCTCTAAACTTCTGTTTCCTCACCTATAAAATGGAGATATTAATAGTACCAACCACCTCGGGTTGTTGTGGAGATTGAAGGAGATAATGCGTGCATGATGCTGAGCACATACCTGCTAGCAGGCAGCTCCCAGGAAATGCTATTCTAGCTACTGCTTTTGCACGTGGAGAGACAGGCCTGCCTCTGTTACTGGTCAAAAGATTCTTTTAAACTTTTTATTTTTACTGGAGTATAGGCGATTAACAACGCTGTAATAGTTTCAGGTGAACAGTGAAGGGACTTAGCCATACATATATATGTATCCATTCTCCTCCAAACCCCCCTCCCACCCAGGCCGAGTGGTCCAAAGATTTTTGTTGTTGTTTAGTCGTTAAGTCATTTCTGATTCTTTAGCGACCCCATGGACTCCTCTGTCCATGAGGCAAGAATACTGGAGTGGGTTGCCATTTCCTCCTCTGGGGAATCTTCTTGACCCAGGAGTTGAACCTGCATTGGCAGGCAGGTTCTTTTCCACTGAGTCACCAGGGAAGCCCCTAAAAGATTTTTACGTGATTGTTTTTCTTTCTCTCTTAAGAGTTTTTTGATGTAGACCATTTTTAAAGTGTTTATTGAATTTGTTACTAGAATGTTTTCTGTTTTCTATTTTGGTTTTTTGACTGGGAGGCATGTAGAATCTTAGTTCGCTAACCAGGGATTGAAAACCTGCACCCCCTGCATTTGAAGGTGAAATCTTAACCACTAGACTGCCAGGGAAGTCCCTAGATAATTGTTTTAAGTTACTTTTCACTGTATTTTTCATGAAGTCCTTGATAAAGCCCCCCAGATTCTTTCTGCAAATATATCATTTTTAATATTTCTTTACTTGGGATTAGTCCATCAATATGGCAATTATTTCTTGGTTTTTGTTTCTTTTAGTGGTTTTTAATTTCTTTTAGTGGCAGCCTAATTTTTTTCAGGCTTTGGTTCTGCTGGCTTGTGGTAATATACAGGTTTTTAAACCTCATTTTTATCTGCTCTTTTGAATAAGATTTTCATACAAACAGCTGGAGTGATACCCCATAGCTCAAAGGGAGAATCTCAGGCCTCATTACTTCCCTACACCCACCATTTGAGCATTTGAACCTCTGTGAGGCAGATGTTTGGGAAAAATTAGAAACTAATATGAAAGATAAGCTTCTAGCAGGAATTCAGATCAAAGATTTTATCCTCGTAGGCTTGCTTTATACGAGTTAGAGATTGCCAAGGGTTTCCCACTGACTGACTTGGCAACTCTGATTCTTGAAGTTTCTTCAGTGATAATTCATATAGTTTATATTGGTTTATGTTATTGTTAAAGAATTGCCTGGCAAGGAGGAATACTATGCTAATTTCTGAAATGATTCTGGTGGCACTGTTGCTATGAAGTAAAGTGAATCCACAGAAATAGATCAAACATTCAATGATCTTTTGGTTGACCCAATATTTATTCATCTCTTGTAATAAACATGACATGGAGGTTCATTAAATCTTATTTCTATCTTTAGAGTGGGCTTTCCAGGTGGCTCAGATGGTAAAGAATCTTCCTGCAGCGTGGGAGACCTAGGTTCGATACCTGGGCCGGGAAGATCCCTTGTAGAAGGGAATGGCTACCCACTCCAATATTCTTGCCTGGAGAATTCCATGGACAGATAGGAGCCTGATGGGCTTAAGAGTGGAGAGATTCACTCTGTGTGACATATGCACCCTAATGAGGGAGGCATTTTGATCTTCATTTTACACAAGAGGAATTGACATTATGACTTTCTAAGATTATATGGCTACAAGGTGACCCAGCTGGGCTTTGACTCCTATGACTGTGGGACTTCACATCCTTTGCTTTTTGCCATTGGAGTTCCCAAATATGTGATTCTTGTCCCGCCCCCCGCCCCCTACTCCCAGCTGGGTGTCCTATAATTCAACTCAGTTCTGACACTATTTACCTGGAGTTAGTGTCAGATCCATCCGAGAAGGCAATGGCACCCCACTCCAATACTCTTGCCTAGAAAATCCCATGGACAGAGGACCCTGGTGGGCTGCAGTCCATGGGGTCACTACGAGTTGGACGTGACTGAGCTACTTGACTTTCACTTTCACTTTTCACTTTGATGCATTGGAGGAGGAAATGGCAATCCACTCCAGTATTCTTGCCTGGAGAATCCCAGGGATGGAGGAGTGTGGTGGACTCCCGTCTCTGGGGTCGCACAGGGTCGGACACGACTGAAGGGACTTAGCAGCAGCAGCAGCAGCAGCAGCAGCAGCGTCAGATCCATAGGTTAGGGGCTCAGTCCAGTAAGACCACCTCCATTTCAGAAGCCAACTGCAAGTCCCTGTTGTCACTTGTACTTCTGACCAACTGGCTACAAATTTGGTTCCCACAATGCCCCCACAGGTTCAATAATGTGCTAGAGTGGCTCACAGATCTCAGAAAAATACTCATGCTTCCTGAGTGTTTATTACACAATAAAGGACTTGGTAACTGAACAGCCACGGGAGGAGACAGATGTAGAGTGATTCTGGATTCCAAGTGCTGGAGCTTCTGTCCGATGAAACTGGGGTGCCCTACCCTCCCTGCTTGTGATGTGGTCACCAACCCAGAAACTCCCCAAAACCTGTAGTTCAGGGATTTTATGAAGTTTTTTTTTTTTTATCACTTAGGTGTGATTAACTTTTAACTCAATCTTCAGCCCTTCTCTCCTCCCCAGAGAATAGGGGATGAGACTAAAAGTTCCAAGCTTCTGATCATAGCTTGAACTTTTTGGTCACCAACTTGCTTCTGAAAGCTCTCCAGGGACCCAGCAAGAGTTACCTCATTAGAAAAAAAAAATGTTCCTATTATCCAGGAAATTCCAAGGGATTTAGGAGCTCTGTGTCAGGAACTGGGGCCAAAGACCAAATATTGAAACAAAAGATCCTCCTAGCATTTTTATTGATTAGGGAATTGAAAAAGTTTTAGGAGCTATTGGTAGGAGCCAGGGATGAAGACCAAAATACATATTTCTTACTATATCACAATATTACGTACCCTGAGACTTTTTTCTTTTAAAGGATCTTACCCGTAGGGTTAGTTCCTATTATGTTTCAAACAGCCTATAGAATTTGGTCACTTGTGTTTTTCTCTGATGAGCCATGTAGTGTGGACTTTAGTACACCTGTTGATTTATTAAGGTCATTTGTCCCATCATAGAGCATATGTCCTTGAATTGCAAGAGTGTATGTGGGTTTAAGGAATCTTGAATTTTTATGAAAATTTTTATGAAGTACTGTTTAATTAAGTCTTCCCAGTGGAGAATCCCAGGGACGGGGGAGCCTGGTGGGCTGCCGTCTATGGGGTTGCACAGAGTCGGACACGACTGAAGCGACGCAGCAGCAGCAGTGCCATCTTGGGTCACTATTCTCTTTCTTCTCCACCCTCTGGTCACACATGTCTCATAAGAGATCTTGTTACTACTTTTCTAGATTCCATATATATGTGTTAATGTATGATATTTGTTTTTCTGACTTCAGTCTGTATAATAGGCTCTAGGTTCACTCACCTCACTACAGTGGACTCAAACTTGTTCCTTTTTATGGCTGAGTAATATTCCATTGTGTTTATATGCCACGTCTTCTTTAAGTCTTTCTAGGTGGCTCAGTGGGTAAAGAATCTGCCTGCAATGTAGGAGATGGAGGAGAATCAGGTTCAATCCTTGGTTTGGGAAGATCCCCTGGAGGAGGAAGTGGCAACCCACTCCACTCGTCTTGCCTGGAGAATCCCATGGACAGAGGAGCCTGGCAATCCATAGTCCTTGGGGTCGCAAAGAGTCAGACACAGCTGAAGCAACTGAGCATGCACGCACCAGAAAGGCAATGCATAGTCCCTATCCTTTAGTCCTGAAGGAGTTTACAGTCCTGGAGGGGGCCGACAGTGGGGAGGCAGTACAGGGCTGTGATTATGGCATGGTAGTTCAAGTTAGAAAGGTCTAGGTTCTAATCCTGGCTCCACTGCTTCCTGAGACTTATTAACCTGCTCTCAGAGTCAGTCTTCTTATCGGTACAATGGGGATATAAAAGCATGTTTCTTATATAGATTGTGTGAGTGTACTTTGAGATCAGGTGTGTAAAGTGCTTGGCTCATAAGTGCTATTATTATTATGGGAAATGTCATCCAATCCTTTGGCCACCTGAGGGGAAGAGCCAACTCACTGGAAAAGACCCTCCTGCTGGGAAAGATTGAGGGCAGGAGGAGAAGCAGGTAACAGAGGGTGAGACAGTTGGATGGCATCACCAACCCAATGGACATGAGTTTGAGCAAACTCCAGGAGACAGTGAAGGACAGGGAAACCTGGTGTGCTGCACTCCATGGGGTCGCAAAGATTTGGACACGACTTACTGAACAACAATAGCAAGAAGGATGGTCTCAGTACTCCATGAATTGATGGATTGAAAGCCTCTTATTTCATCTCTATCGTTTCTCCTTAGTGTATGTGAATGCCATTGAATTTCAGGAGTAAATGTGAAAGGTCTGTAATGAAATGATTTGTTTCTTTAGTATGTTAAAAAAGTGAGCTCACTCAGTCGTGTCCAACTCTTTGCGACCCCATGGACTGTAGCCCACCAGGCTCTTCCACCCATGGGATTCTCCAGGCAGGGATACTGGAGCGGGTTGCCATTTCCTTCTCCAGGGGAACTTCCCGACCCAGGGATTGAACCCAGGTCTCCTGCATTGCAGGCAGGCGCTTTACCCTCTGAGCCACCAGGGAACTGGGAAGGCAAATGCCAAAGTTTGTGTTTCTTTATATTCTAAAGAGTGAACATCAAATACCCTTAGTCAAGTAATAAAATCAAGTATACTTAACTATTATTTTGTGGATTTGTGTAAATCAGCTAACTTTTCTGGGCATCAATATCCTCTTTCACAAAATAAAGGAGCCAGTCCACATCACTGCACACCTTGCCAACTAAGATTGATTCAATTAAGCACTACTACATACATAATATCAACTAGATGCTCTATGCTTGAAGCATATTTCTTTTCTATGCAGCTATTAATTTGCTCTTTAACCTTTTGTTATCAATCACAGAAAATATGGGGGAGTCTTTGTTTCTACTGTACACATTCTTAATCTCTATGCTGAATTTTAGTCTCTTGTTCTGGATCTGGGTGGTGTGGGGACTCCAGCATAGGGGTAAACTTTTGGAGAAGGGTATCTTGACTTATTTATTTATTTGACTGTGCTGGGTCCTAGTTGTGGTGCTGGGATCTTCAGTCTTTTCTTGCAGCATGCACACTCTCAGTTGTGGCTCATGGGATCTAGTTCCCTGACCAGGGATTGAAACCAGGCCCCCTCCATTGGGAAAGCAGAGTCTTGGCCACCGGACCACCAGGGAAGTCATATCCTGCCTTTTACAAATTGTTGCTAGAAAGACATTAGGGTAAGTTAGAAGTTCCTCTATATCTTCGAGGAACTAGGAATACTGGGTCAAATTTGAGAAATGAATCTTCTCTTGAAGATGTCCCCCTCATGACTGGGGACATGACTTCATCATTTACCTTTAGTTCAGAGGTATAAGAGAATCATTTCCAAGGACAGATTACTCCAAATGGCAGAAAGATATATTGGTATGGGAGAGGGAAGGTCACAAAAACTGTGTGAGAAAATTAAAATATGGACAAAGAGGGTCTACTAGAATGGGAAATATTTTTTTTTAATTTTTATTTTTACTTTATTTTACTTTACAATACTGTATTGGTTTTGCCATACATTGACATGAATCCACCACGGGTGTACATGCAATCCCAAACATGAACACCCTTCCCACCTCCCTCCCCACAACATCCCTCTGGGTCATCCCCGTGCACCAGCACCAAGCATGCTGTATCCTGCATCGGACATAGACTGGTGATTCGATTCTTACATGATAGTATACATGTTTCAATGTCATTCTCCCAAATCATCCCACCCCCTCCCTCTCCCTCTGAGTCCAAAAGTCCACTATACACATCTGTGTCTTTTTGGCTGTCTTGCATACAGGGTCATCATTGCCATCTTTCTAAATTCCATATATATGTGTTAGTATACTGTATTGGTGTTTTTCTTTCTGGCTTACTTCACTCTGTGTAATAGGCTCCAGTTTCATCCATCTCATCAGAACTGATTCAAATGTATTCTTTTTAATGGCTGAATAATACTCCATTGTGTATATGTACCACAGCTTTCTTATCCATTCATCTGCTGATGGACACCTAGGTTGTTTCCATGTCCTGACTATTATAAACAGTGCTGCAATGAACATTGGGGTACATGTGTCTCTTTCAGTTCTGGTTTCCTCTGTGTGTATGCCCAGCAGTGGGATTGCTGGGTCATAAGGTAGATCTATTTGCAATTTTTTAAGGAATCTCCACACTGTTTTCCATAGTGGCTGTACTAGTTTGCATTCCCACCAACAGTGTAGGAGGGTTCCCTTTTCTCCACACCCTCTCCAGCATTTATTGCTTGCAGATTTTGGATCACAGACATTCTGACTGGTGTGAAGTGGTACCTCATTGTGGTTTTGATTTGCATTTCTCTAATAATAAGTGATGTTGAGCATCTTCTCATGTGTTTATTAGCCATCCGTATGTCTTCTTTGGAGAAATGTCTATTTAGTTCTTTGACCCATTTTTTGATTGGGTCGTTTATTTTTCTGGAATTGAGTTGCATAAGTTGCTTGTATATTTTTGAGATTAGTTGCTTGTCAATTGTTTCATTTGCTATTATTTTCTCCCATTCAGAAGGCTGTCTTTTCACCTTGCTTATATTTTCCTTTGTTGTGAGAAGCTTTTAATTTTAATTAGATCCCATTTGTTTATTTTTGCTTTTATTTCCAGAATTCTGGGAGGTGGATCATAGAGGATCCTGCTGTGATTTATGTCTGAGAGTGTTTTGCCTATGTTCTCCTCTAGGAGTTTTATAGTTTCTGGTCTTACATTTAGATCTTTAATCCATTTTGAGTTTATTTTCATGTGCGGTGTTAGAAAGTGATCTAGTTTCATTCTTTTACAAGTGGTTGACCAGTTTTCCCAGCACCACTTGTTAAAGAGATTGTCTTTACTCCATTGTATATTCTTGCTTCCTTTGTCAAAGATAAGGTGTCCATATGTGTGTGGATTTATCTCTGGGCTTTCTATTTTGTTCCATTGATCTATATTTCTGTCTTTGTGCCAGTACCATACTGTCTTGATGACTGTGGCTTTGTAGTAGAGCCTGAAGTCAGGCAAGTTGATTCCTCCAGTTCCATTCTTCTTTCTCAAGATTGCTTTGGCTATTCTAGGTTTTTTGTATTTCCATACAAATCTTGAAATTATTTGTTCTAGTTCTGTGAAAAGTATCGCTGGTAGCTTGATAGGGATTGCATTGAATTTGTAAATTGCTTTGGGTAGTATACTCATTTTCACTATATTGATTCTTCCGATCCACAAACATGGTATATTTCTCCATCTATTAGTGTCCTCTTTGATTTCTTTCATCAGTGTTTTATAGTTTTCTATATATAGGTCTTTAGTTTCTTTAGGTAGATATATTCCTAAGTATTTTATTCTTTTCATTGCAATGGTGAATGGAATTGTTTCCTTAATTTCTTTTTCTACTTTCTCATTATTAGTGTATAGGAATGCAAGGGATTTCTGTGTGTTGATTTTATATCCTGCAACTTTACTATATTCATTGATTAGCTCTAGTAATTTTCTGGTGGAGTCTTTAGGGTTTTCTGTGTAGAGGAAATATTTTTGATTTGTCATTTGCCAGACAAGAAGAAGGGAGGACATGAAGTCTTCTTGCACTTATAGCTGAATCATGAAAGATGTTCAATGTAGTACTTGAAAATAGCAAAAGCTTGTTAATTCCATCAGGGGATTGTAAGACAACTTATGGGCTTCCCAAGTAGCTCAGATGCTAAAGAATCTGCCTGCAGTGTGGGAGACCTGGGTTCAATCCTTGGAAAGATCCCCTGGAGAAGGGTGATAACCCACTCCAGTATTCTTACGTGGAGAATTCCATGGACAGAGGAGTCTGGCAGGCTACAGTCCACAGGTTGCAAAGAGTTGGACATGACTGAGCAACTAACACACACAGACAGCTTATGAGGTGATTATAGGGTGAAACATTATTTATCAGTTTCAAATAATGTTTATAAAGTATGCTTACATGGAAAAAATGTTCAGTATATAACAGATAATAGTGTAGATCTGTTGAAAACTATAAATAAAACCAGATAATAAATATGTAAAAATCTTAATAGAAAAGGACCAGAATTGGCACCCCACTCCAGTACTCTTGCCTGGAGAAGCCCATGGACGGAGGAGCCTGGTAGGCTGCAGTCCATGGGGTTGCTGGGAGTTGGACACGACTGAGCAACTTCATTTTCACTTTTCACTTTCATGCTTTGGAGAAGGAAATGGCAATCCACTCCAGTATTGGAGCCTGTTGGACTGCTGTCTATGGGGTCGCACAGAGTCAGACACGGCTGAAGGGACTTAGCAGTAGCAGCAGCAGAATGGTAACAGTGTTTATATCAGAGTGGTAAGGTCATAGGTGAATTTTGTTTTAGTGATTCTTTTGACATTTACAAAAGTAAAAGTATCTTTTTCTAAATTTTCTATATGAAATGTGTCCTCTTTTAATTGTTGTTGTTCAGTCGCTCAGTCCTGTCTGACTCTTTGTGACCCCATGGACTGCAGCACACCAGGCTTCCCTATCCTTTACCATCTCCTGGAGCTTGCTCAAACTCGTGTCCATTAAGTCAGTGATGCCATCCAACCATCTCATCCTCTGTCATCCCCTTCTCCTCCTGCCCTCAATCTTTTCCAGCATCAGGGTCTTTTCTAATGAGTCAGCACTTCACAACAGGTGGCCAAAGTATTGGAGCTTCAACTTCAGCATCAGTCCTTCCAATGAATATTCAGGATTAATTTCCTTTAGGATTGATTGGTTTGATCATTTATAGTCAGAATAAAAATCAATATACAAAACATTATTATTATTTTTAAGACATATACACAGACTTCAAACTAAGTTAATCACATAAAGCTTAGATTTTTCAGGAAAGCAGAAAAAAGTTCCTGGAAGGTGTTTTAACAAGCTGTGGATTACAAGATCCTGAGACCCAGGCTCCAAAAGAGGATAGCGGGGCTGGCCGTGACAGGGGAAGGCCCCTAAACACAGAAGACTTTCTCAGAAGGTAAGGCCTGCAGAGGCTTGGTCACCAGCCTCGGGGAGGCTGCTTGGAGCCTCCTTTCATGCCTGCCACTTAACCTCTAATTTCCTTGAGGAACATATAGACCACAAGACACCAAGAGGTTTTTGTCACCTCATTGCCCTCTAAAGACACAGGATACTTTCGACTCCCTCTTTGCTTAGGGAACCTCCTCCAGATATTCAGTAGGTGGGGTGCTTGCAAGTGGGGTGTCTCTCTCAAAGTTCCTTGAAGTCAGTTGGGAAAGGTTTGGCATAAACTAAACAGTTTATGTTCCATGCTCCATGGGGCTGCCTACGTCCAACACAAACGTTCAAATCCTCATATTTATACATTTCAATGCTAATAACAATTATTTCCCAAATCTTCAATATAACCCTTAAAAAATTATTTACTTATTTTTGGCCATGCTGTGTCTTCATTGCTGTGATTAGGCTTTCTCTAGTTGCTGTGAACGGGGGCTACTCTTCAGTGTGGTGTGAGTTTTAGTGGTTGCGGTATGTGGGCTCAGTAGTTGTGGCACACAGGCTTAGCTGCTCCACAGCAGGTGAGATCTTCCTGGACCGGGGATCAAAACCATGTCTCCTGCCATGGCGGGCAGATTCTTAACCTCTGGACCAGTGGGGAAGTCCCTCAGTATAATTCTTACTGGTGTCTTTTGGACACAGTCTACCCCTGTCTTATGAAAAGCTCTCCTCTTAGAATCGTCTCATCTGTCTACCCTTACATTTTAGATTTCAAGCACAGATTTCAAGCACCTGTTTTTCACAGCTCCGACATCCCTCTACAGAGCATGATTTCCATGAGACCATCATAGAGTGACTGATACTCTTTCAGTGACAAGAAAAGCTTTACCTTTAAAAGAAGAGGAAAAGTTAGAAGTCATCAAAACAATGTAATATCCTGTGTGAAATGTTTGAGGTTTGAGTCCCTTGATCATGTGCCCCAAGACAAGTAAGTTGGCGGTGGTGGCCGTGGATGACGAGTCGAGTCACTCAAGTGTGTCTTCGGTTCACCTCACACTTGGGCTTCTCAGGGAGGAGGGGCTGGAGCCGTGGCCCACCGTCAGCACCATGATCCTCAGGCTGCTCCTGGCTCTCAATTTCTTCCCCTCCATTCAAGTAGCAGGTAAACAGTTTTGATTTCTTTCCTCCTCCAGCATTTTCTTTTGAGGCTTTTGGTTCATTTAATTTCATTTAATTTTCAGGAAAAAATGTTTTAAAATCATGCACCCTCTATTTGGTATATTTCAAAAGGTGCAATACTTTTCTTCATTTATCAGTGAATGGTTCATTTTAAATTTCAAAGATCTCAGGACATTTGGGCATTTGAAGTGTAGTTTTTGCTATGAAATGGCAACCTGTTATTGAAGAAACTCATTGATTCTCAGACTATAGCCAGCAAAATACTTAAATAAGCATTCTTTGAATGAAATCAGATTTATTTAACTATTAGTTGGTAATGTCCCAAGAATTTTTAGCATTTGTGTATACATATATATTTTTAAATATAAGGAAATTGCTGTATGCATGTTGGTTCTGAAAGCTCTGGATTTAGACTGCCTGGGTTCATATCACAGATCTATTTCTTGATAACTGAGCTTAGACTAGTATTTAAACTCTCTAAGCCTCAGTTTCCTTATCTGTAAATGGGAATGATAATAACTTCTTCTCAAGGTCATTGCGAGGATGAAATGAAACAAACCATGTGAAATGTTTAGCATAGTCAGTGCTTGGCCGGCAAGATAAACGTTGGCTACAATTATCATGTCTAGTTGTTTAGTCACTAAGTCCTGTCTGACTCTTTTGCTGTGTCTACTTGAAATTGAAAGGGTGCCAAAATGAATTCTGGAGTTGTCACAGAAGCTGGTGCCATACAGATGCTAATAAATTAGTTTTTTTTAAACAATTGGTTGATGTCTATTTCAAGTGGTTGAAATTCTTTAAGTTTTCAGTGATGATGGGGATGAAGATGAAAAACTTGATGTGATCACAGTTAACCCCATTTCAGATAAAGAGTTGGGGGAAGGAATGTTAGTTTGGCTAAAGATCTACATGTAGGAGCTGTTGGAACCAGGGTCTGAACCACCTTTGTCTGACTCTAGGGCCTGTGCTTTTCTGCTACTCCACCTACTAGGGTGTGCTTTACAATTTCTTAGCTCCAGATATGTCCACGGTTAGATCATCTTTGGTAAATCACAGTTCCCAACAGAAAGAGTTTGTTGCTTACTTGGGTGGGCTGGAGTCAGGTGTTCATTCAACTTGTTCTCAGAGTTTGAAAATGGTCCTACTTGGCTCAAAAATTAGACAGATAGGGGTTAATCGGCATATTGAAGTAAGGATAGTTATTTTTCCATTGACGATATAATGAAAGGCCAGCATCTTCCATTTTCTTTCTCACTTATGTTAGTAGTATGGGGATTGCATGATTTCTTGCTGTCCTTTAAATATCATGTGCCTGAGTTCCAAAGAGTGTAATTACCCAACCTGTGCAATACACCCATCCATTGCATTGTTGAGGTGCCAGTGAGCACCTTAAAAATTCTGTGTATTTATGAAAGGTGTTGATATAATAAAAGACATGAGCTGGTGATGAGATAGGTTAATACCCAGCACTGAGAGCTAACATACTTTTAAAGAATCTTCAATGTCTATTTTTTAAAGGATCCCTAAAATTTATTTTTAAAGACTATTTAAAATCTTATAGTTTATTAAGCCATAAAGAATGGGCAGAAAGGAGAGAGAAGCCTCACTCTAATGGAAAATTATTTAAAATTGGTAACTGTCTACAAAACACTTTTCTTTGTGCACAGCCATCATCATCAATTCATTCACTCTATTTTGCAGATGTGTTTTGTAAGACTCAAGGCTTTATACATTTCCTTTAGCACATTTATTAAAAGGGGGATAGCGAGAGAAGCCGTGAAAAGATCATACCCATGGAAACTGTCTTTGACTTGAGGTACATTTATGTTTCAAATGCCAGTTCACCTCCCAAAATCACTTTTAACATTTGGTGCTGAGTGGCCATCTAACGAAGTAGGAAAGGGGTAGAGAAGGCAATTTCTTTCTTTCTCTTTTTTTTTGAGAAGGTACTTTCAAAATGCCTCTTTGGGGCTGGTGCATGGGGATGATCCAGAGAGATGATATGGGGTGGGAGGTGGGAGGGGGATTCAGGATTGGGAGCCTGTATACACCCGTGGTGGATTCATGTCAATGTATGGCAAAACCAATACAGTATTGTAAAGTAAAATAAAGTAAAACAACAACAACAACAACAACAACAACAAAAACAACAACAAAATGCCTCTTTCAGTAAGAAAACTTATGAGAAAAAATAATTACAACATACAAAAATGTCTGGTCCCTTCTAATCAGTGGTGCAAAATCTTCCATGTGCTTTTGTTTCTCTCTTCTTTACCTTCCATGAAAAAGTTATAGTTAAGGAAATCCTCTGTTCAAAGTGTAGCCATCCTCTTGCGGACTGTGAAAGACTAATGCTATATCTGTGCTGAGATGTGTGGATGTGTCCGTGTGTGAAGGACAGTTTTTTTGACCAGTTTTAATGTTCTAACTCTTTGTCTCACAGCATAGCTTTAAATATTTATCCTATGAAGGTCAAACCTGAACCTGATTCTTCATGATTTTAATGACACTACAAAAGATCTTTAGAGTAAAATTAAAGAAGAGTGACTTAGGAAGCATAAGAAAACCTTAACCAACACAATTTCTTTACTAACATGGCATGTCCTTTTTTACTGGATAATTGTGCAGTTGAGATCCACAACAGAGGATTTTGTTGACTTTGTATTATGAATCCAGCTTAGAACTGGAGGCCCTTGAAAGGGAAACAATTTGTGGTTGACGATAGAAGGAGGGTACCTATAATACATAGTATTGTTCATCGATTTTTCAGTCAATATTGGTTATTGTTTCCAGCAAGCCAATCATCCAATATGAAGGCAAAAATCAGGACGACACTTTTTTTTTTTTTCAATGAGAGCGTTTCTTTTCATTTCTTCCCTAACCTTAGCAAGGAAGCTGTCCAAAATGGCCAATTTGAACACGATTGATTTCTCTGGTGCTGCTCTATTCCCCACAGCATTTCTTTTTCTGAGAGAGGCGCAGAAGGCAGGAAAATGATTGGTGTTTAATGAAAAACCATCAGCAAAACAAGGTAATTAAAGACTTTATTTTTAGTTCAGCAAATGACCTCTCGAGGTAGTTGTACACAAAAGTCATTGACTTCTCTCAGGAAAGTATTGCTCTGAGGCTGGACTTGGGGAAGTTAGGGAGAAAGATGGACATGGAAAATGCAAGCCTGCTGTGTCTATATGGCAACCAATACATAGTAGCCAGTTATTCTGACTGCTAAAAATTGACTGTGATTTTTGTCATTTCAAGTAAAATTAATGGACATTTACAAAGTGCAATTAAGAATTTGCTTTAAATTGAGAGAGTAGCACTGAAACATACACGTTACCATGTATAAAATAGCTAGCTAGTAGGAAGCTGCTATATAACACGGGCAGCTCAGTCCAGTGCTCTGACCACCTAGAGGAGTAGGATGTGAGGCGGGGTGAGAAGGAGGCTCTAGAGGAAGGGGACACATGTATACTTATAGCTGATTCATGTTGGTGTACAGCAGAAACCAACACACCATTGTAAAGCAATTAGCTTCCAACTAAAAATTTAAAAAAAAAATTTGTTTTACTCTGTTCTTACACCCAAAGATACTCTTTTTTTTTTTTTTTTAAAGGCAGCCATACAGAAAGAACTTTTACAGCAAGGATTGTAAAATTAATGCCAATATATCAATACCAGGAAATAGGATGAGTCATTTTCACAGGTAGATTAGAAAAAGAAATGAATCTGTAATGGTTATTCTGAAGCTCCCACATTCAAACCTTTACTATGGGGAGGGGAAGGACCTCACTGTCTCTCCTTTAAACATACACCATCCTCTTTTTTAATATCCTTATTCTATTCTCGTGTCAAAATGCCCCATGGCTACCATTCAGCTTTTATCATGTGTGGCTATCTTCCTCCAAGTATTTCCTGCTTGCAATGTGCTGACTTTTACAAAATGAAAATTATTATGCCACCAACATCCCAGAAGAAAATGCCGTTTGTGGTTTATCATCTTTAAAACAATAGCTCTTTATTCACACGTATCGGCTTTGATAACGATACACAATTTTCACTGCAGACTTTCTTGTCTAAAAATCAGAGGGCAGGCCCTCTGAAAGCACAGTTATTTATCCTTTTTCCTTTTCATCTTGGTTCAATCTTTGTTTGCCATTTTCTAAAAGAAATTTCTTGGTTACGAAAGTTCACAGAGGCTGGGACTTCTCTTCTTAGTAGAAGGTTATGCTGAACTTGAGAAAAAAAATTAACAGCTAGGTGGCTGTGTGACAGACTGAGGGGTCTTTGGTTTTCTAAGAAGTGTTAAGGAATCTGTGTCTCTTTTGGTAATTTCTTTGACTCTTTTTTGGTCAATGACATGGTGCTGTCATGAAAAAAAGTTGTACCCAGAGTTTTCGGTATAAGAATCGTTGTATGAGAATTGGTCCCTGAAGCCGGAAGTAAGGTAACCCAGGCCCCATGGAAAGTAGGTATCTAATTGCTTGTTTGTTAAATTCTCATTTTGATGACTCTCAGCACTAGAAGAGAGGTGGGCTGGATACGTTCAAGGGCTACTCAGCCGCTTGTTAGAGGATATGAGAAAGAGTTTAGACTTCTTGGACATTAAGATTTCAATACTAATTTCCTAGGCATCTTAATTCAGTCTGTGTGTGACCATTCAGGTTATTTTAGCTTATATTTTCATTGTTGAGAAGGGAGTGGTGGTGGTGAATTTCTTACTTAACTGAGCTGCGACTTTATCTCTGCATCACCATTACCGTCATCTTTTTCATTTGTCATCATCTTCATTATCTTGGGGACTCTGGTTGCCAAGGTAACCAGGTTTATAGTTCCTGATGGTGTCGTAAGAGTCACCCACTCGCAGCTCACTCTGATCTCTAATCTAATCGTGAGCCCCTTTCTGCATATCTGAGTCACCTTGTTGGTTCACAATCTACCATGTAATGTATTGATTATAAGAGTAACTCCTAGTCATTACCCACTCACTCAAACAAGAATATTAATTATGGACACATGATACATTTTTAACAATGACTTATATTCCCCTGCTAAGAACTTAGGTGGGTGATTTTGTTTTAACTTGAAAAGATAGAGTTTTTCATTGCTTAGGGATATTTGACGTGTACATTACTTTGCCAAAAAAGGTCCGTCTAGTCAAGGCTATGGTTTTTCCAGTAGTCACGTATGGATGTGAGAGTTGGACTGTGAAGAAAGCTTAGCGCCGAAGAACCGATGCTTTTGAACTGTGGTGTTGGAGAAGACTCTTGAGAGTCCCTTGGACTGCAAGGAGATTCAACCAGTCCATTCTAAAGGAGATCAGTCCTGGGTGTTCTTTGGAAGGAATGATGCTAAAGCTGAAACTCCAGTACTTTGGCCACCTCATGTGAAGAATTGACTCATTGGAAAAGACTCTGATGCTGGGAGGGATTGGGGGCAGGATGGAAAGGGGATGATAGAGGATGAGATGGCTGGATGGCATCACTGACTCGATGGACCTGAGTTTGTGTGAACTCCGGGAGTTGGTGATGGACAGGGAGGCCTGGCATGCTGCAAGTCATGGGATCACAAAGAGTCGGATATGACTGAGCGACTGAACTGAACTGAACTGAAGTGTCGGAACATCACTGTGGCTGTATTTGCAGCTTCTGTGTAACCCTGATGACTTGCTTTGAAATTGAACAGGACTAGTAAGAAGGGTACATAATTTAGACCAGCTTCAGGAATGTTGAGTCCAGGAGGATTCCATTTCTGATTCACAGACTCTATCCTATAGAAAGTGGGTCAGAATGGAATCTTAGGAGAAGAATGTTTCCTCCCACCATAAGGCTCTTGGGGAGACTAACATGGGTGTTAGTAAGTTACTCTTCTCTGAAGTGCCTGCTCCTTCTTACGCCTTGGGAAGACAGATCTTCATGTTATCATTCAACAGGTATTTATTAACATCTTCTACGGCTTCCCTGGTGACTCAGGGGTAAAGAATTCACCTGCCAATGCAGGAGACGTGGGTTTGATTCCTGGGTTGGATTGATGCCCTGGAGAAGGAAATGGCAGAATACTCCTGTATTCTTCACCAGGAAACCCCAGGGACAGAGGAGCCTGGTAGGCTACCGTCCATGGGGTAGCAAAAGAGTTGGAAACCACTTAAGGACTAAACAATAACAACATGTTGTTTTAGGTTATGTGACTGATACAAAACCCAGTTTGAGCTTCAGTGAAGTTAAAAATTAAAATTGTGAAATCTTTCCAGATTTTCTTTTCTCTTTCAATTTAGGAACACTGTGAATGATTTCCTATCTATACTAATAGATTTTAAGGAAAACAGGTATAAGCTGAAGCATCCATAGAATTGCTGAATTCAACCACAGACTTTTTTTAAAGATAAGAGGAAACTTAGACATCTCTCAATTTATAGAAAAGGAAGTTGTGTTGATGGTTCCTAGAAGATGCTACTAGAAGATGACATTGCAATGTTTCCTGGCATTTTGGGATGCTTTTAGACTGGACCTATTTTACTTACCCAATCTATCTCCTTTCATACCCTAGTAAAAGATCCTTAACCCTTTCTTATATTGTGGCTTTCTTCACTGTCTCACACACCTGTACTCCATGTTTATGACCTTTCTGATGCTGTTTCCATTTTGGATTCCTTCTTCCTTTCCATGGAAGAGGGAATGGAAGGTGGAAATGGCAACCCACTCCAGTATTCTTGCCTGGGAAATCCCATGGACAGAGGAGCCTGGTGGGCTATGGTCAATGGGATTGCAGACAGTCAGCAGTGACTTAACGACTGAGCATGCATGCCTCCTTTCCATGCATCCAAACGCTAATCAACTTTCACTTTAAGTCTTTAGTGCAAGATCCATCTCCCCGAGGAAGCATTCCCTTGGTATTCAGTCTTTCCTATGGTCTTGTAAGATGATTCCCAATGGAACTGTAACTCAATTTAACATATCTGTTAAACATCTCTTATATTTCAATTTCTATTGGGATCTGAAGGAATATAAAAACAGGAAAAGAGATATAGACTTAATTGGCACACAAGAATTGCTTCTGTAATTAAGTAGTTCTCTGTGCTTTTAGAGACTTCAGCTCTAGTTGGAAAGACTATATATAACAGGATATAACAGCTGGAAACAGATAAATAAAACTTGGCAGTTTCCTACTTCATCATGCTATTTGATGCTATAATGGATTTACATATATTATTTTTGTAATCCATTATGTTCCCTACTCCTCTCACCTAAGAAGTTCTCTGAGACTCTACATGGCAAAGTGAGGGACTTCTTTCCTCATCAGGATTCCTAAAATTATTATTGTGTGCTGGTACATCTGTGTTTTTCCTCTAGACTGTGAGCTCCTTACAGATAGGATTGTATCATATTCATCCTTATAACCTCAAAACTATATATAGTGCAGGATGTGTTGTGGGTGTTGGGCAAATATTGGTTGAAGAAGGAAACGAATGAACTAAAAAGAGGAAGTGGTTGCTATTTCCTTCTCCAGGGAATCTTCCCGACCCAGGAATCGAACCCGGGTTTCCTGCATTGCAGGCAGACGCTTTACCCTCTGAGCCACCAGGGAAGCCTGTAAAATAATTAGTAAGGTTAATATTGAAGCTTTTATGGAAATCTGGGAGTTAAGCTGGACTTTAAAGCTAGATAAGATGTGAATGCATGATGTTATTAATAATAATTGCTAGCTAATATTTATTTTACACTTATAATGTTCCATACACTGTTTTATCTGGCCTTCTCTGTATTAAATCATTTATTCTTTCCCTAAATCCTTTGAAGTAGTTACAGTGATTATCTTGTCTGTAAGATGGGAAAACTGAAGCATGGAGCGGATAGAACAACTTATCTGTGGTCACGCAGCTAATCAGTGAGTCAGTCCGGGCACTCTTGCTCCAGGGTTCATGTTCTTACCAATGCTATGTTGCCTCAGGAAGGAGAAGAAATACAAATGAAGAAATTATACCAGGATTATCACTCCATGTTCTTGGAACAGATGGCCAGTCTGAAGGTATAGAGGCCTGGAGTGATGGGTTTGAGTCAGGTCAAAAAGATTGAATGCTCATAATGAAAATTCAAACTTCATTTTCAAGACATTGGGAAGCAGCTGACAGGTTGCAGAAGCAGGATGATCTAGAATGTATGGAGACTAGTGACCAGGAGATCATGCCACTCTGTCACTTTGTCAGGAAGAGGGTCATAGGATTTGGGCAAAGGTGAAAATAGAAAGAAGTGACTGTTCTGAGAGATATTTTGAAAGTAGATCTTTCAGGGCTTAGTACCTGGCTTGTGAAAGGGAAGGAGGGATAAAGAATGATGTCAAGATTTTGACTTAAGAGGAATGGTGGTGTTACCACCTGAAACCAAGATTTTGTTGTTCAGCTGAGTTTTGGAGGAAAACAGTGTTTAGGTTTAGATGTACTGAGTTTGAAGTAAAGAATTGAGATATCAGAAAAATGTCCAGTACATAGCTGAAGATATGGGAACCAGGTAAGAAGAAAACATTTAGGAATCCTCAACTTTGGAATAAAATTGAAGTGACGGAAATTGATGGCTAGTAGAAAGGAGTGGGGACAACTCTAGAAAAACAGAGTTGAATGAAGTTTGGAAAATAGGCCTAGTTAGGGCTTAGCTGAAGAGGAGGCTGAGCTAGTGAAGGGGACAGAGAGTGTGTTGGAGAGAGAAGAGGGGAACAAGGCTCATGGAATGTCACTAGAGCCAGAAGAAGAGTTTCAAATAGAGGCAATGGTTAATACATTGATTGTATAAGGGAAGGAGGAGTGAATAACACACACATAGACGCACAAAGTCATTGCTGTTGTTTAGTTGCTAAGTCATGTCCGACTCTTTTGTGACCCCATGGACTGTAGCCTGCTAGGCTCCTCTGTCTGTGGGATTTCCCAGGCAAGAATACTGGAGTGGGTTGCCATTTTCTTCTTCAGGGGATCCTCCTGAGCCTAGGATTGAACCTATGTCTCCTGAATTGGCAGGTGGATTCTTTACCACTGAGCCACCAGGGAAGCCCTGGAAAGATTATTGATTTTGGTTGAAAGGAGGCCATTTGGGGTTTTTTGAGTTTAGGCAGAGATGGTGAAGGAAGATAACTCTTCAAAGGGTTGAGAAGAGATGGAGGGGGATAAAAACGAGATAGTGAAAAGGAGAGGAAATTTCTAGATAAAGTGAAGACCATCAGGAACTTATATCACCTATAGAGTTTATCATAGTAATTTGTACATAGTCCACATGTAATGTTTCCAAGCCAAATGACTTAATTACATTTGACATGCGGAAGGAGCCACGTGTTGGTCTTGAATGTGTGTGTGCGTTGCATGGATGGTAGGGAGAGAAGGCTATTAAGAAAGGAAAGAGGAAGAGAGAGAGAAAAGCAAGAGAATAGGGGCAATTTTCTTTGAGGAGATGGGGACGGAGATTTGGAGAATGGGAGCATCAGAAAGAGGAGAGGAAAGAAGAATGCACTAAGAAGAATGGTCTAAGAAGAATGGGAGGAAGGGAAGAGGTTTACAGAGGGAGAGATGTGTGAGGATGAAGCCAGGGTAGACGAGTGATTCCACACTGGCAAACCTGACATGGAAAACGTTTGTGAAATAGATATATATGTGTGTGTGTATGTGTGTGTGTGTATGTGTATAAATATAATTATATATATATATATATTTGATTTCTCTCAAGATAGGTCATTGTGTTAAACCTATCTCAACAATGGTGACTGGGACAGTACATACCTTAACTTTGAAGAGTTAGTTGGTTTGTACCATAAATTTGCTTGAGTCTTCAAAACTGTACATGTGGCTAGACTTGGCCTCAGCTCACAGCTTTGATAACAGTATCACAAGGTTCAGACCAAGCCTCCCCAGCATCATGGGCAGGGCTCCAGTTTCCAGCCAGGGATGTTAATCTTGGCATCTGTGTTTTGTTTGTTTGTTGTGTTTTTCAGAGGAAGGACATGGTGGCTTGCCCTTGGCTTTAGGGGGAATGTGACTGTTATTCTTTTTCCAAACTCAAAAGCTAAAACCCCTGATTTATCAAGAGAGGGGAATATGATGAAGAGTTTTAGTTTGTTACACTATGACTTAACTTTTCTAGGCCTTCATTTCCTCATCTGATATACAACGGGATTGGGACAAGAAGACATTTCAGGTCTATTTCTGGCTTAAAAATTCTTCTTAAATGGGATAAAAGGTTTAGCTTTTATTAGCTCTAGCAAGGCAACCAGATCACCCCACCCCTTTGTGGATGCTCTTATAATAGAGAAAACACAAGAACTGTAACTGGTCACCTTGGAAATTGGAGAGATTGTGAATCAGGGTCTTAGATGCTAATATGCTTAGAAATGACAGCAGGGTTTTGGGGAACAATATTGCCTTTGTTCTCCCCGTCTTCCTACATATGCTAAGGTTTAACACTAATTATTTTCCGAACTTCCAGGTGATGACTTACCTAGAAGATTCTGAATGAGTCAAGGTGACCCTAAGCAGACTTCTCAAAGGTGTAGACTTCTCAGGCGGCGCAGTGGTAAAGAACCTGCCTGCCAGTGCAGAAGACACTAGAGATGAGGGCTTGATCCCTGGGTCAGGAAGACCCCCTGGAGTAGGAAATGGCAACCCACTCCAGTATTCTTGCCTGGAAAATTCCCGTGGACAAAAGAGCCTGGTGAGCTCCAGTCCATGGGGTCACAAAGAGTTGGACACAACTGAGCACACACACCCAAAGATTTAGGGAGAAAGAAACAGGAAAAAATTACTGTTGTCTTCTTTACAGAGTTGTTTTGAATGAGGACTCGGAATGATGGTGGCTCAGGAGGAAAACAAGGTTCCAAGATTTGGTTACCGGATTAAAATATGTATTTAGAATGCAATATATTAATACAGCCAGTTCATTGACACCTATGGGCATCTGTTAACTGAATTACTGCCATATTATTTATGTAGAAAGTTATAAAATCCTGGTTACCTACCACTGAACTATAAGCAACATTTTAGAGTAACAAAGTTTGACTTTCAGACTGGTCTGGTGGCTTTTGGTATCATCCATGCGCAGTTGCTCAGTTCGTGGACTGCAGCCCACGAGGCTCCACTATCCATGGAATTTTCCAGGCAAGAATACTGGAGTGATAGCCATGTCCTACTCCAGGGAAGCTTTCTGACCCAGGGATTGAAACTGTGTCTCCTGTATTGGCAGGTGGGTTCTTTACCACTGAGCCACTGGGAAGCTCCAACTTTTGTCATAAGTAACTCTTTTATATAAATTACGATGCCCTGTCATGTTGTCCTCTTAGATGATCTTTCCAGCATTAGGAGCTGAGAGGATAATGCAAAGCCTTGATGGTGGGGCCTGAGTCCCATCATACTCAAGTTTTTTCTTTTTTAAGATTTTTTGATGTTGACCATTTTTTAAGCATCTTCATTGAATTTGTTACAATATTGCTTTTGTTTCACGTTTTGGATTTTTGGTGGCGAGGCATGTGGGATCTTAGCATTCCGATCAGGGATTAACCCATACCCCCTTGCATTGGAAGGTGAAGTCTTAACCACTGGACTGCCAGAAAAGTCCCACCACTCAAGTTTCTGTTGCTTTGTATGTATGTGGCTGGGTAGTGTCTCTGAATGGTGGGGATGGATTATGGTACAGGCAGTGTTTATTTAGCAGGTTTAATAATAACTATTGCCCTAATATAGATGACATTTGAATGTATGTGTCTATCTTTGATTTTCTTGAGCTCTAGTCCAATTCGTCAAACTCCTGGACTTTTCCCCTAGGATGCCTTACCTGCCCTTCAAACACAACATATGTAAAACCCAACAGCTGTTTTCCAAACAAATTTCCTCTCTTCATTTAGCTAATTTTGTCACTGGTCTCTCTAGTCCATGAGCTACACGTCATTTTGATTCCTGCTCACCATCACCAAGCATAACCCAGTACCAACACCTCGCCCACCCTTTCTATCTCAGCTGCTGCCTCTGAGCCTCAGGCCCTAGGAGCTCACAGTGATGCTGTTGGCTTAGATCTTACCCGTCTCTGCCTCCGCTCCATCCTCCCTCCTGGCTAATGCGCTCCCTGCTGTTGTGCTAACCTTGCCAAAGCAGCGCTTACTACCTTAGTCTCAGCTCAGGTGTTTTCAGTGTCTCCCATTGTCTTTCTAGTAAAATCCATATGCCTTTTTCTTGGCATCAAAAGCTCGCCATGATGCATCAGGCATCTTCACTTATTTTCCTTCTATGTAGATACAATGTTCAGCTGATCCCCAATAACCCCTTACACTAAAGGGCATTTCCTTCACCTTAGCCTGTCTAAATTTGCCCAGAAGTTCATGGCCCAGTTAAACCCCAGTCTTCACAAAAGCAGACTCATGTCTGGAAACAAGGGCTCTTCCCGCACAACTGTTAGTGACCCTCTGCAGGCCTCACACACTGTACCTGGCTTTGGAGCGTAGCTAATTGTGAAGCTGCCTTAGTATCTCTCCTAGAAGGGAGAGACTGCATCTTTACATCTTCCCATCTCCCAGAAACCTAGTACAGTAGGCCCCATTACTTTATTGCTGAGTGAAAGCTTGACATTGTCAAAGGAGAAGTCAGAATACCAAAGAGTAATTTTCTGACACATCAAAATTTCTTTTCAGAAAGTATTCGTTGATCGTATTGATAATTTTTCTCTCTCAAGAATTAGTGCCTTAGATCTAGGTGCTTGGATGGGACTTTTTGTCCCTCTCTGACCTCTGAGTTACTTTCTGACAATTGCCTGGAGCACAGCAAGGTTTTAAAAGGCCAAGGACGACTGTCCTCTACAGTACAGTGTCTGGCGGTGTGAAAACACAGATCAAGGCTAAAGGTGGTGCTTAGACTGGTGAGGGCCAATAGAAGCTTCTATTTCTGTTTCTATTATCCTCTGTCATTGTAGGTACTTGTTTGAACTAAGGTCTCTTTAGGTTTTGTTTGAAAGTCACACTTGCTCTTGGTAAGACTTAATGTACACATATAATTGACAGTGATGCTTACACAATCCCGGGCAGGGCTGGTGGCTTGGCTTGACTGTTTTTCCCTACAGAAGTCATTGCTTCTGTCATGGTGGCCTCCTTTACGTGACTCTCTTTTCCTTCTGATTCTGGGAACCTTGCCCTCCCCTTGTCCCTTTAGATATGGGGGTGGTTATAACTTGGCCGCTTTTGGCTACAGGTTCTAGTATTGGGTTGGCCAAAAAGTTAATTTGGGTTTTTCTGTAAGCTGTGAACGTTTTGGCCAAACTGATACTATATCTTGTGCTTCCAAACCTTTGTCAACAGTCTTTTCCTATTATTATTATAAATTACTCACCTCTTATTGCCCAGTTTTGAGTGTGCTGTTTTCTGAATGAGACAAAGTATACATACATGGACTATGCTTTTTCAAAGCCCTTTTGATGGGAGGGGCTTCCCATCAATATTTATTCCTTATGAAAATGAGGAGAGTTTCAAGATGACAATCAATAGAAAACTAGATGAAATGACACCAAAGTTATTTTGAAACATCATGTGAATTACCCCTTTTTTTATTTCCCTGTTTTAATATGGATTTCAGAGAGTCTGGAGCCTTTCAAAGTTTGATAGCTTTGTTTTCCTCTTTGTTTTCACTGAAAAGGATGGTGAGAGACGCTGTAGTCTGAATGTTTTGTGTTCTTTCTCACATCTGTGTGAAACCAAGCCACCAGCTAGAGTTACCAGAGCCTCAGATGGCTGGGTCCCTGACCTCCAAGGAAGCACAGTTTGTCTTCTAAGTTCCTGAGCAAATAATGGGCTGGACTGTGAGCCACCTGCCCCTTGTGGAGCCTGAAAAAGGAGTCAGTGGTCAGATGGCTACGTGTGGAAGGGTATCCCTGGCATGAACAGGAAATGTGATTAGAGGAAAGTTACGGTAACTTCACCAGCTCTGTGGTCAGGGGGAGGTGTTCTGTGCCAGGGGAACCAGCGTCACCTTCACAGTGTGTTCACAAACATCACAGGGCAAGATGGTTGAGAAGAGAAGGATTTCTTTTTTTTTTTTTTTTTGGTTCCTGCCTAACATGCTAAATTCTGTTCAGTTAAAATTTTTAAAAAGGAAACAAGGTGATTAAGATCTTTACAATCTGATTGTTGAATGGCAGAAGAAACTCTGATTGTGATGTTCAGAAGAAAAGTATTAGTTGCTCAGTCATGTCTGACTCTTTGTGACCCCATGGACTGTATAGCCCACCAGGCTCCTCTGTCCACGGGATTTTCCAGGCAAGAATATTGAAGTAGGTTGCCATTCCCTTCTCCAGCGGATCTTCCTGACAGAATGGGCCCCAATGAAGTTCTTGAGAAGTTCTGAAGAAAAATGATGTTGGTAAAGAAACATGTATGCTGTAAGGCACAGGGAGCTCAGCTCTGTGCTCTTTGGAAACCTATAGGGGTGGGAATGGCACCCCACTCCAGTACTCTTGCCTGGAAAATCCCATGGACTGAGGAGCCTGGTCAGAGAAGGCGATGGCACCCTACTCCAGTACTCTTGCCTGGAAAATCCCATGGACGGAGGAGCCTGGTAAGCTGCAGTCCATGGAGTCGCTAAGAGTCTGACACGACAGAGCCACTTCACTTTCACTTTTTACTTTCATGCACTGGAGAAGGAAATGGCACCCCACTCCAGTGTTCTTGCCTGGAGAGTCCCAGGGACAGGGGAGCCTGGTGGGTTGCCGTCTTTGGGGTCACACAGAGTTGGACACGACTGAAGCAACTTAGCAGCAGCAGCAGCAGCAGCAGCAGCAGCAGCAGCAGCAGCAGCAGCAGGGGTGGGATTGCAGTGGGGGAGCGGGGGAAGCTGGGAGATAGGGAGGCTCCAGAGGGAGGGGATATATGTATGCATATAGCTGATGCGGTTTGTTGTGCAGTAGAAATTAACACAACATTGTGAAGCATTTATACACCAACAAAAAAAAGTGAAAAGAATGCACTATTTACAAACGACCAAAAAAGAAAAAACCCAACAAGTATTCTATCTGCTTTAGTGCTTCCTTACAGCCTTCAGTCTTAAGTGCTGTCTATTCCCATTTTGGTTCACAAGCTTCTGCAAGCCAGTGGATTTCTCTATGGTGCTATGGTAAAGAAATGGAAAGATGGAATATTGTAAATTAAATAAGACAAATAAGTATAATTCACAAAGGCCTTGAAGTTAGGATTTGCCCAGGGAAGTATAGACTGAAAGTGACTTTGCGTATTGACTAATAATGTTTGTGTTCAAACTCTCTTGGACATTTGGGCAAGCTGAAATGGAATTGTTTCATGGCATAATTATTGCTTGTGGATCTGAAATAACTGCTAAGAGACATTTCAGTGACAATCTTGTCTGTAAGCCTTGTCTGGGCTCTATCTATGACCTTTAGGTAATCTCTGACATTGTAAGCAAGATCTTTTGTGTAGAGACAAAGTGACTTTGGTGACAGACTTTTTCTAAATATGACCATGAAATCAAGTCAGTCTTGCTAAAAGTACAAAATTGGTTTTCTATTCATTCATGATTTAATACATTACTCCTAGAATCATGAATACGTAAATTATATCTTAGCTCTTCTAGAATTTGTGTGACCTTGTTTAGAAAGCCATTTCCTTCCTTGGTTTTCAGTTGCCTCTTCTGAAAATAAGGGATTGGCTGAGATCACCTCCAGCTTTCCTTCCAGCTGAGCACTTTTTGTAGGATGGTGCTCCGGGAAAATAGGGTAGAAAATGAAACTTATCTTGGTCCTGTCCTCTTCCCCCTCCACCGACTCCTCTACTCAACAGTATTCTCCTCCCTAATTCTCACTTATGTGCCATCCAACTATCAGGTCCAACTTTGAAAAGGTCTAGAAACAGTCACTGGAGAAGGCAATGGCAACCCACTCCAGTACTCTTGCCTGGAAAATCCCATGGACGGAGGAGTCTGGTAGGCTGCAGTCCATGGGGTTGCAAAGGGTTGGACATGACTGTGCGACTTCACTTTCACTTTTCACTTTCATGCTTTGGAGAAGGAAATGGCAACCCACTACAGTGTTCTTGCCTGGAGAATCCCAGGGACGGGGGAGCTTGGTGGGCCACTGTCTATGGGGTCGCATAGAGTCAGACACGACTGAAGTGACTTAGCAGCAGCTGCAGCAGCAGAAACAGTCACTGAAATTATGTAGAAATTTTGATGCAAACTAGTAGAGGGAATAGAATATGGAAATTGACAATACCATATGTAAAATAGATTGCCAATGGGAATTTGCTGTATGACTCAGGGAACTCAACAGGGGCTCTGTGACAGGCTGAAGGGTGGGATGGGGAGGGAGATGGGAAGGAGGTTTGGGAGGGAGGGGACATGGCTCCTATAGCTGACAAGAATCCTATAGCTGATTCTTGTTGAGGTATGACAGAAAACCAGAAAATTCTGTAAAGCAATTATCCTTCAATTAAGAAAAAAAAACAAAAAACAAAACTAGAAGTCCTGAGGCATGAACCAAGTCCTAAGGGTCACATACTTGTCCAGGAACCTTGGGGAAGAATTAGGCCTTCTGGACCTGTTTCCTCATCTATGAAATGGGTGTGAAGATGACTGTCCTGTATTTCACAGGTTAATCTGGAGCTCATATGAGATAAAATAGGAGAAAGCACTTTGTAGCTCTATGAATATAGATCTTAGGTACTAATTTGTCAATGTGTTTCCCACATTGCATTTTAGGCTTCACTTTATTTTGAAGTCAAAGCATTAACTGAACAGGTGGGGAGTGTCCTTTAGGGTCAGGGCTCCTTCCCTGGTGTTTGGAACCACACCTTAGAGATGGTTATCCACTCCACCTGTTCAGAGCATTGTTTATTTTTATAGTAATTGGCCCATTTACAATAGGCCAAAAGGGAAAGTTTTGTTTGGTTTGTTTTTGGTAACCAAGCTCTGTTCCCCTCTTTCTCATGGAAGCACAAGCAACTTTCAATTTTCCAGAAGTCAGCTATATCACAAAATTCACAGATTATCTGTGGGAAATCTTTCAATTCTCACTGCCCTGCTCATAAGCAGCAGATAAGTACCTTCTCACCTCCCATCTTACTCTTCATGTTGCCTGTTGTCAAGGAGGAGTTGTGAGGGAAAGAGGTTTGAGGTTACTGCTTCCTGTCTCCACACCTTTAGCTGGGTTAGCTGCTAGGAAAGGCTTTGAAAAGCAAAGCACTAAATTCATCATCAAAACAACTTGCCAATTCAATTAGAGACATGTCAATCAAGCCAATCTTTTGAGATCAGAAGCCAATACAACTGATGGATTGACAATGTCTCTCTTTTAATCTAGTAGGTTTGACCTTGGTAGACCTTATCTAACTACTCACAAGATGGAAAACCAACTATTTTCCAGGGAAAAAGGTGGATCTGCTAAGAGAAAATTAACCTGAGAAGGATGCTTTCCACTCCTAGCACTAACTGGAAAGAAAAAAGGAATCAAACAGAACTTAGTATGGGGAAGCTAAATATTTCTTTGGTTTCTTCTTCTGAGTCTAGATAGGTCCTTGAATTTTACAATATGTCCTAAATTATTTGAAGTACTGTGGAATCCCTAAAACTCAGAGAATCAAAATGTGTATCAAATCCAAATATCATTTGGGGTTCTGGTTTTTGGTTGCTTCGCTGGATCCATGTTATTACTTTAGTATCACAGAGTAAGGGGTGTGCATTTTTTACACATGCTCCGTTTTAAGAAAAAAGTAAGAGGAATCAGAATTATTGTGTCTACGGGAAGTCACAGTGATGACATATATTCAATATCACTTAGAACAACTGATTGTCTTTTTCTACCACCAAAAGTAATCTCCTTCCTTTAGTGTTTCTCTAAAGCAGATGTAGATTTTGAAGTCCTATGAACTGGTTTCTCACTTAGGCTTCTCTGAATGATGGACATGAATGAACCGAGGTGGGAGCAAGTACTATAAGGCTATACACGTTGAAAAACAAGAGGTTCTGTTGGCCAGAATGAATTCAACCTGAACCTTAAACTGGGAGGCTGTTGTCCACACCAGCACATATTAAATGAACTACTTCAAGCATAGCTGCTAACTTTAAAAGATATGTGCTGATATGGAAGAGAGAGGAAAGTAAACCTTGATAGATGAACTGGATATCTCTCTTCCCTCAAATGGCCATTTAACCATTTTTTGAGCTTTTTCTCAACAAAATATTGGTACAAAGGGTCATGCAAGAAGGCACTTTTCCTTCCCTTGCTCAATTGCTGGATAAGCCATCAACCAGGAGAATACTGACGGGAACAGCCAGCCTAAATACTAGGATCCTGGATTGCTCTTCCCTAAGTAGTACTGGATGTGAGTCTGAGTGAACTCTGGGAGTTGGTGATGGACAGGGAGGCCTGGTGTGCTGCTATTCATGGGGTCGCAAAGAGTCGGACATAACTGAACTGAAGTAGTATTGGAGGAGAGTGGGCTCAGGAGAAATCTCATTGATCAGTAATAACACCGCTGAGGTCTGAATTGGAGGTTTCATGATAAACAGAAAGAGAATCTATCTTTCATTTCTCTCATTGTATTATGCTTTGTGAAGGAAAGCAGAGGATGACCACTGCTTCTCCCTTCTGAAAAAGAGCAAATACTGACTAAGCTCCATGGAGTTGACTGTGGGCCTGGGAAGCTTTGAGGGAATTTGCTTTTTCTTTGCAATGATCCCCTACACTGGAAGAATGTCTTCCTCACAGCCCAGACGTCCAAAGTTCCCCTCAGTTATTGAGTTGTCTATTCTGGTCATGTAATGAATGAAGACATAGGCAAAAGGAAAACAGGGTTACTTACTGGTTGGTCTGTGTGGTCTGAGGACAGCATTTTTAACTCCCTCACTCACCACATCTAAGCCCATGCTGAGTTCTGCCAATTTTAGCCTGTAAGTATTTCTTGAGTTCTCCCACTTCTTTGTAACCATAGTTCAGACCCTTATCATCTCTTGCCTGCTGCTGCTGCTGCTGCTAAGTCACTTCAATCATATCTGACTCCTTGCGACCCCATAGGTGGCAGCCCACCACGCTCCCCAGTCCCTGGGATTCTCCAGGCAAGAACACTGGAGCGGGTTGCCATTTCCTTCTCCAATGCAGGAAAGTGATCCTAGACTACTGCAATTGCATCCTAACTGGTCTCCATATTTTCACTCTTGTTCTCTTTAAATTTACCTTCCACATTTATGCTACAGGGACCTATATAAAATGAAAACTTGTATGTATGACTCTTTTGCTTAAACTCCTTCAGCAGGTCCTCATCATCTGCAGGAGAGAGCCCAAGCTATGAACTGTGCTCACTTTGCCAACCTTGTCTTTAACAACTCAGGTCCAGCAAATGGAGGTAGCTGCAATTCCCAACACTTGCCTTACTCTGTATTTTTCTCTTTGTCTTTATCTTTCCCACAGTCCCCTACCTCACCTACATCCCCTAAAACAAAGACTCAGCTAGGAAACTTTTACTTAATAAAAATGTGCTGAATCAACATCTGCATAATCCTTAGAAGACTCAGGTCAGCAGTCAGCTCGTCCGGAAATCTTTAGCTGGTTCCCTCGTTGCCCCTACTAATGCAGATCACTGTGCCACTGTTTTTAGAGTGACTGTTCATAGCGAATGGACTTGTGGGCAGAATGGGGGAAAGAGAGGGTGGGACGAATTAAGAGTAGTATTGACATATATACTCTACCATGCGTAAAATACAGCAGCTAGTGGGAAGCTGCTGTTCAGCACAGGGAGCTCAGCTTTGTACTCTGTGATGGCCTAGAGGAGTGGGATGGAAGGTGAAGTGAGAAGGAGGCGCTAGAGAAAGGAGAAATATGTATACTTAGAGCTGATTCACATTGTTGTATGGCAGAAACCAACACAACATTGTAAAGCAACTATCCTCCAATTAAAGAAAAAAAAAAGGAGCTGTCTGTTCATGTATCTTTCTTCCCCACCAGATTCTGAGCTGCCCAAGGATAGAAGCTGAGCCCTGCTCCCCTTTGGGAAATTGGTTTCTCTCTCCCAGTGCATCTTGGAAGGGTGTCACACCTGAGTTATCAAGATGCACTAAGCAAACTCCTGGAGTGTAGATGCATGAGCTTCTCTCCCTCCTTCCCTCTCCATGTCACTGTGGGTGCTGGGAGGAGGAAGCCAAACTGACCAATGATCCAGGATTTCTCTTTAGCCTTACTCAGTTGTCTTGCCCATGCGCCCGCCTCTGCACCCTCCTTTGAAAAAATCTCTGCAAAGAAATTCTACTCTCATGTTTTTTTCTTACATCAGCTTTCAAAGGAATATCAGGAAGAATTTGAATGCTCATTAGAACAAAATTCAAGTAATTAGTCATGGAAACACACTTCCTGGGGTCCTCAATAGGCAGAAATACAGATACCTAACCTGAAAATGAGTGGCAATGCTAGCATTTCTTGCTGGGGTTGATTCTTCCAGTCAGAACCAACTCAGTGATTCTTTCTAAGTAAGCAAAGAAAAAGGCCATGGAAGATAAAACAAAAGATGAGTTGGATTTTCCTATCAAGACAAGCTGAACTTTTGGAGTCTTTACGTGTTAACTTCTCAGTGCTTTTAGTGAGGATTTGTTAGGGTGAATAATAAATGAAGTTAAAGTTGCTATTGAGACACAGATTTCGAATAAGGACTTAATGAGATACTAGGCAGAGTTAGCTGCTAGGAATGGTACAGTCTTATCACCATCTTTCACTTGTCAATTATTTAATGAGACTCCCTTATTCAGACAGTAGTGTACAAAAAAGTGTAACCTCTTGTCCTTGCTCAAAGGAGACTTGGAAACTAGGGGTGTAGAGAAAATACATGCAGATCAAAAGCTAAACAACTGGAAGCCTCTGAAACAAGAGATATTCAAAAGGTAGAACAGAGAGTGATAGTTTTGAGACCTAAGAAAAGAGAGACGCTGTAGGCCAAGGAGTCACTGAGAAAAGTACACAGAGAGGCACTCACAGTGTGTCCTGGGAAGGTACCTTAGGTGATCTGGCTAACCTGGGGGGTTTTGGTTTGAGGAAATGAGGTTGGAAAAGCCTGTGGAAGCCCATGAATTGGGGGTAAGAAATGAGTTTCAACTGTTAAGCCATATTAGAATCTCCTGAGAAATTTAAAATAGACTGATGTCTGGGTCCTATACCCAGAGATTCTGATTTAATTGGCCCAAGAATCAAGAGTTTCTTAAGCTCCCAGGTGACTAATGTGCTGTCAGCTTGAGAACTCTCTTAGGCTATAGCAGTTTTCAATCCTGACTGAATATTAGAATCACCTGGGGGAATTAATAAACTAATGCCAAAGGCGACACACAGAATCAGGAGAAAATATTTGCAATTCACATATCTTGATAAAAGGAACGTGCATCAAAAATATATAAAAAACTCCGACAACTCAATACTAACAAGAGAATTCAGGTAAATGGGCAAATGATCTGAATAGACATTTCACTAAAAAGGATATACAGATGGCTAACAAGTGCATGAAAAAATGCTCAGCACCATTAGTCATCAGGGAAATGCAAATCAAACCATAAAGAAATACCACTCCACATCTCTAAGATGGCTATAATAATAATAATAAAAAAGATGGACAGCAACAAGTGTTGGAAAGCATGTGGAGAAATTGGAACCCTTGTACGCTGCTGGTGGGAATGTAAAATGGTGCAGTTGCTTTAGAAAACATTTTGGCAGTTCCCCAACAAGTTAAATATAGAGTTTCCATCATGACCATCAGTTCCACTCCTGGCATACACCCAAGAGAATTGTTAATGTTCATCCACACAAAAACTTGTACATGTTCATAGCAGCCTTTGTAAGATAGCCAACTAGTGGAAACAACTGATCAATGAAGAAAAATGTGGTATATCCATACAGTGTGATATCATTTGGCCATGAAAAGGAATGAAGTTCTGATACATGGTACCACATAGATCAACCTTGAAAACATGCTATGTGAAAGAAGCTAGACATAAAAGAACACAGACTGCATGGTACCATTTATATGGAAATAGGTAAACCATAGAGATAGAAAATAGATTAGTGATTGCCAAGGGCTGGGAAAAAGAAGGAACGCAGAGGGGCAGCTAATGGGTTTGAGATTTTTTGGGGGAGTAATGAAGTATTTTGGAATCAGATAGTGATGATCCATTCACAACTTTGTGACTGTAATAAAAAGTCATTGAATTATATACTTAAAAAGGGTGAACTTTTAAAAAAGGTGAGTTTTATGGTATATGAACTATATCTTGAACATGAAATTTCTCAATCACGTCCAGCTCTTTTCAACCCCATAGACTGTTCAGTTCAGTTCAGTTCAATTCAGTTGCTCAGTCTTGTCCGACTCTTTGTGACCCCATGAATCGCAACACGCCAGGCCTCCCTGTCTATCACCAACTCCTGGAGTTCACCCAAACTCATATCCATCAAGTCGGTGATGCCATCCAGTCATCTCATCCTCTGTCGTCCCCTTCTCCTCCTGCCCCCAATCCCTCCCAGCATCAGGGTCTTTTCCAATGAGTCAACTCTTTGCATGAGGTGGCCAAAGTATTGGAGTTTCAGCTTTAGCATCAGTCCTTCCAATGAACACCCACGACTGATCTCCTTCAGGATGGGCTGGTTGGATCTCCTTGCAATCCAAGGGACTCTCAAGAGTCTTCTCCAACACCACAGTTCAAAAGCATCAATTCTTTGGCACTCAGCTTTCTTCACAGTCCAACTCTCACATCTGTACATGACCACAGGAAAAACCATAGCCTTGACTAGATGGACCTTTGTTAGCAAAGTAATGTCTCTGTTTTTCAATATGCTATCTAGGTTGGTCATAACTTTCCTTCCAAGGAGTAAGCGTCTTTTAATTTCATGGCTAAAATCGCCATCTGCAGTGGTTTTGGAGCCCTCCCCCCCAAAAAAAAAATTTGACACTGTTTCCACTGTTTCCCCATCTATTTCCCATGAAGAGATGGGACCAGATGCCATGATCTTCATTTTCTGAATGTTGAGCTTTAAGCCAACTTTTTCACTCTCCTTTTTCACTTTCATCGAGAGGCTTTTTAGTTCCTCTTCATTTTCTGCCATAAGGGTGGTATCATCTGCATATCTGAGGTTATTGATATTTCCTGGCAATCTTGAGTCCAGCTTGCGCTTCATCCAGCCCAGCGTTTCTCATGATGTACTCTGAATATAAGTTAAATAAACAGGATGACAATATACAGACTTGAAGTACTCCTTTTCCTATTGAAACCAGTCTGTTGTTCCATGTCCAGTTCTAACTGTTGCATCCTGACCTGCATATAGGTTTCTCAAGAGGCAGGTCCATAGACTGTAGTCCATGGAATTCTCAAGGCCAGAATACTAGAGTGGGTAGCCATTCCCTCCTCTAGGGTATCTTCCCAACCCAGGGATCAAACCTATGTCTCCTGCATTGCAGACAGATTCTTTACCAGCTGAGCCACAAGGGAAGTCTAAGAATACCGGAGTGGGTAGCCTATTCCTTCTCCAGGAGATCTTCCTGACCCAGGAATTGAACCAGGGTCTCCTGCATTCCAGGTGGATTCTTTACCAACTGAGCTATCAGGGAAGCTGAATTATATCTTAATAAGCTATAAAAAATAAAAAATGAAAAAATCAATCTATCCTCCACCAGCATTAACCAATTAAATTACAATTTCTGGGAATGGGAGTCAGGCACATATTTTTCTTCTTTTGTGACAAATTTTATTTATTTGTTTATTTGACTGTGTTGGGTCTTAGTTGGGCAGGCAAGATCTTCCATGCAGCACATGGACTCTTTAGCGGTGGCGTTTAGGCTTCGGGGCACTTGGGTTCAGTTGTTCCACAGCATGTGGGATCTTAGTTGCCCAACCAGGGATCAAACCAGAGTCCCCTGCATTGCAAGGCAGATTCTCAACCACTTCTCCCTGGGAAGTCCCCAGGGACAGATTCTTGGTGTACAACTAGGGCTGAGAACGATGTCGTGGCTTAGTGGTAAAGAATCCATCTGCCAATGCAGGAGATGCAAGTTCAATTCCTGGGTTGGGATGACCTCTGGGAGAAGGAAATGTCAGCCTACTTCATTATTCTTGCCTGGAAAATTTCATGGACAGAGGAGCCTGGTAGGCTATATAGTCCATGGGGGTCACAAAAAGTCAGCCATGACCGAGCATGCAGGCACGTGTAGGAGATGAAAATCTATTAGTGATCTATGCAGCTTTGTTTTCCCCAAAGCAGAAACAAAATACTTGAGTTCAGTTCAGTTCAGTTCAGTCGCTCAGTCGTGTCCGACTCTTTGTGACCCCATGGATCTCAGCATGCCAGGCCTCCCTATCCATCACCAACTCCTGGAGTTCACCCAAACTCATGTCCATCGAGTCGGTGATTCCATCCAGCCATCTCATTCTCTGTCGTCCCCTTCTCTTCCTGCCCCCAATCCCTCCCAGCATCAGAGTCTTTTCCAGTGAGTCAACTCTTCACATGAGTTGGCCAAAGTATTGGAGTTTCAGCTTCAGCATCATTCCTTCCAATGAACACCCAGGACTGATCTCCTTTAGAATGGACTGGTTGGATCTCCTTGCAATCCAAGGGACTCTCAAGAGTCTTCTCCAACACCACAGTTCAAAAGCATCAATGCTTCAGCACTCAGCTTTCTTCACAATCCAACTCTCATGTCCGTATATGACCACTGGAAAAACCATAGCCTTGACTAGATGGACCTTGTTGGCAAAGTAATGTCTCTGCTTTTGAATATGCTATCTAGGTTGGTCATAACTTTCAAGGATTCAAATCCAGTTTCAACTGTAAATTTCATTGTAAGAGATTATTTTATTGACCCTTCAGTATGGATATGTGGGTGTATTGCTTCAAATAACCCTTTTCAAAAAATGCAAATAGGTAGACAATTGTTAGTATACCTCAAAGCAATAGGAAAAAGAAAGTATTTTGTGTGGAAATTTGAATCAAAGACACCAAGTGATTTATTGCTTTAGATAATTTTGGAAAGTCTTGGTTGCAAAGTTGATTCTCAGTGCCTCAGTGGCCTATTTTTCAAGTGATTGCAATTTACTTGGGATTTAGTCTTCACTTTGCTCACCATCTGCTCAGTGATATTAGGTAGATCATCCAGTGTTTCTAGGCCTCATGTAGTCACTACCCCAAAAGGGAATATAATGTCATGTACTAGGGAATGGGGATATAGTGGGGAAAAAACAAGATAGAATAGATACGCTTTCTTCCCTTATGCAGATTTCAGGTTCTTTGCTTAAAAGTGAAGACACTGAACTAGGTGGTCTCCAAATTCTTTGATCATTTACTGAGGATAACATAAAGGTAGAAGACAGACTAGAGAAATAACTTGTGGGCCTCTTGGGCCTCTTCCATCTTCTGTGATTTAAAGAAATAAATATGCAAGTGTCTTGGAAGGTTGCCTTCAGAATTTGCTATGGAGGATAAATTCATTGGGTAACATTTTTGTTACTTCTTTATCCTATTCTTGGAATGGACAATAAAATAAAAATGTTTCAAAACACTTAAATTCCTTCATAAAAGGATGAATCATAGCTTAAAATATCAATACAAATCTACTTGTTTATTTACGTCAGGTGTTAAAAGCCACTTTCAAGTAAACCACTTGATTAGTAAATTAATACAATTAAGCATGATTAGCATGTTAGAAATCTCAGCATAGATTAAAAAATTCCAAATGCATAGCTGTGGTGTTCAGTAGCAACAGAAGGCCACTTTCTGTCTTCCAAGTGCCTTCCAACTTACTCCACTGTTCCATTCGAAGGAGAATGAAAATAATATCAAAATGTAAACATTCAGTACAATTATCTCCCAAAGAGCTCCTGTGTCTTTGTCTGCCAAGAGAAAGTCTTTGCTGGAGATCTGTTTGTTAATTAACATATCTTGATTTCAGAAAAAAAAAAAAAAAGTCCTTATATTCTTTTTTCTGGTGTGTTCCATTACTTTAATTACTTACAAATTAGAAATTTAGCATGGTTTGTTAGAGTCAGAGCTAGTCTTTAAGTCCCAATTCTACTACAAAGTAGCCCTGGTTCTCAGTTTCATCTTATGATACATGCCCTCCTTCCTTGTGGAACTGGAGGAAGAAAAAAATGAGATGTTATATTGAAAAGTGCTTTGAAATCTAAGAAATCATACAAAGATACTATTATTAATTATTAATAGTAGTTATATATGTTACCTATATTAACTTTTGAATAACCTTAACATCCCATTTCTCACCCATTTTTCACTTAGAGAAAGTTAATAAACCTAGAATTTTTATTTTGCTCAGCAGTCACGGTGTATTAAAAAATTGAGACTAAAGACAGGAAGCAACTTATGAAGCAAGCTGTTGTTGTTTATTCGCTAAGTCATGTCTGATTCTTTTTCAACCCTGTGAACTGTAGCCTGCCTATGGGATTTCCCAGGCAAGAATAGTGGAGTGGGTTGACATTTCTTTCTCCAGGGGATCTTCCCAACCCAGGGATCAAACCTGCATCTCCTATGTTGGTAAGTGTATTCTTTACCACTGAGCCACCTGAGAAGCCCATGAAGCAAGCTAGTGACAAACAAATAGAACTTAGGATGGAGTCCAAACTATCAGTGCTTTCTTCTCCCCTTCTGTCTCTCCTCTTATCCCTATCTCTCTCTTTATCTTTCTTAAGTCTTTATACTCTTTTTTGCAGAAGGCAATGGCACCCAACTCCAGTACTCTTGCTTGGAAAATCCCATGGACAGAGGAGCCTGGTGGGCTGCAGTCCATGGGGTAGCGAAGAGTCGGACATGACTGAGCAACTTCACTTTCACTTTTCACTTTCATGCATTGGAGAAGGAAATGGCAACCCATTCCAGTGTTCTTGCCTGGAGAATCCCAGGGACGGGGGAGCCTGGTGGGCTGCCATCTACGGGGTCGCACAGAGTCGGACATGACTGAAGTGACTTAGCATACTCTTTTTTTAAGCAAATAATTTTCTCCCCCTCCAGAAAACAAGATTTTGGTGAAGCAGTCGCCCATGCTTGTGGTAAACGACAATGAGGTCAATCTCAGCTGCAAGTACACGTACAACCTCTTCTCAAAGGAGTTCCGGGCATCCCTTTATAAGGGAGCAGATAGCGCTGTGGAGGTCTGTGCTGTGAATGGAAACCACTCCCATCCACTTCAGTCAACAAATAAGGAATTCAACTGCACCGTGAAAGTAGGCAATGAAACAGTGACTTTCTACCTCCAGGATCTGTATGTCAACCAAACAGATATTTATTTCTGCAAACTTGAGGTTCTTTATCCTCCTCCTTACATAGACAATGAGAAGAGTAATGGCACCATTATCCATGTGAAAGGTAATGTACCACTTGGCCAATGTCTGCTCTCAAGTAACAGTTTTCAACTACAGTCTTGAAAACTAGGTCATGATCAGTGGTGGGGGTTGGCTAACTCTCAAAGAGGAAAACCAGAGAGGAGGTCTACATATGTTAAGCTAGTTATATTTTGCGTATTTTGTTTCATCTCACATTCTGCCCTGGGAAGAAGGAAGGAAACGTACTCAAATGCCATTCCCATATCATTTAATCTACTCTATTCTGTTTTTCAGAGAAACATCTTTGTCCATCTCCCCAGTCTCCTGAGTCTTCTAAGCCATTTTGGGCCTTGGTGGTGGTAAACGGAGTGCTAGTTTTCTATAGCTTGCTAGTAACAGTGGCTCTTTCTAACTGCTGGGTAAGAGAAACAGCATTGCTTTCATGTAACTTTTCTATTGCATAAGCAATTGGACATATTCAAGAATTTTGCCTATGTGGCTTATTTTCCATTTAACATGTGATTATTTTCTTTTTCTCTGCTAGGTTTGAGTAGGTTTCCCTGCTAGATTCTCTTTTAGACTATTCAGTTTTACCTGAAATAAAAATCTGATGTGAGTTTTATGTTCCAGAAGCCATTGATTAGGTGGCTAGGCAAGTGAGAAGCTAAACAGGCAAATTAGGGTGGGGGACAAAGTAAGGTAGAAAGTTAGTTTTCTTCTTGCCATTTTGCAATGTCATTATGACATATAAAATATGTATAAAAACATAAGTGACTTGGGAATCTAAGCAACTGAAGCCAATGAATAATTTTTGTTCATGGTCAAAAATCATGAGAAATTTGACTACTGAAATTACACATTCAAACCTAGCAAAGAAACTAGGTCTGTTTATCTGAGTCATATTTTATCTCTTCTGAAGCAGTTAAATTTTGTGAGGCCAAGTATGGTGCTGTCATTATGAAACTATAATGGGAGTTAGACTGTTCTGAGCTCTCACTGCTGAATTGGAGTTTACAAAGTTTTGCAATTGTTCACACAATTAACTTATAGTGTTTTT
Source organism: Capra hircus (assembly GCF_001704415.2). Taxonomy (NCBI): domain Eukaryota; kingdom Metazoa; phylum Chordata; class Mammalia; order Artiodactyla; family Bovidae; genus Capra; species Capra hircus. The sequence goes on along the minus strand of NC_030809.1, from coordinate 43,978,666 downwards.
CTCTATCTTCTTCAGTATTGAAGTTTCGGCCTAGGTTTGAACACATATTGATAACCATATATACTGTGAATCAGGGACCTCCTTATTTTCTTTCCTTTTTCTTACTCAGAAGCTTGCTGTTCTTATGTACACAGGATGGCATTCATTCCATATTGTCTTTGAATTTTTTTTTCTAGTAGTTAGATGCATGCATCAATCATTTCCTCAACAAGAGATGTATGTTCCTCAAGGATAAAGACTATTTCTCTGGATATTCACCATCCCTCTGGTATTAAATACACTTAGTTTAGTGTTTATAGACTACCTATGAATTGATAACCCCTAGAGAGGCCAAACTAAGGACTTAAATGAGTATGCTTGGAGCACCATACTCTTCTTGAAGGCACAGTCCATACATCTGATTTGTACATGAATCAGTGATTTCTGGGAGTCATGTCATGTTGAAGCCATCCTATTTACTATTGCCTTGGTGCTGGGCAGGGCATGAGTGGGGCGGGGAGGGCAGTTGGGTTCACAGTCATGCCCAGGATGAATTCAGCCTGTAATCCTTTTAAACTCTTGTTGGTCTATGGCCAAAGTTTGCCTCTCCCTTGTTTCCCGCATGCTTCTCCCGTTTGGGGAGACCAAGGGACAGATGGACATTTGTTAGGCAGCCTGTTGCCTAATCTGTACCTCCAGCAAGATCTGTAAGCACCAAAGTGGCTGCTTGTTCCTGGAAATCCTTTATACCAGATATTATCTTGAGAATGTGCCTGCCTTGCCTTCTGCAAGTTGCCCAGCCCTGATGGGGGCCTTTTATGTAGTAAAATATTGCCCAAGTTCTTTCTCTGATGTTAGTTGAGTCCCTTCATCTTTGTGGATCTTGCTATCTTCATCCAAGATACCTTCTATTTTTGAACCTCTGTGGAGTTTGTCAATGATATAATTTAGAAACTCAGTTCCTGTTTTTATCTTGATCCCCTTAGAATAACAACTTCTTAATTAAAATCCAGGTGCAGTGTCTTTTGGGGGTACATTTTAGGACAGGTACTCCCCTGTACCATGCTGACCTAGGTCAATGTACTTTCCTAGCTTTGTGAAAAGTAATTTTGGAAACTGTTTTAACTTTTTGAGGCCAGAAGGGTATTACTCACCATTTAAAATGTATTGTCAATATGCACTAGAGTATCAGTTATTATAACTAGGTTATATATTATATAACTAATTATATATTATATAACTATAATATATAACTGGTTATATATTATATAACTATAATATAATTATATATTATAATATAATATATAAGCAGTTATATATTATATAACTAATATACTAAGTGGCTCGAATTACCCAAACGGACAAAAGTGGCTTCTCATTTTTAATGAGTTTAAAAAGTAGATTTTCAACTTGGAAATATCATAATGCAATACATTTTTCTTTGGCAGCACTACTAATTCCTAGGGCTTCCCTGGTGGCTCAGATGATAAAGAATCTGCCTGCAGTGTGGGAGACCTGGGTTTGATCTCTGGGTCAGGAGGATCCCCTGGAAAAGGGAATGGCTACCCAGTCCAGTGTTCTTGCCTGGAGAATTCCATGGACAGAGGAACCTGATGGGCTACAGTCCATGGGGTTACATAGAGTCGGACATGACTGACTAACACTAACTCCTAGCGAGGGTCATCTTGCTTTGTCTTGAGCAAACCTATTCTGGTCTCTTTCTGTCTCATAAGCTCCCTGAAAATTGGGAAGTCTCAGTGCTTGGTATACCTTATCTTCTTCTGTGGCCTCTTGTGGTTAATGAGGTTACTCAATAAGAAGTACCCTTTATTCTCATCTCAAACATAGGTGTTTGTACTCTCTGACCAAAAGGGGACGGAATAAATATACATGCATATTTCATTGAATAACACAGGATTTTTACCTGGGCTCGTCCAATACTGTTACTGCTCAAGCAACCAGCACTTTACTGAGATAGGCAGGCAGATCATTAGGGATCCCTAGAGTTTAGCCATTTCGGGGGTACTTTTCTAGGATCCTATTTTTGGCTGGTCTGCACTGTGCCTTGGTGTAAGCTGCTGTTTTCCGGAACTTCCTGAGGACCTGTGATGTACTGCCTTAAGCAGTTCTAGGCTGAGTGGGTTTTTGGGAGCAGCTGCAGATGCTATCTCACTTCTTGACCTGTTGCTGACATTTGAGTAAACAAAGAGCTCTCCTCTGCCAGGCGGCCACAGACCAGCACCTGTCACCCTCACTCAATCCTCCATTTGCTCCATGGAGCTGGTAAACCCACTCTCCTTCTTAGTCTAAAGGAACACTTAAAAAACAGTTTTCTCCTCTATAAATCACACTGTGGGGAATGTGGGGAGTGTGTATACGGTAGTATCTGTCTTTAAATCCAGTGGATATGCTTTTAAAAATCGATTATTAATAATGAATTAATTTGGCTGCAATGGGTCTCAGTTGCATCATGTGGGATCTTACATTGCAGCACATGGACCTGTAGTTTGGGCTTCAGTACTTGCTGCACCTGGGCTTAGTTGCTCAACAGTATGTGGAATCTTCAGTCCCTGACCAGGGATCAAACCTGTATCCCCTGAATTGTAACGTGGATTCTTAACCACTGGGCCACCAGGGAAGTCCCTCCAGTGGGTTGTTGAAGACCATGTCTTTTAAATATATTGTCTTATGTTTACCTGTGTCTTTCTGCTGCTTCCAAGAAATGAATGGGTAAGGATGGGATAGGAGGAAGAGAAAGGGAGGAGTGGTTCTGAAATAAAAATCACATGTCTGTGGCATAGAGTGAATGGTGAAGGGTTGGATGACTTAGTCACCCAGGCATGTAAAGTGAGTGCTCTGCACACACATACACATATGCTACATGCTCAGGGACACTGTGGGCTCTGTTTGCTGTTCCCAGCCATGCATGTGTCATTTCTACCCCACTGTTGTATTTGCAGTTGGGGTGAAAATGACTAAATCTTCTATCTGATAACAGCAAGAGGGTAAGCATGGGAGCAGACTGAAGCAGATTTTTCATAATTTTGGTGCACTCCAGAGAACTTCAGAATCAAGACATCTTCATTATGGGGATCCTTCTAATTGGCTATAGTTTAATTTGAGTGTCCAGAGGCAAAAACTGTCCTTAGAAGTCTGGCAAGAGGAGTCCTCAGAGTTAGAGTAAGTACTAACTTACTAAGTATTATCCTGCCTCCCACGATATCAGCAGTAGCCTTTCACATTTATTTCAGGGCAGTTCTTGTGTCATTCCTTCCCTGCCATAACCCTGTGCTCAAGAGGACTCTACTCTTTTATTTATCGAAAGGATGTAGAACCAAGATGTTTCAAGGGCAACTTCCCTCACACGCTTGGTTTCCATAGCTATCTCTCTCTGAATGAATCCCCCAGTTATGTCTGTTTAATGCTGTCCTCTTCTTATTTCCAGCTAGATAATCCATCCATCATCTCAAATCCCAAATAACAGAAACTGAATTGAGAGCCACTCTCAAACCTACTTCACCTCTCTTCTTGCCTTATACCTGTGGATGAAACACTATCCTTCTGGTCACCCGGGCTCCGATCATCAGCCATCTCTGAGTATGAGCAAGAAGGAGGACCCGAACAGTCTAACAAAACTCACTCTAACTTGATGATGTATTTGTATCCATTGCTTCCTTTTCATTCCTTTCTTTTTCATGATCAGACTCTTCAGACCAGGATTTCTTGGTCTTGGCACTACTGACATTTTGAGCTGGATAAGACTTTGTCGTCAGGAGCTGCCTTGTACAATGTAGGATGTTGAGCAGCATCCTTGGCCTCGACCCACTAGAGACCAGTAGCACTCATCCTAGTTGTGACAACCCAGAATGTCTTCAGATGTTGTCAGATGTCCCCTGGAACAGGGGATAAGGGAACTGGAGGTATCGAGGATGAAGCTTAGGAGGTCTAGCTTGGGCAACTATACGTAGGACAGTGTCACTCATTGGGATGAGAAACACTAGAAGGGACCAGCCTTCATGCCTTTGAACATGTTGAGTTTAAAGCACCTTTGAGGTCTAATCCAGAGATATAAATTCAGGTGAATAGGTGATAACTGAAGCTGTGAATATGCATGAAGTTGCCTAGGAGAGAGGATGAGTAGAGGAGAATGCCTAGGACCGTGAGGAACTCTAACACTGAATGTCTAGTTAAGGAAGAATGAGTTTGCAAAGGAGGCAAGGAGACAGTGGCCATCCTTCTTCAAGGTAGGATGAAACCTGGAAGTACCATCTCACAGAGCGTTTCAGAAAGGAGAGAATAATGGATCATCTAGAATGCAGCTGAGAGTTCAAAAGATGAGGCCTGAAAACAAGTGTTTTGCCAACTTTCAGCACTTAACTCATGGCCCTTTCACAAAGAAGATGGGAAGGGCTCAGGTAGGAGTGCATGGAAACAAGGCCAGTCTTTTGCTTACTTATTCAAGTGTTCATGACATTCCTGTCCAATGTATTCACTTTTGCATCAGGCCTATATGCCAAGAAATAGACATTTTTTTTTTTCATTTTAGAGAACTCTAAATCCAGAAATCTGGATGGCTTTCTATTTTTAGAATTTTTATGGGTCTTTTATGAAACAAGTAAATTTTACCAGCACATTGATCCAGAAAAGATGTTCTTAACCCTCAGCCAAAACTTTGCTAAGGTTCATGGTGTATATAGCTCTTGTTCCAGGGTTAGTATCACCCTTATTTCCCCCAGCCCTGGTAGAAATTCATCCAGAGGGAGCTGAGTCTGAGGAATGGAGATGAATGATGCCATTGTCTTTAATGGAGTGAGTTGCCATGCCCTCCTCCAGGGGATCTTCCAAACCCAGGGATTGAACCCAGGTCTCCCACATTGCAGGTGGATTCTTTACCACCTGAGTCACCAGGGAAACCCGAATGGAAATGTACATACACATAAAGGAACAGGAATGTCACTAGTTGCCTAGAATGTGACACTCAATTAATTTGGACTCCACTGCTATATATTTGTGACTATTCCAGACTCTGGAGGGCTGAAGTTCCTCTGGTTAATTATGGGGAAAAATAGCTTATTTAAGCAAATGGTTAACATAAGAAGATTGCCATGGGGATGCTTAACCTTTTCAAAGGAGGAAGGACCTTTAAGAATATTCACATATCAACGGTTGATATGTTAATTAGACATGCTTTTGGAATTCATCCACATGGCTGCATTGAGAATAACAGGGGTGCCTTTCTCTAAAACACTTTCTTCGATTCAAAATTTTCAAGTTAATTTGGAAGAGTCCAAAGTAGTTGGGTTGGATTAACCATCGAACTCCAAGGTGCTCAGTGAATTCATGGCTTCATTTGACTGGCCATGCTCTGAGTGGTTGTCCCCAAATCGTAGAACTCCTCCCCAGACACCTCTCTCTGTGTCCTGCCCCCTTCACATTGACACTTCTTTTTTTTTTTTCACAGATGAAGAGTAAGAGAAACAGGATGCATCAGAGCGACTACATGAACATGACCCCCCGCAGGCCAGGGCCCACCCGAAGGCACTACCAGCCCTATGCGCCAACACGAGACTTTGCGGCCTACCGCTCCTGACACGGACGCCTATCCAGATGCAAGCCGGCTGGCCCCTCTTCACCTGCTCAACACCACTGCTCTGGATAGGAAAGGCCTGCCTTGTCTTCAGCCAGCCACCGTGGCCTCCTGTTAGGCCACTGATGCCAAATTTTCTTGAATGGCTAAACCGAAGAACGTCATTTTGAGACTCTGAGATGAAGTGAAGGAAGACTACTGTGGCAGTCTCTATCTCCTAGTGCCACAGTCCAAATTCAAACTCACCGTGTATTTATTGACTGGATTGAGAGGTTAGGGTAGAAAACCAAAAGTGAGTGCATTCTGTTAAGCCTTGAAATCTGCCTCCAGTTCCACTCCTTTCTAACTCACCCACACGTTGTGGTCAAGCGAAGTGTGATATTGAAAGACATTTTAGATGGAGAAGAAGTTAGGAAATCACTCCCTTTGAAAAAATGGGGATTTAAGGTGGGGATAGGTTAGAAATGGGGAGGGAGTGGTGAGACGTAAACATTTTTAAAACCATTAAAACACTGTCTCTCACTCATGAAATGAGCCACTTAGTTCCTATTTAATGCTGTTTTAGTTTGTAAAGATGTAGATACTCTTTTTGAATTCTGGTCCTATTTGGTCATTTTGACCAAGAGATTTTCTTCAGAGTCATGGGAGGCAAACCAACTTGCTTTCCTTACTCCCTATGATGGGAACTCAATGTAGTCTTCACAATATGATTTTGAAAGAATAAAGTAGTCCTCCCACACCAAGGAAGAATGTGTCAGGAAATAAGGTCGCTTTAGGTCAAAAATTATTTGAATATGATGAAGGGCTATTTATTCAGCCGCTCATTTCAGTCCAATCATACAGGGGCCTCTTCTGTTTCATGTATTTTAGATCTGCACAGTTGGTTTCTTTATTGTTTGCATGAAATCTAAGGTGGGATGCAGAGGGCGTGTCCAGAGAGAGAAGTAAAGATATTGTGAAAGAAGGATGTTAGCGTCCATTAGAACAGGAGGGATGAGTCCTGAGAAACCTCTGAAGGAGGGAGAACAGAAGGGAATGACACAATTCTTGCCATGTGCTGAAGGGATGGCCAGCATTTGGTGGGAGTTTTCCAGAAACAACACGCAGAAAGAGCCATGATGAGAGCTCCTTTCTGGGATTTTTTGGCTTTAGGGCTCAGAGCTCCAGAAATCTGTGGTTCGGCTGCCTGTTTACCCTGGAGATCCTTCAACATGGAAAAATATTTGATGCTTTTGAGATAGCATCAAAGTTCTCAAGACACTCTGCAAGGCCAGACCCTGGACACACTATGGATATTTTTCTGGTTCCAGTTTGGGTCAACTGGAGTATGTCTGGGGACCTTGAAGAACAGCTTTACTGTTGCCGTTATAATTTGTTCAGTGCTTTGATTCATTCAGATGTTGGAGAAGTCCAGGTTTTAGAGGCAGGTAGACCTGGTTCACGGAGAAGGCAGTGGCTACCCACTCCAGTATTCTTGCCTGGAAAATCCCATGGATGGAGGAGCCTGGCAGTCCATGGGGTCACACAGAGTTGGACACGACTGAAGCGACTTAGCAGCAGCAGCAGACCTGGTTCAAGTTCTATTGCTAGTTGGCCTCAGGAGAGTCCCTGCCTTTCTAAAACTCTGATTCCCCAACTATAAAATGAAGATAATGATCAAAAAAGTTTGTTTTTATACTATCATTTCCATGAGGGCATGTCCCAAGTTTGTCTTTTTTTTTCCTGCTTGTCCCTGACACGTAGTACCATGCCTGACATATGTTAGCTATTATTATTATTGTCGTGTAGATAACCTATGTATAAAAATTAAGCCGGGCAATGACCTGAGAAAGAAGAGACTGTTATAACACAAATTTAAACCCACTACCCAGGGATGAGGTGCTACAAAATTTGAGAGCCTCTAAACTCCCTCGCATTCCCTCTTTCAAAATACTTTAGCTTGTAATAAAAATGTACAGCGTTCTGCCTCCCACTTTTATGTATATAAAGAGGTCTCCTCTAACTTTTTTTGGTAACATATGGAAGAATAGAAATCTTATAATTCCAGACAGAGGATATTCTACTTCGGTTGATTTTAAAATGGGTTTCCATTCCATGAGTTTAATTATTTTTAAAGAAGGTCAAACCTAGCGGTACTTGGGTGATGAAGAACTGTTGAATTTATGTGATGCACATGACACACTGCCAGGCTCTTGGCATACAGAGTTCCTTAATCCAAGTTATCAGATTGAATTAGAAAAGGACAGAGCTAGAGAATGTTTAGAAAGGGCAATGGCAAAAAATAAATTAAAAAATGGAAAGATTTGCTCTTTGGTAATACATGGTTTTATTTTCTGATGGGAAAAATAGGTCTACTGAAGGTGAATCATACTTTAGATTTCTCTTACTCACTCTGAACAGAACCAGAGTAGAAATGTTAACAGGGAAGTCCGTTTTCACTATTACTATGAACCAAGAAATGGTTTAAAAACAGTGGTTGGAGCAAGGCTTTTACAGTTTCAGATATGGCAGTTGTGAAGAAAACAATGCCATTTGCTGCTATTTTTGTAAGAGTCTTATAATTAACAATGTTTCTGTAATTTTTGATTGTGAGCTCACTTATTTGGGGATGAACATGCCAATTTAAAGAGACTTAGTGTACATGATGTTCTGTGTTCAGTGATAAAACTACTGAACTACCATGTGCTTTTTAAAAAAATTTGTGCTTTAACTGGGTAGAGCAGATATGCTTTACTTTTGGTGATGAATCTGGAGAAAATCTGTTATTTAAAAAAAGGATGGGATAAACCCTTCTAGTAAATCTCCAGTTTAACCTTTAAAAAAAATCCAGACTTTTAAATATTAGTTTTACTTCAAAGGGAAGTACACTTTTGGATTATTTGCATGGCTTTAGTCACAGCTTCTCATCAGAGCAATAGTTTATGTCTCTGAGATGTCAGGCAGGGCTTACCTGTGCATTCTATGTGATGTAAATGCTGAATCAGAAAGATCAAACTTCAGCCTTGATTCTGTCTGTTCCTCAGGTTAACTAACTGAGCCACTAGTTCTCATGGTTAATTTAATGGGGATGTTGGTGGTTAAATGGATATCAGATCCCTCATCTCAGCCTTCTGTACTGCTGTACAGGAACCATGGCAGGCCTGGGGACTGACTCCACAGCGCTAAATTTAACTGCATGCTGGAGGTTGAGATGGTGGCAGTGATGAACCTGGAACCAAGGGCATCACTGCTGTAGACTTGTTACTATACGGGGCTTGGTGTCTGTAAGGGCACTTGAGGCTCAGGAAATCTCTTTCTTATAAGTATATGTATACTTTCTGATGCACTCCTCCTCAAATATCACAGACACGTTCCAGCCTCAGGGCCTTTACACATATTGTTTCCTCTGTCTGAAACGTCTTCCCCAGATATCTACCTGGCTTCCTCCTTCCTTTTCTTCAGGTCCCTGCTCAAGAGTCACTTTCTACCATTGTGAAATCCCTCCAAGAAACACCTGCTTTTCTTGCTTGTTTTTTTTCCCATAGCGTTTCACGATTTCTTTCACATGATTTTTAAACTTATTTGTTTCCTGCCTATTTCCCCAAACTAGATCTAAGAGGGATGGTGCTTTGACTGTTTTGTTTGTTGTCATATCTCCAGTGCCCAGAACAGAGCCTGGTGTTTAACAGATATTGATTGACCGAATGAATGAATTTCACCAGCCTTCATAAATTAACGGCCAGTCTAAAGAAAGTAATCAGACTCTGAGAAGAAGAGAGCCAGTTCTGTTTTCCACTTTCCTATTAGTAAGCTCAAACATCTACTTTATTCATGAGACAGGAAGTAAAACATATACACAGCCAAACCTGGTGAAAGAAAACCTGATAGCTATAAGTTCATTTACATTTTAGAAATATTTGTGCAGTGAGAAAAACCAATACTGTTAGAGTCATCTTAAAAAGTCACGCTAAGTTAGAGATTAAGTCGATTTCTCATTGAAGTCTCCAAATCGCCTCTTAATGGAGTACTGACTATGTTTTAAACATGCATTCAGTATAAATAATCTGAAAATGTTGGCTTTGCTGTTAAAATCTCATCCTACTACAAAATCGCTGCTCTTTCTTTTCCTTTTTTCTTGACCCACTAAATTCTATAAATGCCTTGCCTGGCTATGATTCTAAAAGAACTCAAGGATGCTGAGGACAGACAGTTTAAGCTTCTTCTCCTGTCATACTCTTGTCTTAACTGAACAGGCGATGGCATGCAATAGTTTAAAAGTAGAAAAATAAACAAAATTGTGGCATTTGGAGCAAGTTGAAAAATTCAAATAAGTATATTAATCACCACACACAGTGCTACCCTCTTGGGGGTAGGGAAAGGCCCTTGCACAAGAGACACAAGCTATTACTTCATGTAATAGCTACCACTACTTGATTGCAAATTGTGCTTTGAGTGTGGCCTAGGTGTGCTATGACTTCATCTCCAAATGGACTATTTTCTTTGTGGAAATGGAGCTCATTAAACTTTAAGATAACCAAAATCTCCTACTCCAAGAAAGATTCAACTTAGCTAGTAACTCAGACCAAATCAACCAGAAAAGGATAAGTTGGTAAAAGAAAATCAGGCATTAAATGAATAGACTTAATAAATATTCCTTTACTGGGCTAATAAAAATAGTATAATCTGGTTCTGTGAAAAGGTTTCAGCCCTTTGTAACTCAAGCACAAAATGAAATAAATTGCAAACTTTTTATGACTTTACCTAACAGACCTCCCACCTTGTTCTAACTATGTAACTAGTGTGCCACAGCCCTGAATTCACTTTTTAAAATCCAGTCTGATAAGAGAGATTGATTCCTTTTAAAGCAGAACACTTTCTCCTCTCCTTGTGCGGAACAGAGATAATGGATGAGTGAGAAAAAAATCAAAGAAACTTCTGGATCAATCATCATAGGGGCCCTAACCCCTACCCTGGGCTTCTCTGGTGGCTTGACCACCAACTTAAGCAGTAGTAAATGCGATGATCTGGGAGTTACCAGAAACTAGCTGGTCATGTTATCTGTGTCTCTTTAGCTGAGGCACCAACTCTTAGCTTTTCAGCAGTGGTGCTCAGAAGTTTAGCTCTTCTGGAATGAATCTCAGTGGGTGGTTCTCAGATTTGGCATCCCAAAGGAATGTGTGGCTTTCTCTTTGAAGATTCCCAGGCTCTCAGCACTTAGAGATCCAGGCCACTGTCCAGGGCAATGTGGAGCTCACTTCCTCAGGGTGACTTTTGTTCCTTTCAGAGTACAGACACTGGACTCCATGCTTGAAAAACACTAAGGATGAAATATGGGTGATCCAAGAATATGTCATCTGTTTTGAGCTAATCTCATTATTTAGGCCACTCTAAAGGCCAGAATGTGTGCTTCCTAAGTCCATTTCCTTATCTTATTTGCCTGTGTAAACTCGGTGAAAAGTTTTGGAATGCTGGGAATTTGAGGGGACAAAATGTCACAGAAAGGTGAATTTATCTTTGCGTAAGGGTGGATTGGATTCTACTTACACTTCAACAGGCAGAGCTATCTCAGTGGCAGATTGAAACACTCCTCTAGCTCCAAAGAACACATTGTGAGAGCTAGGTGGAAATGTCAGTTGAGACAGAAGAGCAGCAAACAGCTTTGTTTTCCTATAGTTGTGGTTTTGCTTGGTGATGATGACACACGACGATGAAAATGTGCAGCATGAACTCCAGTTGTTATCTGAGTGAGCATCTCTGCCAACACTGAAGGATATGTGTGGGTGTCACCTGCAAGCACAGAGAAAGAGAGAGAGAAAGAAAGGCCTTGGTTCGGAAAGAAGAGCCAGTTAATCAAAGATCAACAGCGACAAGTGGTGCTGTTTATTTCGTGAGCGTCAGATTTGACTTCCTTCCCCTTGCTAATCTCCAAGTCTGAATTTAGTCTGTGGACTAAATAGATGAGTGTCTGGTGACTGAGGAAGGGGGTGGGACAAGGTGGGCTTGAGTAGGCGTCATGACAATTACCATGGTTACTTAGTCATATCTTGGTCTCCTGGGCACACACTTAGCATTTGATATGTTAGCTTCCAAAATGTGCATTCTTGCTAACTTTCAAGAACCTGTGACATATTCCATGAATATGGACAAGTAGACAAATCTGAGGTTTTCTTGGGGTTCCCTTTGTATTCCCAACCCTATGCAACTCTTGTTTCACTTGTTCTGTATCTCTTCCTCTTCTCTTTTTTCCCCATCCACTTTATAACTATTTAATGAGCACTTGCCCAGCTCTAAGAAGTAGGCTAGGATGGGCACGTGGCAGCAGGCAACACAATGTTACTATCTCGATGCTCACCAAGTACAGAGTGTAGATGTTGTATGTCTCTTCTTTTTAAAAATACCCTAATCAGGATAATACCACTTATTCTTAACTATGTGTTCAGACCTGAATGTGGCTATTTGATTTGAGGTTTGCTTGAAACATTTTTTTGAGATGTTCTTATTTCCCATCTCAAACGTGTTTCACATCTTAGCTCAGGATTGACAAATTTTTTTCCTGGAAATGGCCCGATAGCAAATATTTTAAGCTTTGTGATCATACGGTCTCTTGCAGTCAGTTCTGCCACTGGAGTCCAAAGGCAGCCACAGACAATATGGAAACTAGTGAACATGTCTATGTTCTCATCTTTATTTGTGGATATTTGAATTTCATGTAACTTTTGCACATCACGCAATATTAATATTCTTTTGAGTCTGCCCACCCCCACCCCCAGCCACTCATAATGTAAAACCGACTCTTAGCTCAGGGGCTGCTCAGAGGCAGATGGTGGGCTGGATTTGGCCTTTGCTGCCTCTGGACTTGGATCCAAGCCATAGTTTTAGCTACAAGCTTGTCTTTGAGTTCCAGTCACTCTCCATACTTTTGGAGCTGGAAGGAGTTAGTTTGGATATGTGTGAACTTGGGAGTGGTGAATGGTAAGTATCTGTTTTGAAACAAGGACCTGGATCAGTGGAAGAAGAAGAAGAAACTTCCTCTGAGGGAAAATAACTTTTGATAGAGATAGGAAATTATAAATAAACAGGGAGAGAAGCCAGTTGGGGATATAGTGGCCCTGGACATTACGGCTAAAAGCTTACCAATCTTAGGAACTGTGGCTCCTCTTCTCTCTTGTCCTGTTTGCTCTTTCTCTTCTTTTCTCAGCATCACATCAGTTTAATCTCCAGGGAAACAAAGTACATTTTGAGTCACAGCACGAAGGGGCAAAAAATGACCTGTGTCCTATGTAATGAAAGGGACTGACCATTTTCCTGTTAATTCATCCACACCCAGCCCCCTCAAATCCAACTTGGGTGGGGGGGAATGACAGAGATCAGAAGCAGCTGGCACAACATTGGCCTCCTATTTTCTGTCTGTTCTTTCAGTCTGCACTTGGCTGCCATTTAATGGGTGACCAAGAGTGATCCCTCTGAAATTCAAACTGAGACTCAGCATTTCCCAAGTAACTGGTGAAATCACTTGTATTCAGATGAGAAAGGCCCTGACCTGACCCTTACCATTCCCTCACCTCCATTCCCTTCTGTCTACAGCTGCTGGTTACACCCAAGGTACAAATAGTCCTTGGAAGTAGCCCCAGCCTGTGTGTGGACCCTGAGCCACACACCCATTCACACCATCTGGGCAATTTAAAAATAGGGCCAAATGTAGCATTTAGCCTGAGCTATCCAGCCAAGATGAGGAAATCGCCTCTAAAAGGTCAGATGATTAAGATGACTGTGCCAACAGTCAAGGATGCCAGCAATGAAAACAGATTCTGGTAGAATGGATTTATCCTCACTTCGTACATGGCATTCAAGTTCTGGGTCTGGGTGAATAGCTGCAGGAATTCCAAGAGTTTTCTTCTCCAGCACACAGGGCCACCGTGAACTCTTATGTGCTGCATGCCCTGTGCGAGGACTCTAGCCAAAGGGATGAGGAGGCTAAGACACAGTCAGGGTCTGATCAAAGCAGTCAGTCCTAAAGGAAATCAACCTCAAATATCAGTCGGAAGGACTGATGCTAAAACTGAAGCTCCAATCCCTTGGCCACCTGATGTGAAGAGCAGACTCATTGGAAAAGCCCCTGATGCTGGGAAAGATTAAGTCAGGAAGAGAAGGGGATGACAGAGGATGAGATGGTTGGATGGCATCACTGACTCAGTGGACCTGGGTTTGAGCAAACTCTGGGAGATGGTGAAGGACAGGGAAGCCTGGCATGCTGCAGTCCGTGGGGTTACAAAGAGTTGGACACTACTTAGCAACTGAAGGACAACAAAATAAGCTACTCCCCTAGAAGAGCTATGCCCACCTGAAAAGGGCACTTTTCTGTAATGACAACGTCTAAGGTCTAGTCAAGACTATGGTTTTTCCAGTGGTCATGTATGGATGTGAGAGTTGGACTGTGAAGAAAGCTGAATGCTGAAGAATTGATGCTTTTGAACTGTGGTGTTGGAGAAGACTCTTGAGAGTCCCTTGGACTGCAAGGAGATCCAACCAGTCCATTCTGAAGGAGATCAACCCTGGGATTTCTTTGGAAGAAATGATGCTGAAGCTGAAGCTCCGGTACTTTGGCCACCTCATGCGAAGAGTTGACTCACTGGAAAAGACTGTGATGCTGGGAGGGATTGGGGGCAGGAGGAGAAGGGGACGACAGAGGATGAGATGGCTGGATGGCATCACTGACTCAATGGCCGTGAATCTGAGTGAACTCCGGAAGTTGGTGATGGACAGGGAGGCCTGGTGTGCTGCGATTCATGGGGTCGCAAAGAGTCGGACACAACTGAGCGACTGAACTGAACTGAACTGAAACTGAAGGGCTATTGAAGTCCTAATAGAATGCTTGACTTTCTGAAGCTTGATTACTGAGTTCTTTATGGAATAGGTTAGATCCTTATCTCAAAACAGGAATGATCCAGGATGAACAATAGTTAAAAAAAACTTGGCATACCATAACAACTTCTCTCTGGGGGCCCTTCTCTATAGTCTTTTCTTTCCTGCATTTCTACAGAGTTTAATTCAATTGGTTGGTTTTTCTTGACATTCATCTGGTGGGGTTGTCTTTTAGGAGTAATGTGAGAAGAAACTTCCTGGTTCAGGTTTCAGAGGAAAACAAATTTTTGCGACCTGGAGAGTATCAGGATTGGGGTTTACTCTTAGGATGTCCCTGAAATTTTTCACTTAATGGCAGAGTCTTCTCTTGTTTCATGGTTATCAGTAGTAGGTCAAGGGGCTAGACCAAATAACCTCAAATTTAATTCCGATGAGTTTTCAAATTTTTTGTTATAACTCTTCCAGGATAATTTCCCCAAAATAAATGCCATTGTTTTGGCTTTTCTCCCATCATCACATTCCTAAGTCTTATAGATATAAATATTTTATGTTTGATATTTGTCAATCAGGTTTATTGGAATAAAGCTAAAGTTTCCTATAACTTTTAAATTTAATAATTTATTAAATAAGTAGGAAAGACAGGCCTTAGAAAGTATAAAATAATAAATATTTTAAAAATATATTAGATTTTAAAATTAAAAATGTATGAAAATATAAAATAAAAAATCACATTGTTAATCTAGATCAGTGGCTTAAACTTTTCTTTCCCTTTTCGTTTTCTAGTGGCTTCACTGAGTCTTCACTGTGGCTCGCAGGCTCTTTGCTGCTGTGAGTGGGTTTTCTCTAGTTGCAAGGCTACTGGGGGCTACTCTTTAGTTGCTGTGCACCGGCTTCTCATTGCGGTTGTTTCTCTTGTTGCAGAGCATTGGCTCTAGGGCACATGGGCTTCTGTAGCTGTGGTGCACAGGCTTAGGTGCCCCAAGGCCTGTGGGATCTTAGTTCCCTCACCAGGAACCAAACCCAGGTCCCCTGCACTGGTAGGTGGATTCTTAATCACTGGACCATCAGGGAAGTCCTCCAATTATATTTTTTTTTCCAAGTGGCAGAATTTATCTCCATTTTTCTCCTAATATAATCTTATCAGAAAGTCACAGTCAGTTTACAGGCCTGGCCCCTCATCTTTTCAGTCTCTCTTAGCTACTCTTACTGGATCCCCAGGCAATACTCATTTTCCTTGGGGTTCTGATTAAATGAAATAACTTATCTGTATTCATTGTCATTCTTAGTCTCAATTGAGATTGTGTCTTTATCTCAAATGGCCAGAAAGTAGTCCCTAGAGAATTTAGCTTCAGGATTATTTATATGTGAATCTTTTCCTTCATGTCCATGCAAACAGTTTTGCTTTTTGTTCTAGTTTCTTTATATTTTGTTAAAATGCCTCTTTTTTCACATTTGCATTCTTTTCATCTAGAAAAATAATTTACTCTAAAATGAAAATACTTTAAATTAGTTTTAAAAATAAAACATCCACATTAAGATTTCTTTATTTTTGTAATAAATGATAGGCAATATTTCATGCCAAATAACCAGAACAAGTACAGAATTAATTTCATTTTCTAACAAAGACCACAATTTGCTCTTTACTTGAGGATCTCTATTGTTTCACATAATTCTTCTAATGTGTTACCTGTTTGAGACTTATCTAAGTCTATTTGCTTCAGTGCAATATTAATAGTATTTTGTTGCCATTCTCATCAAATACTCAAAGCAGTTATAAGGTTGAATTTGCTATGTATTTCACCAAGATTTCTCTCTTATAAG
This sequence comes from Capra hircus, assembly GCF_001704415.2. Classification (NCBI taxonomy): domain Eukaryota; kingdom Metazoa; phylum Chordata; class Mammalia; order Artiodactyla; family Bovidae; genus Capra; species Capra hircus. Next base: position 43,962,438 of record NC_030809.1, on the reverse strand, counting down.
TTCAATTTAGTCACTCAGTCATGTCCAACTCTTTTCAAACCCACGGACTACAGCACCTCAGGCTTCCCTGTCCATCACCAGTTCCCAGAGCTTGTCCACCAAATCAGTGATGCCATCCAACCATTTCATCCTCTGTCATCCCCTTCTCCTTTCCAGGAGGGCTTCCCAGGTGGCTCAGTGGTAAAGAATCTACCTGTCAAGCAGGAGATCTGGGTTGAGAAGATCCCCTGGAGAAGGGACCAGCTACCCATGCCAGTATTCTAGCCTGGAGTTGCAAAGAGCTGGACACAACTGAGAGACTTTCACTTTCTCTGTTTTAGAAGATCCATATAACACTGTGCATAATCTTTGAGTTTTTCCAAAGAATGTCATTATTTTCCACACATTTGAACTCACAACTCACAGTGCCAAATATAAACAGTGAGACATATGTGACTTTTGTATTTCTGGCCAAAATTCTGGCTTGTATACATTTTTATTTTCAACCTCGTTAGTGTCACTTTCCTAGGCTTTCCTTTTACAATAAAAAAAAAAGAACAAAATAAAGCTAAAATTGTTTAATTTTTTGAAGATTTAAATAAACATGTATATATAATACACATACACACACACACACACATATATATACTTTGTGTAAAATAGATAACTAATGAGAACCTACCATACAGCACAGGGAAAAAATCTGTTTGTAGGACATATACTGTGCTGTGCTGTGCTTAGTAGCTCAGTCATGTCTGACTCTTTGAAACCCCATAAACTGTAGCTGGCCAGGCTCCTCTGTCCATGGGGTTTTTCAGGCAAGAATACTCGAGTGGGTTGCCATGCCCTCCTCCAGGACATATATTAAGTTAACCTTAAAAATGTATTCCCATATACATTAGGTACAGACAATAGTGTTTGATTCCACTTATATGAGATACATAGACTTGCCAAATTGATAGCATCAGAAGTACACTGGTAGATGTCAGGGGTCAGGGGAGTGGTGAAAAGGGGAACTGGGGACTTGGTGTTTCATGGGGACAGAGTTTCAGTTTAGGAGGGTGAAAACTTCAGGAGTTGGACAATAGCGAGAATTGCACAGCAGTGTGAATACACTTCGTGCCTTTGAATTGTACAGCTAAATAGGGCTAAAACAGTATGTTTTATATTATATGACTTTTATCACAAAAACTTTTAAATTTAAACATTTAAATAGATAAGAATTTGCAATTCTTCCATCTAACTTCCATTTAGTTGCCATGTCAACATGATGGACACAAAGAAGTGCCATCCAGACCCCATGCAGGACTGAGGCCTCATTTCTGCGGCTTGCTGTGTTTGCTTCTGATGGTCCCCTCTCCAAGAACTGCTCTCTCCTGCAAGGACCTGACTCACCCTGAGTTATGCCTTCTTCCTGGGAGCAGACTTTATTCAGTGCTAGGTCGGTTTGGCGGTACCACCGTTGGGATAATGCTAAAGGACCAGCCCCCAGTGTTCTGAAACTTGTGATAGTATTGACCACGGCTCTGTTTTAACAGTGACTGCTCCACAGTTCAATTTCTCCCTGGGCCCCATCCTGCTTCCTTCACTGCTCTTTTCCACTGAGCATTTTTTCCTTGTAAAAACTCTAATAAATTTCAGGCTCTCAGAGTTTGGTCCCAGGAAACTAAACCTATGATAGTAAAAAACCAGCATCAGCTTTCGTGTATGCTCTCTAGGTTTACAGATTTACATATTTTAGATCATTTAAATGGCTTTATATTGCAAAATGGTCCAAAATATCACGTGAAACTGTAGCAAACACTGTGCTACTTTGTGAGAACCTCTGGAACTGCAAATTGGAGCCCAAAGAGAAACAAGAAAAAGGATGTTTAGCAGTAGTGGGAAGTGATATCTTCTCGTAAAAGAATCCATTGCATTCATGCTATCTGAGAGGAAGAATTTAAAAGGCTACTTTTCCCTTTCCTTTGATGAAAAGTTTCCGGCTCTCGGTCCTCCCCAAACTTCTGTCTGAGATTGGCAGAGGGGCAAACTACAGAATTTATGGCATTTGGAGGGCAGTTGCCCAGTATTTTGAGGTCATAGGTCAAGAGATGTGGAAGAGCATTTTCTGGAGCCTGATATGCAGAATTCTCAGGCCAGAATTCTTTTTCCCGTGGGGGTTTTCATAGTGAGATGAAAATACAGAACCCTGGGGAACACCAACAGCTAAGACAGGAACTGAGGGAGGTAAGCCTAAAACGACCTAGCAGGAGTAGCCAGAGGAAGCAAGTAGAACTGTTAGGTTGAACCACGTAAAACTGCTGACATTTGACCTTTTATTTAAAAAAATTAATAGACTCACTTTGAAAAGCACTGTTAAATTTAATGCAAAATTGAGTCAAAGTACAGGAAGTCCTCATAAATTCTCCCCACCCCTGCTTTACCTCACCCCATACAGCTTATTGCATCATCAGCTTCTCCCTCCAGAGTGGTACATTTATTGCAATCAATGAACCATCACTGACACATCATTACCAGCCAAATCCATAGTTCATATTAGAGTTCACTCTTGCCTTTATACTTTCCACAGATTTCTGACAAATAAATAGTGATATGTATGCAACATTGGGCTTCCCAGGTGGCGCCAGTGGTAAAGAATCCAGTTGCCAAGGCAGGAGATGCAAGAGACATAGGTTTGATCCTGGGGTTGGGAAGATCCCCTGGAGCAGGAAATGGCAACTACTCCAGTATTCTTGCCTGGAAAATTCCAGGACAGAAGAGCCTGGTGGGCGATAGTCCATGAGGCTGCAAACAGTCAGACATGACTGAACACATGCATCATTATAATATATGGATAGTTTCACTTCCCTAAAAAATTCACATGGTCCACCTACTCATCCTTTCTTTCCCCCAAATCCTGACTATTTGACTGTTTTTGATTTACTGAAACTGTTACTTCATGTAGTTCAATGTAAAGAAGAAAAAAAAGAAGAAAATCCTAAATCTGAGAGTGTGCTCAACACTTTAGGTAAGTGAGATAAGCGATGAATCAGCTCTTGTAATTAGCAACTAAGACCTTGGCAAGACTGGTTTCAGTGGGATAGTGAGGCTAGAAGTGAGGTCCTAGCAGGGAAAATTGTGATCAGACAATGAAGAACAGGAGGTCAAAAGAGCAGAACTTATGGCAAAACATTTTTTTGTGAAGAGAAGCTTCTTGGCACCTTTATTGGTCTGGGAACTCCTTGGTGGTATTTCCAAAGTCTAGCACACGATGCAATAACGGAGGCCATGGTAGGCTTACAAGTATTTGTTGATTGGAGAGCAAGAGGAAAATGATAAGGTGAAGGAAAGTTTTGCTGATGTTAGAAGGCAAATATTTAAGCTGTCTAAGGACAGGGGGCGTCTAGTAGAAACAGAGAAATGAAAGCTGAAAGAATAAGAGAAAATAACAGATGGAAAAAGACTCTTGAGCACTGAGGTGGGGTGGTAGAGTTGGAGAAGGTGAGACAGTAGGGAGGGAGGAATAAGAATCTTGGCCTGGAGAGGGTTGCTGGTCTCCTTCTTACCCATACACATATAGGCAAGGTGCAGTGGGCATCATTACTTTTAGCATGTGGGTAAAGGCTATTGCATTCATTTGCTCTCAACTCTTTTTTATTTTTTTGCTGAACTAGGCAATGAATGGACTGTGGGGGATTTGCTTCCTGCAAAGCAAGCTCTTCTATTCTTCTCTGGGTGCAAAGCGCACAGGGTGATTTGATATTACAGGGGCAAAGACAAACCATCAGAGCTTGCACTATATTCCTTTTACGTGTGGGAAGAGCAGTGGAGCCTTCCCTTCATGGGATCAGTTGGCTTTTTGAAGGCTCTTGCCTACATCTACAAATGGTACCCGAAGGCGTGAGTGCCGTCTCCTCCCTCTGCACCACTGTTTCCATTCTGTTACCTACATAACTGTTGATGTGTAACAAACCATCCCAGACTTAGTGGCGCACAACAACAACAATATATTATTACTGTGTCTTACAGTTTGAGGATTGACTAGGTTCAGTTTAATAATCCTCTCTTGGGTCTCTGGGGCCATCTTGAAAGATTCTTTGTAGAATCTGGCAGCTGATGTTGGCTTCCAGTTGGAGTTTCAGAGAATGCTGTTAGCTGGAGGCTGTTGGCCTATGTAGAGCCTCTCCGGCAGCCCTGGGCTTCCTAATAGTATGGCAGTTGGGATTTAAGGGCAAGGATCCTTTGAGAGATCCAGACAGAAGTAGTTTGCCTTAGAAGTTAGAATTGAGTCACTAAGACCAACTCATATTCAAAAGCAAGAGAATTAGTCCCTAGCTCAAGATGGAAGGAGGGGGAAAGAATTTTTAAATAGCTATATCCCAAATCAACAACAGTGCCATGAAACAAGCAAAGTAGATAGGTCATAGAATTTGGAGTCAGAGGACTTAACTTGGTGATACTAATTTGCTGTGTAAGATCATTTTAACACTCTCCATGCCTTAAACCTTGGAGGGAGAGATGTCAAAAGACAACATAAAAGTCAGTGTTGGCTGGAAACCCTTCACTGGCATTCAGAAGCTCCTATAAATTCTAAATTCCTTTCAAATGCCATGTATATAAGTATAGCTTTCATATCCTGGCATTCAAGAAGCAAACATTTGAAGCTTCCATCATAATATTATGGTCCATGTTTAGAGAAGCACCATAACATGTGCATTACACACAGGGTTTTATCCAATCATTGCAACTCATCTATGCACTTGGCTTTGTTATTAGAGTATTTTGTTTATTTTATAGTCTATGAAACTAAGACTTAGAGAATCTAAATGACTTGTCAAGGATTCAAACTCAGAGCCAGAGTTTTTAATCATTTAATCTTTTAAATTAAAGATTAAAGTTTTAATCTTTCCAGAGCCACATTTTTAATCATTTTGCTTTACATGGTCTTTTTCTTTCAACTTGTTGAGAACCATCAAGGCCCATGTCTTGTAGTAATTTGTAATTGTTCTTAGGCAAGAATATGATAATTTCCCCCACTTACCTAGAGAATGAGCTCTGCCAAGGAGTTTCGACTTTTTTGTGCGTGTGACCCAGGGGCTAAATAGAATAAGGACCAATGAGTTGAAATCCTAGAGGAATCAATTTAAATTCAGAAAGATTATTGAAGCCTCTGTCCCTTTCATTCCAAAATGGCAAAAGATATATGTTGTTTAAAGCAAGAATGTGGTGGTTTGGTTGGGCTCAGGAGAGGTAATCTGTTTAATACGTGGGACCAGGATGCAAGGTCCTCAAATTCCTTACTCCAAGCCAAAGTGATAGGGGAAGTCGCCTGATCTTACTAATGACTTCGGATGAGTATTCACCTATTTGACATCAGAGCTTTGGCTAAAAACTCATGCCTTGTAAGAGGGACAAATAGCTAGTATCTCCTAAATGCCTTCAAAACTTCCTCGGATGGCAGTATGGGAAATAATGATTCCTTGCTGAGGCTTCTCAGGTGGCGCTAGTGGGGAAGAATCCACCTGCCAATGTAGGAGCATGAAAGATGTAGGTTTGATCCCTGGGTTGGGAAGATCCCCTGGAGGAGGGAATGACAACCCACTGCAGTATTATTACCTGGAAAATCCCATGGACAGAGGAGCCTGGTGGGCTACAGTCCACGGGGCCATGGAGAGTCGAACACAACTGAGTGACTAAACAGCTTTAATTGAAGCTGCCTTTCCCCCTCCAATCCATCCACACAGAAACGGCTGGAGAGTGAACTTTCTTTGAACAAGTCTTTGGGGCTTGAGAGATAGGTACGCATACATGTGTAGGAGAGCTGGAAAGGTGCATGGCAACCCGCTCCGGTATTCTTGTCAGGAGAATCTCATGGACCAAGAAGCCTGGTGGTCCATAGGGACACACAAAGTCGGACATGATTGCAGTGTCTCAGCATGCACAAATAGGAGAGTTAATGAACACACTGACCTGACTGAGCCTGAATTTTTTTCTTTTCTGATCAATCTGAATCCACAGCCTCCTCTGCTATTCTTTAATGTAGCCCTCTCTACCATTTACCCCAATCTCTTCTTCCTTGGAAATTTGGCAATCCCAACAATAAGGAGCTACTTTGTATTTCTTGGAGGACTTTCCAAAGATGGAATGGGCTGACTAAGGAAGCACAGAGTTTCTCATCTCTGAAGTTAAGACAGCAGGATGATCATTTATCAAATATGTAGAAATTAAATAGCTAAATAAATGAGATCATAGCTACCATTTGTTTGGTGCTTGGCACAACTTTAAGCATCTCAAGTATGTAACCTCATATTTTCCTTATAACCTTTGCACATTACTTTCTTCATTTTTCATTTGAGGAAGTTGAGACTCAGGGAAGTTAAGTAGCTTGTCTAAGGCCATTTGACTAGGAAGCAGCAAAGCCAGCCCATTTTGTGTGGCTTTAAGGCCTACTTTCTTTTCACTAGTACACATGTTGATCTCATCGTGGGTTAGGTGCTTAAACCATCTTGACCTTCTCATTCAGAGATTCTACAAGTCTGTGAACTTTTGTGTCAAGGCACAGTAGCAAAGGGAGATGAAACAATACTGTAGGTTTCCTTCCCACTTGTTTTTTCCTTCATTTTTAGGGGATGTAGGGGGGGTCCAGAAATTGAAATGATTAATACAGCTTCATAAATCTTTTAACAAACAAGTGAGTACATTGGTTTTCACACTCAAATCAAACCCAAGTTGTTTTCTGACTCTAGACAGACTTTTGCAGATGTAGTCATTTATAAATTAGGTGGAGCTTGTGTCTGGCTGCCCTAAAGGGAGTGGAGAAAATGAGCCATGAGGGTCTGTGGGGGTGTGGGGGTCGCACTGGGGGAGGTGTAGGTGAAGTTTAGAAAGACAACTGCCACGATCAGAGACACTCCACACCTGGGTGGCCTCTGGGTGTTTGGGAAGGATTATAAGTAATACTAAATATGATACAAAAGGAAAAAAAGAGGGGTAGGGGAGTTGAGTTTGGCCCAAGAACTTGAGATCTGACTCATAGATGTGAAAACATTTGAGAGCAGAGGAAGGTGTGTGCTTCAGGCAGATATGAATGCATGCAGAGTACAGCAAGTTGATGACTTTGACAGTGTGCTAGAACCTTTTCATGCCCCAAATAAGGAAGTGAGTGTCACTTAGGCTATGCTAAGGCCTAAAATATGCCATGTGAAAAAACTTACTCTGCACTCTGTTTTTATATTAGTGTAAAACCAGTGCCTGTAAGAGCTCCATGTCAAACAGTACAAGCTCCTAAAATTACCATGGAACTTGAAAACATGTAGCTGAGATGGTAGGTCTTAAAAATCTAGCATAAAGAGACATGTGAAGATTTCATATAATAGTATTGCTTCATAGGAAAGAATAATTAAGTATAAATAGTGATGGTTGATTAATTACCTTTACAAAAACCTGCTTTGTAGGTCAGAGAGGGGTGGGTATTGCTACAGTACAATTCATGTTTTTGATGGCTTTGGTTTCCTGTTAATATTTTGTTCCCTTGAGTTCCTGTAACTGTAGTATATAGAGTGGGCTTAGCCATGGGGTTTTTGCTCCAATAAAACACTGTTTTGGAAAAATCTGTTATTCTCCACCTGCTAACAGAAATCCAACAAAACAGAAATTAGAGAAAGTGCTCTAATAGTTAAGAAACAGAAAATAGGAGTGCACAAAGACAGAAATATAGATCAATGGAACAAAATAGAAAGCCCAGAGATAAATTCACACACCTGTGGACACCTTATCTTCAACAAAAGGAGGCAAGAATATACAATGGATTAAAGATAATCTCTTTAACAAGTGGTGCTGGGAAAACTGGTCAACCACTGGTAAAAGAATGAAACTAGAACACTTTTTAACACCATACACAAAAATAAACTCAAAATGGATTAAAGATCTAAACGTAAGACCAGAAACTATAAAACTCCTAGAGGAGAACATAGGCAAAACACTCTCCAACATACATCACAGCAGGATCCTCTATGACCCACCTCCCAGAATACCAGAAATAAAAGCAAAAATAAACAAATGGGATCTGATTAAAATTAAAAGCTTCTGCACAACAAAGGAAACTATAAGCAAGGTGAAAAGACAGCCCTTGGAATGGGAGAAAATAATAGCAAAAGAAGCAACTGACAATGAACTAATCTCAAAAATACACAAGCAACTCCTCCAGCGCAATTCCAGAAAAATAAGAGACCCAATGAAAAAATGGTCCAAAGAACTAAATAGACATTTCTCCAAAGAAGACATACAGATGGCTAACAAACACATGAAAAGATGCTCAACATTACTCATTATCAGAGAAATGCAAATCAAAATCACAATGAGGTACCATTTCACACCAGTCAGAATGGCTGGATTCCAAAAGTCTACAAGCGATAAATGCTAGAGAGGGTGTGGAGAAAAGGGAACCCTCCTACACTGTTGGTGGGAATGCAAACTAGTACAGCCACTATGGAGAACAGTGTGGAGATTCCTTAAAAAACTGGAAATAGAACTGCCACATGACCCAGCAATCCCACTGCTGGGCATACACACTGAGGAACCCAGAATTTAAAGAGACACGTGTACCCCAATGTTCTTCGCAACACTGTTTATAATAGCCAGGACATGGAAACAACCTAGATGTCCATCAGCAGACGAATGGATAAGAAAGCTGTGGTACATATACACAATGGAATATTACTCAGCCATTAAAAAGAATACATTTGAATCAATTCTAATGAGGTGGATGAAACTGGAGCCTATTATACAGAGTGAAGTAAGCCAGAAAGAAAAACACCAATACAGTATACTAACACGTATATATGGAATTTAGAAAGATGGTAACAATAACCCTGTATGCAAGACAGCAAAAGAGACACAGATGTATAGAACAGACTGTTGGACTCTGTGGGAGAGGGCGAGGGTGGGATGATCTGGGAGAATGGCATTGAAGCATGTATAATATCATATAAGAAATGAATCACCAGTCTAGTTTCGATGCAGGACACAGGATGCTTGGGGCTGATGCACTGGGACGAACCAGAGGGATGGCATGGGGAGGGAGGTGGGAGGAGGGTTCAGGATGGGGAACACGTGTATACCTGCTGTGGATACATGTTGATGTAGGGCAAAACCAATACAATATTGTAAAGTAATTAGCCTTCAATTAAAATAAATAAATTTATATTTCAAATAAAAATAAAATAAAAAAAGAAAATAGGAGTGCAGACATGGAAGAGAGTGGGCAAAAGATAAAATTGTACTTCCTAAAGTTTGCATTTTGCAAAAAGAAAATGGGGAGGGTGCAAAAATTGGGAGTAAACACTACAGATGATATTTCTTTCAGAGCATCACTGCGTACATTGCATATTAAAGGTTCTGAGAAGTCCTGTAATTAAAAAAAAAACCCTGATTTATCTTTTAAACAAGTATTTCCTATCTAATTTTGATTCTTTTACTTAAAACACACACACATACACAATATCTATTAATAACTCATGGAACTAGTGTTCTGTACCGTATTTGGGGATTTTGGTCTGGGACTCTCTTTGGTTCTACCCTTGACCTCTTTAGAAGGTTGCTAGTCTTACTCTATTTGAAGCTGATTATTAATATAATAATAATAATAATGTCATATTGCATTTTTTAGTTTGTGAAATGCTGTCACATACACTTTCCCTGTTGATCTTCAAGGAAACACGCTGAGGTAGACGTTGTTGTTTTGATTTTATAGGTGAGGAAACTAAGGCATTCACGCTAAGTCGCTTCAGTTGTCTGACTCTTTGTGATGCTATGGACTATAGCCTGCCAGATTCCTCTGTCCATGGGATTCTTCAAGCAAGAATACTGGAGTGAGTTGCCATTCTCTTCTCCAGGGGATCTTCCTGACCCAGGCCTCTTATGTCTCCTGCATTGGCAGGTGGGTTCTTTACCACTAGCACCACCTGGGAAGCCCAGGAAACCAAGGCATAGAGAGTTTAAGAAATTGTCATGGTAACACACGCAGATGAGAAAAGGGCTGAACCCTAGTCTTCTGCATCTAAATGACAAGCCCATATTGGCCATGCTATTGAAAATGTTTCTTGTGAATCTACTAACCTGATTAAACAAATGTAACTGATTTGGGTGGAGATTGATGAGAGATAGGAGAGAGAAGTGTGTAGCTACATATATATCAGTGAACAGCCCAGTCTCTCTTTGGATGATCAACACTCCCAGCTAGAGATTTCTTGTCCTTCTCAGGTCAGGATCCACCTTTGGGGAATTGCTTTGAAGAAGACCAAAGTGTTTAACAGTTTAAGGAGAGAAGAGATATTGAAGATGGGCAGACTCTGCGTCCTTTGGTCAGCCCTTCCGGAGCAGCCCAGCCTACTCTTCTCTTAATTTAAAACAATTTCTTAAACTCTCAGATGGGAAAAAATTCTGCAGTGCAGGACATGTGGGTTCGATCCCTGGGTCAGGAAGATCTCCTGGAGAAGGAAATGGCAACCTACTCCAGTATTCTTGACTGGAGAATTCTATGGACAGAGGAGCCTGGTGGGCTACAATCTTCAGGGGTCGCAAAGAGTCAGACACAACTGAGTGACTCACGCACATTAACATGGATTCCATAATGACTCCATGCTTATTATGATTTGAATTAATCAATCTTAAATTTTAAAATCTAAACAGTTTAGTCATTGGGAAGAAAGAACATGCCAAGAACTGCTGCTGAATTGCAGACTGTCTTATTCCTATATTCGGTAATTGTATGTGCTAAGTCACTTCAGTTGTGTTCAACTCTTTGGGATCCCATGGACTGTAGCCCACAAGGCTCCTCTATCCATGGGATTCTCCAGGCAAGAATACTGGAGTGAAAAACAGAGAATACTGGAGTGGGTTGCTATTCCCTTCTCCAGGGGATCTTCCCAACACAGGGATCCAGTCTGCCTTTCTTACATCTCCTGAGGGTTCTCTACCACCGTACCATAATTAGATGATGGCTAAAACAAGGACAGTAATGTTTGTTAGTTTCCAGTAGGATTTCCTGCATTGGCAGGAGGGTTCTCTACCACCGTACCGTAATTAGATGATGGCTAAAACAAGGACAGTAATGTTTGTTAGGTTCCAGTAGGATTTCTGAATGGTCAGAGCGAAACATTTTGAACAAAAATTCTTAATGGTATGTGAAACTTAAAGTTGCATAATAGTGTTCTCAAGAATCAAAAGTTTAATCTTTAATACATATGCATGTGCCTCTGTGTGTGTGCAAATGTGAATATGTCTTTCTATAGCTGTGTTAGGCATGATAAGTTAAGAGTATGGGATCTTCATGAGTCAAGAAATATACTTTTTTAGGTCAACCTATTGAATTCAAGGGTGGGAGGAATTTTCATAGTATGAATCAAAAAACAACCATAAAAAGGAAAAGACTTATGAATAATGGAGGAGAGAAATTCAGGTCACACTAAGCCCAGAAGCCACACGTTTTTCCTGCCTCAGGTAAGGAGATCTTTAAAAATATCATCTTTATACATATAAAAACCACTTTATGGAGGTCTTTCCTAGGAGATAGTTTGAAGATAATATTCTAAAATGTATTCTATACAAGCTTTGCTGAGTTTTTCTGAATTTTCAGCATTTGCATGGAATATATGTAATAACATTCAGGAGTATAATGAACTATACCAATAGAGACACAGTTAACTAGACAAGTGGTTGAATTAGAAAGTTTGGGTTAAAATGGAACTTGGGGAAGAGAAACTGGGGATATGTTGTAATTTGTGTGTGCTGTCAGATTTGATACAAGAATGTGGTTGTTGTTTAGTTGCTAAGTTGTGTCCAGCTCTTTTGCGATCCCATGGACTGTAGCCCACCAGTTTCTTCTGTCTGTGGAATTTCCCAGGCAAGAATACTGAAGTGGGTTGCCACGTCCTTCTCCAGGGGATCTTCCCAACCCAGGGATTGAACCCATGTATCCTACAACGGCAGGTGGATTCTTTACCACTGAGCCACCTGGGAAGCCCATATATCACATTTTTTTTTGAATTTGAATATAATTTAATAATAATATGTAAAAGGCATCATATGAAGTCAGTCTGATCATTTTTAATATTATATATTATGTATATATGTATTTAGTATTATAATACTAAATGTAGTAATGTAGTTCCCTTTAAAACATCTTTTCCTCTGCTATTGGGAAGATGACTGAAAACTTTATTTATTTATTTATTTATTTTTTAAATTGTTTATTTTTAAAACATTTTTATTTGACATGAATGTGATCAGAGCATCCAGACTGAAGACTCTAGTAGGCACTGGAATTCTCAGAGTTTCATTAATACTCTATCTCCTAAGATTTCATTCAGTTGTGAGTGAAAGACAGTCCTGCTTCAATAACAAATTGCTCCCATCATCAGAAGTTTCCTAGGCTGTGCAGGGATGGTACAGGAGCCCAAACACGTGTTCAAAACCAGGCTTATTCTATCCTCCTGTGCCACCATCTTTAGCACATGGCTGTTGTCTCCAAGTTTTATGTTATTTGCTTCATTTCTTGAATCATGCTTGTGTAATATTCTGAAAGAAGATTGAAGGGGCAAAAGCGTTCATGAGCTTGTCTTTCAAGTGTTTCTTTTTTCATTTTAAAAGTCTTCATTGAATTTGTTACAATATTGCTTCTGTTTTTTTTTTTTTTTTTTTGGCCAGGAGGCATGTGGGATCTTAGTTCCCTGACCAAGGATTGAACCCATACCTCCTGTATTGGAGGGGAGGTCTTAACCACTGAACTTCCAGGGAAGTTCCTGTCTTATTTAAGTGTTGTATTTACTGTGAAATACATCATACTTACAAAAGTGTTCAAATAATGTAAATGCAGTATGTGTGTGTCTGCGTATATACAGACACGTGGGATGCACACTTCCAGGCTCTCGATGCGGGAGTCCAGGCTGGTACTGGAGCCGCTGGAGTCCTCCTCCGCCTTGAGCTGCTCCAGTTCCTCTGCGCTCTGCAGGTGCATCACCGTCGTCTGGTTCTCAGTAATGAACTCCTGGAAGTCTCGTGTTTCCGCACCCTGTGCTGCTGCCAGGCTGCAGCTGGTGGTGGGAGAGGGCTCCTCGTCTGGGGCTGGCGGGCGGCTCACCTGCCGCTTGTTCTCCAGCTCCAGCTTCATGATGGTGTGGAGGTAATGAGTCCAGACCCGTACTGGATTCAATTCAATCCGTGTTGCCCAGCCATGTTGCCACAGCCATCCAGGGAGCAGCCACATGGAAAGGACATGCGATCCACCTGGCATTTAATTCCAGCCTGGCTGCAGGCACATTCTTCTGGGTCACAATACATGTGGTTCAAACTAAAATATACAATGAAGACCTGTGTGTAGCTGTCCTAGAATAAGAACTAGAACATGACCAGTATTCTGGAAGCTTCCTGTATCCCTCCTCTTCTACCTCTGTCTCTCCTTGCCAGAGAAAAATATTGGCTTGTGTTTTTGTCATATTCTTGTTTTGTTTTAATTTTATCATGTATGTATGCCTCTTTAAACAATATATTTTTAAATTTTTTATGTTTTTGGCCTTTATTTAGAGTCATGTTGTATGTTTCATAGTGCAATTTGCTCATTATTAGATGAGATATTTCTCCATTTTTATGCTATTCATTTTCACTAAATTACAGTTTTTTCTATTGTCTTGACGATTTATCAGCCCAGTCTCTCATTTAAGTTGTTTTCTGAGTTCCTCCCCTCCCATTTTAAGGATAAGGCTATTATCTTTTTGTGTGTGCATGTAAGATTTTCTTCCAAAAATATATACACCTAGGAGAGGAATTGTTGTGTTATTGGTTATACTAATTTTCTTCAAATAGTGGTACATGTTTCCAGTTATTGTGCCAATTTTCGTTCCCATCAGCAATGTTTAGGACTTCGGTTTCTCCATACCATGGCCAACACCATTGTCATTTAATTTTTGCTAGTCTTATGGGTATAAAATAGTATTTTAATGTGTTTTACTTGTATTTTTCAGATTACAACTGAGCACATTTTCTTCGATTTGGGGGACCATTTCTGGTTTTCCTTCTGTGAAATAGCTCCATTAAAAAATTTTGGAGGGTTGTTTTCTCATTTATCTAAAAAAAATTCTTTATATTTTCTGAATCCCAGTTCTCCATTGTTTATGTGTGTTATAAATATATTCTCCCATCATCTTGTAGCTTACCTCTGCCTGATTTTTATGGTGTCTCCTTATAAATTTGGCTAAGATAAAATGGATAACTTATGTTTATAAGTCTTTCCCTTCAGTTTTGTGTTTTCTTTTTCTCATTAAAAAATTTTTTCTCTCACCTGAGATCACAAATATATTTTCTTCTAAAAGTTCTTAAATTTTGCTTTTTACATTTAAGTTCACAATTGATTTGAAATTGATTTTTGAAAATAGCATGAGGCTGGGATACAATCTTATTTTCTTCTGAATAGATCCCATTTGTCCCAGGATTATTACACTGATATTCAGCACTGCCTTTTCATCAGGCTTCCATATGGGTATGGATCTATTTATGGGCTCTCTACTTTGCTCCAATTGTCCAGTTGTCTATTTTGATGAGCTAAAACTACCCGCCCCTAATGATAATGGCTCTATAATCTTGCTTTCTGACCCTCTTCGTCAGGGGTACCTTAGCTATTTGGTCTTCTATATTAATTTTAGTTTGTCAAGTTTATGAGAAATCTTGCTAGGAATTGGATTGCAGTTTCATTGAATTTAAAGGTCAGTTTGGGGAGAATTAGCATATTTATAATAGTAAGTTTCCTAAAATATACCATTTTAAAAAATAAAATGTATCCAGGAATAAATCTAGAGAAAATAGTCAATATAATAACTTAAAGGAGATATAAACCTTTATTATAGATATATTTTTCTGATGTTTTATTACTGATATATAGTAATGTAATCAACTTTTATTCACTGATCTTATATCCAAACAACTTACCCAACCCTCTTTGAAATTCTTATAATTTTCTGGCTATTATTTTGTGTTATGTATGTTATATAGTCACATGTGAATAATGATGGCTTCCTTTCCAACGCTAATGCCTTTTACTTCTTTCCCCTGCTTTTCATTCTAATAACTAAGAGCTTCAATACAATGCTGAATAGAAGTGGTGAGAGTAGATAATCCTATGTTGGTTTTTATCTAAAAAGGAATGATTTCATCACCATTAAGTTTGAAATTTGCTCTAGTTTTGTTTTGTTTTGCTGCTCTTTACCAGTTAAGTATGTTCACTTCTAATTTTATTTGCTAAGGATTCTTTTATTTATTTATTTTGTTTTTTTTTGTTTTGTTTTTTAATATAAATGTATTTATTTTAATTGTAGGCTAATTACTTTACAATATTGTATTGGTTTTGTCATACATTGACATGAATCTGCCATGGATGTACATGTGTTCCTCATCTTGAATGCCCCCTCCCACCTCCCTCCCCATCCCATCCCTCTGGGTCATCCCAGTGCACCACCCAGGAGCATCCTGTCTCATGCATTGAGCCTGGACTGGCAATTCGTTTCACATATGATAATATACATGTTTTAATTCCATTCTCCCAAATCATCCCACCCTCACCCTCTTCCACAGAGTACAAAAGACTGTTCTATACATCTGTGTCTCTTTTGCTATCTCGCATACAGGCTTATTGTTACCATCTTTCTAAATTCCATATATATGAGTTAGTATACTGTATTGCAGAGAAGGCAATGGCACCCCACTCCAGTACTCTTGCCTAGAAAATCCCATGGATGGAGGAGCCTGGTGGGCTGCAGTCCATGGGGTCGCTAAGAGTCAGACACAACTGAGCGACTTCACTTTCACTTTTCACTTTCATGCATTGGAGAAGAAAATGGCAATCCACTCCAGTATTCTTGCCTGGAGAATCCCAGGGACCGGGGAGCCCGGCAGGCTGCTGTCTATGGGGTCGCACAGTCAGACACGACTGAAGCAACTTAGCAGCAGCATACTGTATTGGTGTTTTTCTTTCTGGCTTTCTTCACTCTGTATAATAGGCTCCAGTTTCATCCACCTTATTAGAACTGATTCGAATGTGTTCTTTTTAATGGCTGAGTAATATTCCATTGTGTATATGTACCACAGCTTTCTTATCCATTCATCTGCTGATGGACATCTAGGTTGCTTCCATGTCCTGGCTATTATAAACAGTGCTGTGATGAACATTGAGGTACACGTGTCTCTTTCAGTTCTGGTTTCCTTGGTGTGTATGCCCAGCAGTGGGATTGCTGGGTCATATGGCAGTTCTATTTCCAGTTTTTTAAGGAATCTCCACACTGTTCTCCATAGTGGCTGTACTAGTTTGCATTCCCACCAGCAGTGTAAGAGGGTTCCCTTTTCTCCAGACCCTTTCCAGCATTTATTTCTTGTGGACTTTTGGATCACACCATTCTGACTGGTGTGAAATGGTACTTTATTGTGATTTTGATTTGCATTTCTCTGATAATGAGTAATGTTGAGCATCTTTTCATGTGTTTGTTAGCCATCTGTATGTCTTCTTTGGAAAAATGTCTATTTAGTTCTTTGGCCCATTTTTTCATTGGGTCGCTTATTTTTCTGGAATTGCGCTGGAGGAGTTGCTTGTGTATTTTTGAGATTAGTTCATTGTCAGCTGCTTTGTTTGCTATTATTTTCTCCCATTCTGAAGGCTGTCTTTTCACCTTGCTTATAGTTTCCTTTGTTGTGCAGAAGCTTTTAATTTTAATTAGGCCCCATTTGTTTATTTTTGCTTTTATTTCTGGTATTCTGGGAGGTGGGTCATAGAGGATTCTGCTGTGATTTATGTCAGAGAGTGTTTGCCTATGTTTTCCTCTAGCAGTGTTATAGTTTCTGGTCTTACATTTAGATCTTTAATCCATTTTGAGTTTATTTTTGTGCATGGTGTTAGAAAGTGTTCTAGTTTCATTCTTTTACAAGCGGTTGACCAGTTTTCCCAGTACCACTTATTAAAGAGATTGTCTTTTCTCCATTGTATATTCTTGCCCCCTTTGTCAAAGATAAGGTCTCCATGAAGTGAAGTTGCTTAGTCGTGTCCAACTCTTAAAGACCCCGTGGACTCTAGCCTGGCAGACTCCTCTGTCTATGGGATTCTCCAGGCAAGAATACTGGAGTGGGTTACCATTTCCTTCTCCAGGGGATCTTCCCAACCCAGGGATTGAACCCAGGTCTCCCGCATTGGAGGCAGACGCTTTAACCTCTGAGCCACCAGGGAAGCCCAGGATCTCCATAGATGCTTGGATTTATCTCTGGGCTTTTTGCTTTGTTCCATTGATCTATATTTCTGTCTTTGTGCCAGTACCATACTGTCTTGATGACTGTAGCTTTGTAGTAGAGCCTGAAGTCAGGCAGGTTGATTCCTCCAGTTCCATTCTTCTTTCCCAAGATTGCTTTGGCTATTCGAGGTTTTTGTATTTCCATACAAATTGTAAAATTATTTGTTCTAGTTCTGTGAAAAATACTGTTGGTAGCTTGATAGGGATTGCATTGAATCCATAGATTGCTTTGGGTAGTGTACTCATTTTCACTATATTGATTCTTCTGATCCATGAACATGGTATATTTCTCCATCTATTTGTGTCCTCTTTGATTTCTTTCACCAGTGTTTTATAGTTTTCTATATATAGGTCTTTTGTTTCTTTAGGTAGATATATTCCAAAGTATTTTGTTCTTTTTGTTGCAATTGTGAATGGAATTGTTTCCCTAATTTCTCTTTCTGTTTTCTCATTGTTAGTGTATAGGAATGCAAGGGATTTCTCTGTGTTGATTTTATATCCTGCAACTTTGCTATATTCATTGATTAGCTCTAGTAATTTTCTGGTGGAGTTTTTAGGGTTTTCTATGTAGAGGGTCATGTCATCTGCAAACAGTGAGAGTTTTACTTCTTCTTTTCAATCGGATTCCTTTTATTTCTTTTTCTGCTCTGATTGCTGTGGCCAAAACTTCCAAAACTATGTTAAATAGTAGTGGTGAGAGTGGGCACCCTTGTCTTGTTCCTGACTTTAGGGGAAATGTTTTCAATTTTTCACCATTGAGGATAATGTTTGCTGTGGGTTTGTCATATATAGCTTTTATTATGTTGAGATATGCTCCTTCTATTCCTGCTTTCTGGAGGGTTTTTTTTTTATCATAAATGGATATTGAATTTTGTCAAAGGCTTTCTATGCATCTATTGAGATAATCATATGGCTTTTATTTTTCAATTTGTTAATGTGGTGTATTACATTGATTGATTTGCAGATATTGAAGAATCCTTGCATCCCTGGGATAAAACCCACTTGGTCATGATGTATGATCTTTTTAATATATTGTTGGATTCTTTTTGCTAGAATTTTGTTGAGGATTTTTGCATATATGTTCATCAGTGATATTGGTCTGTAGTTTTCTTTTTCTGAGGCATCTTTGTCAGGTTATGGTATTAGGGTGATGGTGGCCTCATAGAAAGAGTTTGGAAGTTTGCCTTCCTTACAATTTTCTGGAAGAGTTTAAGTAGGTTAGGTGTTAGCTCTTCTCTAAATTTTTGGTAGAATTCAGCTGTGAAGCGATCTGGTCCTGGGCTTTTGTTTGCTGGAAGAATTCTGATTACAGTTTCAATTTCCGTGCTTGTGATGGGTCTGTTAAGATTTTCTATTTCTTCCTGGTTCAGTTTTGGAAAGTTGTACTTTTCTAAGAATTTGTCCATTTCTTCCACGTTGTCCATTTTATTGGCATATAGTTGCTGATAGTAGTCTCTTATGATCCTTTGTATTTCTGTGTTGTCTGTTGTGATCTCTCCATTTTCATTTCTAATTTTGTTGATTTGATTTTTCTCCCTTTGTTTCTTGATGAGTCTGGCTAATGGTTTGTCAATTTTATTTATCTTCTGAAAGAACCAGCTTTTGGCTTTGTTGATTTTTGCTCTGGTCTCTTTTGTTTCTTTTGCATTTATTTCTGCCCTAATTTTAAAGATTTCTTTCCTGGGGTTCTTCATTTCTTCCTTTTCTAGTTGCTTTAGGTGTAGAGCAAGGTTATTTATTTGACTTTTTTCTTGTTTCTTGAGGTAAGTCTGTATTGCTATGAACCTTCCCCTTAGCACTGCTTTTACATTGTTCCATAGGTTTTGGGTTGTGTTTTCACTTTCATTCGTTTCTATGCATATTTTGATTTCTTCTGTGATTTGTTGATATTACATTGTTGCTGAATTTGTTGATATTCGGCAGTGTGTTGTTCAGCCTCCACAGTTTTTGTCCTGTAACTGACATCTAATCTTACTGCATTGTGGTCAGAAAAGATGCTTGGAATGATTTCAGTTTTTTTGAATTTACCAAGGCTAGATTTATGGCCCAGGATGTGATCTATCCTGGAGAAGGTTCCATGTGCACTTGAGGAAAAGGTGAAATTCATTGTTTTGGGGTGAAATGTCCTATAGATATCAATTAGGTCTGACTGGTCTACTGTATCATTTAAAGTTTGTGTTTTCTTGTTAATTTTCTGTTCAGTTGATCTATCCATAGGTGTGAGTGGGGTATTAAAGTCTCCTACTATTATTGTGTTACTGTTAATTTCCCCTTTCATACTTGTTAGCATTTGTCTTACATATTGCGGTGCTCCTATATTGGGCGCATATAAATTTATAATTGTTATGTCTTCTTCTTAGATTGATCCTTTGATCATTATGTAGTGTCCTTCTTTGTCTCTTTTCACAGCCTTTGTTTTAAAGTCTATTTTATCTGATGTGAGTATTGCTACTCCTGCTTTCTTTTGGTCTCTATTTGTGTGGAATATCTTTTTCCAGCCCTTCACTTTCGGTCTGTATGTGTCCCTTGTTTTGAGGTGGGTCTCTTGTAGACAACATATATAGGGGTCTTGTTTTTGTATCCATTCAACTAAGGATTCTTTTAAAATCACAAATAGACATTGAACTAAAATAAGCTTTTTTACCCCTTTATCATTTAAAGCTAATGGTATAGCTTTTCTAGTCTTAGTCTATTAATGTGGCTGTGATGACCAAGAAAACATGTCACTCAGCTATCCTGCTTCAAGGAGCATGCTTGGCTATGCACTCAGCTGTCCTCTTATTGGATTCAACAGCATTCACACAAAGGCCTAAATTTCCAATGAGCTGCTCCCTGCAGATGACTAAACAGGGTGAGAATAGTAATGCAGGCTTTTTTACAAAATATGGGACTCCCTGATGAACCACTGTGGCTTGAGGACTCTACATCAGTATGTTTATTATGTTGATGTTTATTATCATGTATATATTAAGTTGGGAG
Organism: Capra hircus; assembly: GCF_001704415.2. Taxonomy (NCBI): domain Eukaryota; kingdom Metazoa; phylum Chordata; class Mammalia; order Artiodactyla; family Bovidae; genus Capra; species Capra hircus. Next base: position 43,942,177 of record NC_030809.1, on the reverse strand, counting down.
GATCCCCTGGAGGATGGCATGGCAACCCACTCCAGTATTCTTGCCTGGAGAATCCCATGGTCAGAAGAGCCTGGCAGAGTCCATGTGGTCACAAAGAGTTGGATATGACTGAGCAACCAAGCATGGCACAGCATATATTAAGTTAGTATATTTTAAGCACAAAATAGCATAAAATTGAGAGACACTGATATTAGTCTCAAAATCCTAAAAGAAACAATTGATATGTTATTTTTCTAAACATAAATTCCTGGTGACCCAATCCTTCAGGATAAAGAGTACACAATAAGGAGAACCATAACTCTGGAGTAATTAAATAGCAATGAAAAATAGTTACAGTGAAAGTTAAGCCAACATTGGGAGAAAAAAAAAAAAGTGACTATACCCATTTTAGAGCTCATAAAATAGTCAATGAAGACAATATCAGGCTTAGTCTGTGTTACATAAACTGACTTCAAATATTTCAGAGGTTTTTCTCATGGTCAGAGATTCCAAAAGGAGAGAGAGGATTCGAAGTGGATGGCTATCCCTTAAAAGGAAATGTTGACAAAATGATATAAAATGATTACAGTAAGGAAAACACAGAAGCAACTAACAGCACCAGTGAAGTTGCAAGGAGGGTTTGCTGGTGAGCTTGGAGTTTAAAAGTCCACATCCAAAGGATGGAGGATGAGAAAGTGGCCAGATGTCACTGGGCCATTATTCTAGTCATCTGTTTCTTGCTGGTCCCTTGATTGATTCAAGGTCTTACCAGCTTTCCATCATTTCTGGTCCTTTACCATCCATGTTTGTTTCCTTAACCCTGCTCACCTCCCTGTAAGTAGTCTTTCTATTAAAGTCTCTTCCTCTGGGAGTGAGGAGGGGATTCTGTGTTCTGCCATGACTCTGACAGATGCAAAAAGTGAGGCTATAGTAAGACATTTCCTTTCTGCTTTCAGGACATTTACAGTCTCAGACACATACAGATTGTGACCCATGGAACTGAAATCATTTGCATTAGCACTCTAGGAATTATTGTTAATAATTCTTAAAAATTGTGGTGGATAGGAGGCATGACAGGAATCTAGAGATGAACAGCTGTCCCCCAAAAGGACAGAAAAGTGGCTTCCAGAAAATTCATATCCATAGCCTCTCCCCAAAATGACAGAATGAATTGTTAAGCAGATATTTTATGATTACTTAAAAAGAAGTTATTTTGCTAAAAAGCCAGCATAGGTTCATTAAGAGAAAGGAATAAATAAACTGTATACATTCTACATAGGATCTTCAGTCTGAAGATAAAGAGAATTGTTGGCCCAAGGTGTATGTGCATTTCAAGTAAAGTTTGACAAAATATCTTGGGATATTCTAGTGAAGAAATGGATGAGAGCGGAGAAGTGTATACATGAATCAAAGCATAGGTGAATACTTGCCTCCAAAGAATACTAGTTAATGATTAGTTTCAACTTAAAAATAAGTCTTCTCAGGGCATTCTCCATGCCTTTGTCAGTTTTTTCTTGTTAAAAAATTATTTTTGGACACTGATTTGAATGAGCACATAAAATGCATGCTTATCATTTGCAAATCTGAGAAATTGTTGGGGAAGCAGCTAACATTCTGGATTATAAAATCATGACTTGAAATTACCTCAACTCACTGGAATTTTGGATTTAAAACTGAAAGATAAAATGCAATAAAGATAGGCATAAGCAGTGCAGAGAAAGAAAAAAATTGTCATTATTAACAGAAGACATGGTTGCATATTCAGATAGGCCAAAAGAATCTACAAACTCTATTAATATATGAATTTAGCAAGATCTTTATATACAAGGGATATATATATATATATGTATATAATCTAATGTATTTTTATATACCAGCAAGAAACAGAATAAAGTAAAAAAGATACCATTTACAAAAGCATCAAAATACATTAAATACCTAGGAATAAATTTCACCAAAGGTGTGCATGACTTTTACCCTTTACACCATACTTTTAGCTACCACCACCATCATGTCATATAATCACTATTTTTTTGGTGTGGTGAGAATGTTTTAGATCCATTCTCTTACCATCTTTTAAGTATTATAATACCGTGTTATTAGCTATAATCACTCTAGGGTATACTAGACTCCCAGAACTTATTTATCTTATAACCAGAAGTTTGTACTTTTTGATTAACATCTCCCTGTGTGCAAGTGTGCTAAGTTGCTTCAGTTGTGTCTGACTCTTTGTGACCCTATTGACTGTAGCCCACCAGGCTCCTCTATCCATAGGAATCTCCAGGCAAGACTACTGCAGTGGGTTGCTGTGCCCTCCTTCGGGGGATCTTCCAGACCTAGGGATCGAACCTGCGTCTGTTATATCTCCTGCATTGGTAGGTGAATTCTTTACCATTAGCACCACCTGGGAAGCCCCAGCATCTCCCTGTACTGAATTCTTAATCATTTAATCATATCGACCTCAATCTCAACAACTCTTGAGGTAGTACTATTATAAATATCCTTACTTTTCAGATGGGGAACCAAGTCACAGAGTGGTTAAGTAACTTGCCCAAGTGACACACAGATGGTAAGGAGCAGAGTCAAGATTTAAATCCTGTCTTTCTGACCCAAAGCCTGTGTACTTAAACCCTATGCCATACCATTGTTAGGGACCTAACACCTTTGTATCAGGTACTGTGGATAGCAGTCAGCAGGGATCCTTTAAAGAGGATTTCTTTGTTGAGTCTAAAATGGATAGACATGGAAGGCATTCATGATAGGAATGTATGGAAAGCTTTTGGGAGCATTGAGGAGCTGTTAAGTAACTAGTGCTTTTGTGTTGGAGGGTGCTGAGGAAACTGAGGAATCATAGAGGGAAGTAGAGTTAAAATCTACTGCTGGTCCACCTCAAACTTTGCCCTAAGGATGTGGTTGCCAATTCCCATATGATAGGATTTAGCCAGTATCAAAGTGCATCTTCTGTTTTTTCTAACATGCACTAGATTGATTGGGGAAATACCTGTGAAGGAAAAAAAAGGAAGGGACATGCAGAAAAGTGAAAGTGAAGTAGCTCAGTCATGTCTGATTCTTTGCAACCCCATGGGCTTTAGCCTACCAGGCTCCTTCATCCATGGGATTTTCCAGGCAAGAATACTAGAGTGGGTTGCCATTTCCTTCTCCAGGAGATCTTCCTAACCCAGGGATTGAACCTGGATCTCTCGCATTGTAGGCAGATGCTTTACCATCTGAGCCACTGGGGAAGATATACAGAGGCAGTGGGGAAATAAAGCTCCCACTTCGCTGAAAGAGAGAGAAGGAAGTGGCAACATGCATAAAGTGTGTCAGACCACAATTCAATTCTGGAAAAGTTTGTCCCAACTGATGAGAACTCCTTGAACCAAAGTACTTCACTTTAAAAAGTTCTGTGTCTCAACCTAGATGAGACAGATAAATGGCTAAAGAAATTGTGATTGTTGTTCAGTCATTAAGTTGTGCCCAACTCTTTGTGACCCCATGGACCGCAGCACGCCAGGCTCCCCTGTCCCATACTGTGTCTTGGGGTTTGCCCAAATTTATGTCCATTAAGTCAGTGAAGCTCTCTAACCATCTCATCCTCTGCTGCACTCTTCTCCTTTTCCTTCAATCTTTCCCAGCATCAGGGTCTTTTCCAATGAGTCAGCTCTTTGCATTAGGTGGCCAAAATATTGGAGCTTCACCATCAGTCCTTCCAGTGAATATTCAGGGTTGATTTCCTTTAGGATGGACTGATTATATCTCCTTGCAGTCCAAGGGGCTCTCAAGAGTCTTCTCCAGCACCACAATTCGAGAGCATCAGTTCTTCGGCACTTAGTCTTCTTTATGGTCCAACTCTCACAACCATACATGACTACTGGAAAAACTATAGCTTTAACTAGAAGGACCTTTGTTGGTAAAGTAATATCTCTGCTTTTGAATATGCTGTCTAGGTTTGTCATGAGAAACGCTGGTCTGGAAGAAGCACAAGCTGGAATCAAGATTGCCGGGAGAAATATCAATAACCTCAGATATGCAGATGACACCACCCTTATGGCAGAAAGTGAAGAGGAACTCAAAAGCCTCTTGATGAAAGTGAAAGAGGAGAGTGAAAAAGTTGGCTTAAAGCTCAACATTCAGAAAACTAAGATCATGGCATCTGGTCCCATCACTTCATGGGAAGTAGATGGGGGCAACAGTGAAAACAGTGTCAGACTTTATTGGGCCCCAGAATCACTGCAGATGGTGACTGCAGCCATGAAATTAAAAGATGCTTACTCCTTGGAAGGAAAGTTATGACCAACCTAGATAGCGTATTGAGAAGCAGAGACATTACTTTGCCAAGAAAGATCCATCTAGTCAAGGCTATGGTTTTTCCAGTGGTCATGTATGGATGTGAGAGTTGGACTGTGAAAAAAGCTGAGTGCCAAAGAATTGATGCTTTTGAACTGTGGTGTTGGAGAAGATTCTTGAGAGTCCCTTGGACTGCAAGGAGATCCAACCAGTCCATTCTGAAGGAGATTAGCCCTGGGTGTTCTTTGGAAGGACTGATGCTAAAGCTGAAACTCCAGTACTTTGGCCACCTCATGTGAAGAGTTGACTTATTGGAAATACTCTGATGCTGGGAGAGATTGGGGGCAGGAGGAGAAGGCGTGACAGAGGATGAGATGGCTGGATGGCATCACCAACTTGATGGATGTGAGTTTGAGTGAACTCCAGGAGTTGGTGATGGACAGGAAGGCCTGTCATGCTGCAATTCATGGGGTCGCAAAGAGTCGGACACGACTGAGCGACTGAAATGAACTGAACTGAACTGAGGTTTGTCATAGCTTTTCTTCCAAAGAGCAAGCATCTTTTAATTTCATGGCTACAGTCACTGTCCTCAGTGATTTTGGAGCCCAAGAAAATAAATTCTGTCACTGTTTCCACTTTTCCCCCATCTATTTGCCATGAAGTGATGGGACCAGATGCCATGATCTTAGTTTTTTGGATATTGAGTTTTAAGCCAGATTTTTTCAATCTCCTCTTTCACCCTCATCAAGAGGCTCTTCAGTTCCTCTTCACTTTCTGCCATCAGACTGGTATCATCTGCATATCTGTTTGTTGATATTTTACCCAGCAAGCTTGTTATTCATCCAGCCCAGCATTTTGCATGATACACTCTGCATGTAAGTTAAATAAGCAGGGTGTTTTGAGTTACGTAAGCCCCTTCATCACGACAAGGCTATGATCCATGAAGGGGAAATTGTGGTGTCTGTGTATATATACATGTATGTATATATATACATACATATATATATATGTGATGGTATATTAGCCATGAAAAGGAATGAATTTGAGTCAGTTGTAGTGAGGCGGATGAACCTAGAGCCTGTTATTCAGAGTGAAATAAGTCAGAAAGAGAACAATAAATATAGTATATATTAAAGTATATATATGGAACCTAGAAAAACAGTACTGATGAACCTATTTGCAGGGAAGGAATGGAGACACAGATGTTAAGAATGGACTTGTGGACACAGCAGGGGAAGGAGATGGTGAGACGAATTGGGAAAGTGGTGTTAATGTATACACACTACCAGGTGTGAAATAGCTAGCTAGTGGGAAGCTGCTATGTAGCACGGGGAGCCCAGCCTGGCACTCTGTGATGACCTAGAGGGGCAGGATGGGGGGAGGCAGGAGAGAGGCTCAAGAGGGAGGGGATTAGCCACAACATTAGCATTACACTTGGTGTCTGTCTGCCTTCTTTTGGGGCTTCCCTGATGGTTCAGACAATAAAGAATCTGCCTGCAATGTAGAAGACCTGGGTTTCATCTCTGGGTCAGGAAGATCCCCTGGAAAGGGGAATGACAACTCACTCCAGTATTCTTACCTGGGAAATTCCATAGACAGATGAGCCTGGCAGGCTACAATCCATGGGGTCAGACACAACTGAGAGACTAACACTTTCATATATACGTATATATATATGCATGTTTATAGCTGATTGATGTTGTTCTATGGCAGAAATCAATACAACATTTTAAAGCAGTTATCCTCCAATTAAACATAAATAAATAAATAAATGACCAAAAAAAGAGTTTCATGTCTGCAGGAATGGGTCTGCATCCACAAGCCATTGTGCAGTCACTGGCTCAGTGCAGCGTATGGGAAGTGTGTCCTGGACAGGAATGTGGTGGCAGATTCAGAAAAGCAATAGCTCAATCCATTAGTCAGGTATGCTCCATGGCCAAAGCTAATCTTGATAGAGCCACGGTCAAAAATGTTGCTGGGCATTCACTGGATGCTCAACATCTCCCCCTGCAGGGTTTGGAGATGCGAATTATCTATCCTGTGCTGACTCCAGTGATTAATTTAGTTCACAGCCAAATAGCAGCAGGCTCTGGCAGCCTTAGTAATTCCGTCAGGTAGCCATGGAGACACTTTTGTTGCTTCAGAGATTCATAGCCTGCAGAGAAAGAATATATTCTATATGCATTGGAAATGCATTATAACTTCCTGTCTCTGGCTTGTATTTGTAAAAGTAGATATGTGAAACACTGGACCCAGTATGCAATCTAATTAACAGACTCAACTGGACAGAATGCAGTATTACTAATCCTGCATGTTATAACAAGCAAGTTTTTCATCTTGATCCAGGTGGCCATTCAGAAATTGCTTCATGCCAAGAATTGAACTGGGGAGAAAAATGTACACTGTCTAGTTTTAAAAATTTATATCCTTTGTCAGTGGTTCAGAGGTCATGACAGACCACAGCAATATGTCATCTGAATGTAAAACAAAACAGTTCACCTGCAAGGAGGAGAAAGAGTAAATATATATAAACCACAATGTTGAACAGATTGCCACACTTGGGCAAGAAAATTTCTATAAGATTTCCAGTTGCTAAAGCTACAAGAGAAACACAGTGTTGTATATTTTTCATTTTCTGACAACAGGAAGCAAATCCATCAGCAGATAGATTTCCCCCCTCCCCCTGAAACCAAATGAAACCACGAATGAATGGCATGGAGTCCTTGTAGAGAACACAAAGATTTACAGTGAACAGAATCTTAATTTCAGCAGTATAGAGGATATTGAAACAAACCCTTGGCTGGCTTATTCAGCCATCAATAAATATAGAGGGCATAACTTTAAGATGTAATGATAAAGTAATTTTTTGGCAACAGGTTTTGTTGATAGAGAGCAAAAAATTCTTTTTCAAGGATCTAAGTTAACGGAGGGCTAGAACCATGAAGCTCTATATCAGGAATTCTCAAACTTTACTGAATCACCTTGGGCGCCTGATAAAAAGGTGGATTCTTAGGCCTTTTTCCCAGAGCTGTGGATTCAGTTAGTCTGGGACAGGACCCAGAAATCTGCCCTTTTAACCCTCACTCCACCGAGTTTTTGAGATGGAGGTTGTCTGTGGATGTGATTTTGAGAAACACAGATGGGATGACGTAAGTGGATTGGGGGCAGGTGCTGGATCAAGATCTGTTTTCAGTGAGTGAGAAATTAACTGGAGGCATTTCACAGCCTCTGTGGAGTTGAAGTTCAGCTGCAAGGAGAAAGTTCCAAGGTCTGATGTGGGCCAGGCAAAATGCACTGCATGTACTAACCCATTTACAGAATCAAGCAGCCACAGGAAATATTTCATGGTGTATAATACTTCATGGCATATTATATTAGATGTCTCCTTAGAGTATCTGCCATGAATTAGTCAAAGCAAAGAGTCTACCATATCATTCCACTTTCAGAATTAAGTGAGGTTGGTGTTACATCCAGGGTCCCAGGAATGTTACGTGTATCCTCAAACGGTTGCAGGTTTTCTGTTGCTCATTTATGAAACACAGACATTTATAGGCTGCATCCCCATGGAAAGAATTCATGCTTTGAAGTTCTTTCTGCATCTGAGAAGTCACAACATGCCAGTGGTCATTATGACCCGGAGGAGACACGGGTGATGGTGATGAGCGGGAAGTTGGGGGCAAGATCAAAGAATTCCTTCAACTTCCCTTACGGCTGCCGACACAGGCTGGTCCAGGTTTTAAAAACAGAAACAAACAAAACCTGACTTGGCTCTTTGGGTCAAAGAATGGTTAATTTTGGGAGACTTGACATTGGTTCACAAGATGGTGTGCAGGTCAGAGAACCTGCATGGGAAAGGAAAAGACCCTTGACTCCTTGAGAGAGTCTAATCTATAGCCCAACAACAAGGTGTTAGCTTTGAAGGTAAATTTAGGTCCATATAAGAGATTTCCAAGTCATTTTCTTGTTGTTGTTCCATCACTTAGTCATGTCCAACTCTTTGTGACACTATGGACTTCTCCAGGAGACGTGCCAGGCTTCTCCATCCTTCATTATCTCCAGGAGTTTGCTCAAACTCATGTCTGTTGAGTTGATCATGGCATCCAACATTCCAAGTCACAAATCTCTAAACAAATTTTTTCATTATACCAGGGCACAAGACATTGATTTTGGGGCAAAGTTATAGAAAATAAGGAAAAACCCAGTCCTTTGGATTCAGACCACATACCAAGTTGTAAAGTTAAAAATCTTAGCATTGTCATTGCATTTGTTTTATTCTTCACAACCGAAAACAATTAAATGGGCCACTTCTGCCCCCTCCTCTATTAGATGGCAGATTAACCAGCTGTTTCAGTTCCACCCTCTGATTTTCATTATGTACCCCTTAACATCTGGCCCTGTTGATATTATCGATTCTAAGTGCTAAGAATATGTTTAAATCAACTAAAATATTTCCGTTATGTTCTGTTCGGGGATTTTTCCCTGCTTGTCTTTTGACCTCCTAAAAGCAGGCAGCCAACCTATTAGTTCATCTATTTTGGCACACTAAAGCATTGAATGGTTTTAAAAGCTTGGAAAATAAACTTCAGACAAATCACAACCATATCCAGCTTATAATGCTGTTTATGTACTTTCTATGGGATGTATAACTACATCCTGTGGAAGGATTTCCTTCACTACGAATCCCCCAAGGTTTCTGACTGATTTCCCTCTTCCTTCAGCACTGTTTGTGTTTAAAAATAATGCCCAAGAGAAAGATAACCATCATGCTGATGCTTTGCACACATGCATTCTCATGCAGTGTCTATTCCCTCTTCCTCAGAAGTGATCAGATGAAGAATGGAGTTTAAGCACATCATCAAAATGGCACAGTAAGTGGTCAGGAGTCTTTCAAATGGCACTAAAAGAAGCTGAGTTTCCAGAGGAGGGAAGTGCAGCTGGAAGCTAGCTATTGCATCATCTGGCTTTCCTCTGCTGAACAAAGGACATTACTTTGTAAAGTATTTACAGATGCTCTTACTTCAAGTGACATAATGCATTTGTTTCAATGGAGGTTTTCAATCTGCAAACTTGGAAATTTTCCTTAGTATGGAAAACCCCATAACCATTCATGGTACCCTGGTGTATATTCGAGGGAAGAGTCGAATCTTAAAGCTAAACTAGCAATTTTGATAACCTCCAGAGGCCGTTCTTTCTGAGACATTTCCATTTTCTATTACAGCACAGAAGTTCTGTCTTTATGACCAAGGGAAGAAAAATGGTCTCTATAGCCATGACACTAATCATGCTGTGAGATTTAAAATGTGTATTACACACTATAGTGTGAGTATTGGAACTGATATTCTCAGGAACTGTGAATTTTTGCAGGAAAGCAAGGATCAAGATGGGTTGCTAAAATTGGGTTGCTAAAGCCATTGTTGTCACTAGTTGTGTTGTTAGCTTATTCATTTAAGTGAAGTGAAGACGCTCAGTCGTGCCCGACTCTTTGTGACCCCGTGGACTGTAGCCCACCAGGCTCCTCAGTCCATGGGATTCTCTGGGCAAGAATACTGGAGTGGGTTGCCATTTCCTTCTCCAGGGGATCTTCCCAACCCAGGGATCGAACCCAGGTCTCCCACATTGCAGGCAGATGCTTTAACCTCTGAGCCACCAGGGAAATCTCCTTCAAAAATCCTACTTGATGAAGAGTCGCAGAGACTGATGAGAAAAATCTAAATATTTCCATGGTGAATCTAAAGATTAATGGTAAGTGCATTGTTGGTTTATTGTATGACCCTGAATCAATTGGTCGAGAAATAATGCTTTGACTGAATAAAGGAAAAGAGGTGGGTTCTCCAGAAACCTGTTCAGATAATGAATGTGCCCCATCACCCTTCGCTGTCATTTAGGAAAGAACCCTGTTGAGAGGAGAGGCATGCAAGTCATTTAAGCAGACCGAAGAACTGAAAACGTGAAATAGCAGAAGGTTATCTTGACTGGAGTCACTCATATCTTTCTGCTTCAGAATCTCAGGGGAATTTCTTTGTGTATCTCCTAGCCTTTACTTGACAGGCTCGAGTAAACAGGAATACCAGGAAGAGTTTGCTCAAGTAGTGTAGTGTTTAGTTTCGGTTGCCTAGTTTCTCAGAATTGGTGGCCAGTGATTTTCTCCCCACATGATGATTCATCCCTTCAACCCCCTCATTTCTCTCTGGCTTTATTTCTTATTAGAGTAGTTCAGTTCAGTTCAGCCACTCGGTTGTGTCCGACTCTTTGTGACCCCCATGGACTGCAGCACGGCAGGCTTCCCTGTCCATCACCAACTCCTGGAGCTTTCTCAAACTCATGTCCATCAGGTTGGTGATGCCATCCAACCATCTCATCCTCTGTTGTCCCCTTCTCCTCCTGCCTAAGTTCTGGATAAAATATGTCGTCTTGGAGTCAGGTTAAATCAATCAATCAATCAATCGACAAGCATTTATTCATTACTTACTGTGAAAATGGCCTGTGCTAAACCCTATGTGCTAGATCACATGGAAGTGTCAGATATATCATTTTTAACAGAAACTTGACCCTCATTCTAGATCATGAGGGTCCTTTAGCCAAGTTCATTAGTTTGCTGTCTGCACACAGGACTTAGATTCCTTCCTCTGGAGAATTGCTTGTGCTTTCCGCTTGGAATGCTTTCCCCACATCATGCTGGCAACTCACACCCTCCAAGAATAGCCCAAAATTCAGAAAGCCTTTACAGATGAAACTTACTCCACTTTGGTTTTTTTCTGCATTGCCTCTTCAACTGATTGTTCTGGTTTTGTACATTCTTTATAAATTCTTTGAATATGGGGACCATAATCTATTCATTTTTGCATCCCAACTGCCAAAAGAGTCCATTAAGAAAGTTTATAAAAATGATAGCTACATACCTTTATTTATTTTCGGTAAAAGGCTTGATCTAAAAATCTAGCCTGACATAATTGGAACTAGACGTATGAATCTCTTTTAAAAATATCATGTACCTTGGGTCTTCCCTGATGGTTCAGTGGTTGAGTCTGCCTTCCAATGCAGGGGATGTGGAAGCCTGATTGGGAGCCAAGATCCCACATACTGTGGGGCAACTAAGTCTGTACAGCACAACTAGAGAAGACTGTGTGCTTCAACGAAGACCCAGGATATACATATCACCCAGTGCAGTGATATATATATGTATATGTATATCATGTACCCTTTATTACTGTTCCCACAGAACAGTAACTTTCGCTTAAGGAGATAATAACAAGAAGCCTCTAAGAATTTGGTAACACTTCGAAGAAAGCTTGTTTTAAGAAGTCTTTGAATGAAATCTACTTGAATTTATATGAATATAATTATCAGCAGCATTTTTTATTGATGCTACATAAAGAGAAAAGTGATAATACCTGTATCTATAGATTTATGCATCCATGGGCGTAATTCCCCAAGATCTTTAGGAGTTTTCTGCCCTCTGATTGGGAAACATTGGTTTAAAAAGTATATATATTGACTGAATTTAGTGGAGTTATATAGCACAGTTTTAGATTAACTCATAACAAATGCCAGACCTCAAAAGATAATCTTTAGACTCAAATTAAGGCTCTGAATTTTGTTTCCTTATTTCCTTCTTCATTTTCTTTCTTCATCCCTCTCTCCTCCTTTCTTCTCTCCTTCTCTTCTTTCCTCTTATTTGCTAAACTAAATGCTTTGATCCTTTGAATGACATATTAAGTCTAATTTATTTTGGCTGATGCTAAAGGCAGACTTAAACCTCACAAATAATAATAATAATAGTATTTACACAAGATTTCCCATGTGTTAGGCAAAGGCTTTACATGTATTACCTTATTTAGCTTTTACACCTCTAGGAGGTAATTACTGTTACTATTATAGTGATCATTGGTATCCCTTTCTCCTTTTATATATAGTCCAAATCAAGATTCTCTTATTTTCATTTCCCAGGTTGCAGATTTAGCTCTTGTTAAAAGCAAAAAGCAATCGAGCTCTTATTTCTGCTCTGAGTATCTCAACTGTTGAGTATATGTTTACTTCAGGTCTTGATGTGATTCTCTCTTCTGTCCCCAAAACATGCTTGGAACTCTTACCACAAATGTAATTTCTAAAGTTTACTTAGGGAGTCATGTTCTGGGCTTTACTGTAGGGGTAAATGCTATGATGTCCAAACATACGTTCTGTCAGCATTAGCAGCGGTGCAGTCGCTCAGTCATGTCCAACTCTTTGTGACCCCATGGACTGTAACACGCCAGGCCACCCTGTCCATCACCAACTCCCAGAATTTACTCAAACTCATGTCCATTGAGTCGGTGATGCCATCCAATCATCTCATCTTCTGTTGGCCCCTTCTCCTCCCACCTTCAATCTTTCCCAGCACCAGGGACTTTGCAAATGAGTCAGTTTTTCACATCAGGTGGCCAAAGTATTGGAGTTTCAGCTTCAGCATCAGTCCTTCCAATGAATATTCAGGACTGATCTCCTTTAGAATTGACTGGTTGGATCTCCTTTCTGTCCAAGTGACTCTCAAGAATCTTCTCCAACACCACAGTTCAAGAGCATCAATTCTTCACCTCTCAGCTTTCTTTACAGTCCAACTCTCACATCCATATATGACTACTGGGAAAACCATAGCTTTGACTAGATGGACCTTTGTTGGCAAAGTAACGTCTCTTGTTTTTAATATGCTCTTTAGGGTCATCATAACTTTTCTTCCAAGGAGCAAGTGTCTTATAATTTCATGGGTACCGTCACCATCTGCAATGATTTTGGAGCTCAAAAAAAAAAAAAGAAAAACAAGGTCTGTCACTGTTTCCATTGTTTCCCCATCTATTTGCCATGAAGTGATGGGACCAGGTGCCATGATCTTAGTTTCTGAATGTTGAGTTTTAAGCCAAATTTTTAACTCTCTTCTTTCATTTTCATTGAGAGACTCTTTAGTTCTTCTTAGCTTTCTGCCATAAGGGTGGTGTCATCTGGGAGGTTCTTGATATTTCTCCTGGCAATCTTGATTCCAGCTCCTGCTTCATCCAGTCCACCATTTCGCATGAAGTACTCTGCATATAAGTTAAATAAGCAGGGTGACAATATACAGCATTGATGTACTTCTTCCCCAGTTTGGAAATAGTCTGTTGTTCCATGTCTAGTTCTAATGGTTGCTTCTTGACCTGCATACAGATTTCTCAAGAGGTAGGTCAGCTGGTCTGATATTCCCATTTTCCACAGTTGTTGTGATCCACACAGTCAAAGGCTTTGGCATAGTCAATAAAGCAGAAATAGATGTTTTTCTGGAACTCTCTTGCTTTTTCCATGATCCAGTGGATGGTGGCAATTTGATCTCTGGTTCCTCTGCCTTTTCTAAAACCAGCTTGAACATCTGGAAGTTCACGGTTCACATATTGCTGAAGGCTGGCTTGGAAAATTTTGAGCATTACTTTGCTTGCGTGTGAGATGAGTGCAATTGTGCAGTAGTTTGAGCATTTTTTGACATTGCCTTTCTTTGGGATTGGAATGAAAACGGACCTTTTCCAGTCCTGTGGCCACTGCTGAGTTTTCCAAATTTTCTGGCATATTGAGTGCAGCACTTTCACGGCATCATCTTTTAGGATTTGAAATAGATCAACTGGAATTCTATCACCTCCACTAGCTTTGTTCATAGTGATGCTTCCTAAGGCCTACTTGACTTTGCATTCCAGGATGTCTGGGCGATCACACCATCATGATTATCTGAGTCATGAAGATCTTTTTTGTACAGTTCTTCTGTGTATTCTTGCCACCTCTTCTTGATATCTTCTGCTTCTGTTAGGTCCATACCATTTCTGTCCTTTATTGGGCCCATCTTTGCATGAAATGTTCCCTTGGTATCTCTAATTTTCTTGAAGAGATTTCTAGTCTTTCCCATTCTATTGTTTTCCTCTATTTATTTGCGTTAATCACTGAGGAAGGCTTTCTTATCTCTCCTTCCTATTCTTTGAAGCTCTGCATTCAAATGGATGTATCTTTCCTTTTCTCCTTTGCCTTTTGCTTCATGGTCCACTGGAGAAGGGAACCGCAAACCACTTCAGTATTTTTGCCTTGAGAACCCCATGAAGAGTACGAAAAAGCAAAAAGATAAGACACTGAAAGATGAACTCCCCAGGTTGGTAGGTGCCCAATATGCTACTGGAGAAGAGTGGAGAAATAACTCCAGAAAGAATGAAGAGACAGAGCCAAAGCAAAAACAACACCCAGCTGTCGATGTGACTGGTGATGGAAGTAAAGTCCAAAGCTGTAAAGAGAAATATTGCAGAGGAACCTGGAATGTTAGGTCCATGAATCAAGGCAAATTGTAAGTGGTCAAACAGGAGATGGCAAGAGTGAACGTTGACATTTTAGGAATCAGCAAACTAAAATGGACTGGAATGGGTGAATTTAACTGAAATGACCATTATATCTACTACTGTGGGCAAGATTCCCTTAGAAGAAATGGAGTAGCCATCATGGTCAACAGAAGAATCCAAAATGCAATACTTGGGTGCAGTCTCACAAATGACAGAATGATCTCTCTTCGTTTCCAAGGCAAACCATTCAATATCACGGTAATCCAAGTCTATGCCCCATCCAGTAATACTGAAGAAGCTGAAGTGGAATGGTTTTATGAAGACCTACAAGACCTTCTAGAACTAACATCCAAAAAAGATGTTCTTTTCATTATAGGGGACTGGAATGCAAAAGTAGAAATTCAAGAAATACCTGGAGTAACAGGCAAATTTGGTCTTAGAGTACAGAATGAAGCATGGCAAAGGCTAATAGAGTTTTGCCAAGAGAACGCACTGATCATGGCAAACACCCTCTTTCAACAACACAAGAGAAGACTCTATACATGGAAATCACCATATGGTCAATACTGACATCAGATTGAATATATTCTTTGCAGCCAAAGATGGAGAGGCTCTCTACAGTCAGCAAAAACAAGACTGGGAGCTGACTGTGGCTCAGATCATGAACTCCTTATTGCCAAATTCAGACTTGAATTGAAGAAAGGGGGAAAACCACTAGACCATTCGGGTATGACCTAAATCAAATCCCTTACAATTATACAGTGGAAGTGACAAAGAGATTCAAGGGAGTAGATCTGATAGACAGAGTGCCTGAAGTACTATGGATGGAGGTTCGTGACATTGTACAGGGGGCAGTGATCAAGACCATCCCCAAGAAAAAGAAATGCAAAAAGGCAAAATGGTTGTCTGAGGAGGCCTTACAAATAGCTATGAAAAGAAGAGAAAGGCAAAGGAGAAAAGGAAAGATATGTTCTGTAGGCATTGCTAAAAGTCATTCTGACAGTTGTCCTGTGGCCCAGGTCTAAGAGCAGCTCTCTTAGCTGGATTTTACCTACTGTTCCTTATGAGGGAACAAGACAATTTTTTATGATCATAGGGAAAGTCAGTGAATGATGTTTTGACATCATATTTAACATCTTCACTGTAACTACAATGACAAGTTTCCTTACACTATATTTTAATATCTGACTACGGCTCAATGAGGACAAAACTCACATCAATAACTTTAATTCAGTAAAGGGCAAAACACAGGTTGCACATTTCTGAAGTTTTGATTTAATCTAAGGATAAATGTTTAGTATATCCAGTGCAATGAAGAAGTTCTTCCAAATATTACCTCTTGAACAGCAGTGAATTTTAGGTTACATCCTAGAATAAGGAAAGCAATTCATGCTGGCTATTGCCTTTAAGGCAGTGAGGAACTGGAGAAACTCACTGAAGATCTGTATTTAAATAGATTGTGTGCAAGGGGAGAATATAGGTCTGCAGAGAGAGCTTCTGGGTGTTCTTATAAAAAAATTTTTGTGCTTGATTCCAGCACACAAATTCTTCTTTCAGAAGAATGGACGATTGTAGAACTAAGGGAAAAACACAAACCCCAAATTTAGTAATTCAGTCTTGAATAAAATCAAGCTGAAATCAGAAATTGAAAATATTTAGTAACAGAACACTTGAAATAATGAAGAGCTGTTGATACATGGGCTTTGGGAATAGAAAACACTGAGCTGGTTTCTTAACATCTTGTTTTGAAAGATAAGAAAGTATATTAGGAAATATTTGCACATCAAGCACCACAAAAGTTGCGTTAATTTAATCTTTAGTCTGTTTCTTAGCATTATGCTAAGTTTCTATCTATTGTTCTGTAATTCAAAAAGCAAAAAAGATTTTAAAATATTGAAATTTTAATAGTTTAATAGTTTCAAAGACTTCTGACTTATTATTCTGGGGGTTTTGAATGCTCAAAATAAAAGATTATATTCACAGATTTTTTGATGGAAAAAACTGTTAAAGTAGAAAATTCTGTTTCCTAGAAAATTTTATTTGTGAACTGTAAAGAGACTTTTGTTGTATGGATGTTTACCCATCCCTCCTTTCATAGGAACAGATTTTTAGCTGTGTATAGGAATACCTAGAATAGAGGCAGTGAGGGATAGCCACGTGACTGAACTGTAAAAAGATCATTTTAGAAATTGAACAAGAAATTGTAGAAATGCAATCAGTTTTCTTGGACAATTGTTAAGATCCCAAAGTTGTATGCCTTAGACCCAGAGCTGTCCAATCCAACTTTCTGCAATGATGAAAATATGCTATATCTGTGTCACCTGATATTGTAGCCAGTAGCTATATGTGGCTATTGAGCCCTTGAAACATGGCTAGTATAACTGAGAAATTGAACTTTTAACTGATGCAATTTAATTTAGATTTAAATAACCATGACCTTAAATTATAGTCATAATGATTTTAGTTTTCAAAACATTTAACGCTCAATAATATATCCACAGAATATCTCTCTTTGAGAATTTAAACCTTCTAGAGAAACCTCCAACATAAATGGATTATAAAATATGTGCTTAGGTGCCTTGACTTGATTTGCTTTATAAGATTCTTAGCCATGAGTCAATTAAATACTGGAGAAGAACATTTGGTTGTCTACTAAATACAACGTTTTTAGATAAAGTTGGGCTTTACTTTGGAAGAGTAATTAGAAGGTTGGCCAGTGATGGATTGAAAGCTCTCCTAGATAATGACAGTTCAGTTCAGTTCAGTCACTCAGTCGTGTCCGATTCTTTGCCACCCCATGAACCACAGCAGGCCAGGCCTCCCTGTCCATCACCAACTCCCAGAGTCCACCCAAACCCATGCCCATCGAGTCAGTGATGCCATCCAACCATCTCATCCTCTGTCATCCCCTTCTCCTCCTGCCCTCAATCTTTCCCAGCATCAGGGTCTTTTCAAATGAGTCAGCTCGTTGCATCAGGTGGCCGAAGTACTGGAGCTTCAGCTTCAGCATCAGTCCTTCCAATGAACATTCAGGACTGATTTCCAACCAAGTAATTAACTAGAGGGGAAAGCTTAGCTTTCTGTACTCTTTGTTGGGAATGGGATGTATACAGCTCAATTAAAAGAGGCAAAATTCATCATGGTTATAGCACAGATGAAATTAGAAAAAGATTCCAGTTCTAGCTCAACTGACTCACTGTGTGATCTTGGGCAATCTACCTAATGATCACCTTCAGTTCATTATCTATAAAATGAAGCTAGCAACGATTCCTATTTATAGAGTTGTAGGTTCATATGAGCTAATTTTCATTAAGTACTTGGTGCAGCGCCAGGATAAGAGTAACAGAAAGACAGGTCACCATCTAGTTTTAGAACCAAAGGATAAAAATGAAAAAGATGAACAGCAACAACAAAATTCCCCGAATGACACAGACTCAGCCACCAACAGGAATGCATTAATCTTGTAAAGGCTTTGGGATACTTCTCTGTAGAGGCAGAGTAGAATTTATAAAAGTTAGGACAGTATCAAATAATTGGCATATGTCCAAATAGTCAACATATGACTGGAGGGATCATGTAAGTGTTAAGAAACATTATATCTACTTTTTCAGTAAGTTGAATCAGAACCAGAGATTTCTATCACATGAAAGCTTAAAAACAGTCTCATTAGGTTGACCAAGATAAAAGTTGATAAAATTTACCCTAATTATATATTTATTTCCCTGAAAACCAGAAGAGATTAAAGGTCAAAATCATCGTGTATGGAAAACTGGATGCTCTCTCATCCATGTCTCTTACATGCACGTAACTAATTAGAAAATCAAATACACTCTGTCTGTAATAAAATTCATCAATTTTAGTTTCTAGTTTATACTGAGATGGTGAGATAGGGTAAGAAACTTCATGGAAGAGATTAACAAATTGAATATCCTCACTTTCCAACACTGTTGGTATTGAAATATTTGCTAGGCATTTGCCGTTTTCTTAGCTTAGTTATGTAGAAGGAAAAAACAGAAGTCAGGATTAAATGAATTATAGTCGTAATAAACTGGGTGAATCTGAAAAAAAACTGTGTGAGCCAAATAAAAATTTTACCAAATAACCTCTAATAACCTCCTTACCCAGTTTCAACCTGATATTTTATTATCTTAATATTTTGTATATTCTAGCACTAAAGCCAAAGATATCCCAGAGGATATTATTACAAAATTGTAAGACTCTCATCTTAAAATAAAAATATAAGCAAAAAAAAAAAAGTAATTTGAAATGTTGGGTTTTCTTACTTCTATGACCTAATCTGGCTGCATTTTAGGAGAGGAATGTTGGTCATTTTAAGAGTTTTAGTTACTGGAAGATAGGAGTTTGTGGTGCAGGGAGGTATGGATTTAAAGGGACGGTGATGAAAAGCTGGTGTTGCTTAGAACTGGCAAAAGTTATAACTACAAGTGTAGTGTGCCCTCCTGGATTAGAAAAGGAAGTTGATCTTGTCTCAGGCAGAGCCATCTAATCAGTTCTTGAATATAGAGCAGTTTTCTGGCTTTCTCTGTTCATCGGGGTAAGCATCAGAAATTAACCCCAGATAACTTATACGATAAAAGATTGTTGGGCAATTCACAGAATCAATGGGAGGTCTAAAGAGTTAGGCCTGGAAAAGAAACAAGAGCCAAGAGAGGGTTGACTGCTGTAAACGTGGCCAGGGTTTCACCACCTCCAACGTCAACCTCGCTGGATTTAGGACACTAGTTCTGTTAACGCGTACAATTCCCAGTCTTCTCTAGATCTTTGTGTCACCACCTTGAGAGTCAAAGTCCCTGATGACAGCATCTGATTAGTAGAATCTACATCTTTTACCTTATCTCTCAGGGCTTTTAGCTTTTACTTCAAGATGTAGACAGTGGGGCATTAGCTCCCAGAGAAAGTTGTACAGGAAAAAAAAAAAGATAAATGTCCACCATATTTCTGGACCAGGTACCCTGGAATTGGATTTATTGGTTCCTCAGCTGAGCAGTACTACTTTTCAGGGAGGTGGAGTTGGGCCAGGTGGGGTTGGGTAATGTGAGGGAGCTTCTTAAAGGAAGGGCACATATTATATCTGTGAATGATAACTTTAAATTTTTGTAGAACTGAAAAAATAAAGGTATATATTAAGCATGGCACAGGGCATGATGGGAAGATGATGGCTCAACAAGTCCCATATTCTCTTCCCGTTTATTGCTAACATCTCCAGCCTAAAGCCTCTTCTGGGCTAATAGGGATCTAGGGCTGGAAGGCAAGTAGAACATGGAGGGCCGCGCTTCCTTTTCCTCCACCACCCTAAAGCCAGAGGAAACTCAGGTATAACCTGGGAAAAGATTTGAAAGCTGCAATTTCTGGAGAGAGGTTGGCCCCTGGACATTCCTGAGCACCCAAGGAGAAGGTTGACATTGGCTACCATGAGTGTGCCTTTCATTTCAGCCCTCAGGAAGCCAAAGAAGAGGTCGAATCTTCTCCACTTCTGAGACTAAGTGAGCATGGGAAGCCCCTAGAGAAAAGAGGCATCCTTCCAATTCCTCAGCAGGGAACTGAAAACATTTTCATCAGTACAATGGGCCACGTGGCCAGAAACTGCTGTGCTTCCATCACTCTCAGGATTCTGTCCTAAAGCACCTCCAAGACTAGACAAAGGAAAATAGCGCTGCACTCCAGGGGGCACAGAGAAGAATAAATAATCAGAACAGACCCCAGCAAAGTCTGAGGAGTTTGCTTGAGGCAAGACTTTAAGCAAATAATAAATAAAAATCCAAAGACCTCAAGACAGGGGAAAACATTTAGTGGAGAAAACAATGGTTAGGAAAAGATCTTATTTTGTGTATATATATATATATATATATATATATATATATATATATAGTTAAATCAAACTGGATAACTATAGACTATTTGAATGTGTGAAAGCTAAGAGAGAACTAATATGGAAGGAGGTTGAAATTAATGAAATTTAAAATGATACAAAGGCTAACTACATCTGAAAGCTAGTTCTTTGTAAAATTCAATAAAATAGACAAGTTCTTTGAGGACTTCACTAAGGAAAAAAAAGAAAGCAAAACTACATCAAATTAGGAATGAGAGAGGAAACGTAACCACAGCAATGTATAAGATTAAAAGATCTGTAGGATAATGCCATATATAACCCAATAAATTTGGAAACTTAGAAGACATGGGTTATTTCCCAGCAAAATAAAATTATCTAAGTAATTCCAAAATTAATTGGAAAACTTGACTAATTACTATAGAATTATGATAACAATTGCCTATTCTTGCTAAAACTATAGCTGACTATATCCCAAGCCCAATGAATCAGACTCTTCAGTGTTGAGATCTAGTCATTTCTTCATTTATCAAGAACGCCAGTTGATTCCTATCATCAATAAAATTAGAGAATGCTGCCATAGAAGATTGAGGCTGGATAATTGCAGATATACTATTTAAGAAAAAGGCTTTAGAACCTGATGTTTTATAGCTGAGTTCTATGTAGCCTTTAAGTAACAGATATTTTCAATTTTATGTAGCTATTCTAGGCCACAGAAAATGATAGAATAATTCTTATGATATCAGGATAATGTTAATACCAAAACTTGATATAGTGCAAAACAAAAACAAATTATAGACCAAACTAGCAGATATAGAGTAAATAAATAAAATAAAATAAAATAGCACTAGTATCCAGCAATGTATAATAGCAATATACCATAACCATATAGAATTTCTTCCATGATTATACAAGAATGACTTAAAACAAGACTCTATCAGCATCAATTATTTCGTTAACAAATTGAGAGAGAACGAAACATATGATCATATCAATAGATGCTAAAAAGACATTTGATAACATTGATTAATCATTTCTAATAAAAACTATAAGCAAAACAGCAATGAAAGGTGATTACTCAAATATATAAAGTCTGTTTTTTAAAAAGCTAATAGCAATGATAATACAAGCAATAATTTAAAAATTCACATGCCCTTTGACCCAGCCACCCTCTTGTGGGGAATCTATCTCATACAGATAAAAGCAAGATGCTTAGTGAAACATTGCTATAGTGACAAAAAACTAGAAACAAAATGAATGCCAAATGGGTAGAAAAAACGAACAAATAAGTTAGAACACATTTGCATCATGGATTGTCAAACAGGCATTAAAAAGAATGTGATTTCCTTTCAGGTACACTTTGTTGTACACTTGAAACTATAACAACATTGTTAATTAACTATACTCCAGTATAGTTAAAAGTTAACTCTTAAAAGTTAAAAAAGAAAAAGAATATGGTTTCATTTAAGCAATTTGTCAACTCCTAAGGATTGCCACCAAGGACAACGTCAAGGCTGTATATTGTCACCCTACTTATTTAACTTATATGCAGAGTACATCATGAGAAACACAGGGCTGGAAGAAGCACAAGCTGGAATCAAGATTGCTGGGAGAAATATCAATAACCTCAGATATGCAGATGACAACACCCTTATGGCAGAAAGTGAAGGAGAACTAAAGAGCTTTTTGATGAAAGTGAAAGAGGAGAGTGAAAAAGTTAGCTTAAAGCTCAACATTTAGAAAACTAAGATCATGGCATCTGGTCCCATCACTTCATAGCAAAAAATGGGGAAACAGTGGAAACAGTGGCTGACTTTATTTTTCTGGGCTACAAAATCACTGCAGATGGTGATTGCAGCCATGAAGTTAAAAGACACTTACTCTTTGGAAGAAAAGTTATGACCAACCTAGATAGCATATTCAAAAGCAGAGACATTACTTTGCCGACTAAGGTCCATCTAGTCAAGGCTATGGTTTTTCCTGTGGTCATGTATGGATGTGAGAGTTGGACTGTGAAGAAGGCTGAGCGCCGAAGAATTGATGCTTTTGAACTGTGGTGTTGGAGAAGACTCTTGAGAGTCCCTTGGACTGCAAGGAGATCCAACCAGTCCATTCTGATGGAGATCAACCCTGGGATTTCTTTGGAAGGAATGATGCTAAAGCTGAAACTCCAGTACTTTGGCCACCTGATGCAAAGAGTTGACTCATTGGAAAAGACTCTGATGCTGGGAGGGATTGGGGGCAGGAGGAGAAGGGGGCAAGAGAGGATGAGATGGCTGGATGGCATCACGGACTCGATGGACGTGGGTCTGAGTGAACTCCGGGAGATGGTGATGGACAGGGAGGCCTGGCGTGCTGCAATTCATGGGGTCGCAAAGAGTCGGACAAGACTGAGAGACTGGACTAAACTGAACTGATACAGGGACGGGGGAGCCTGGTTGGCTGCCGTCTATGGGGTCGCACAGAATCAGACACGACTGAAGTGACTTAGCAGCAGCATACATTGGTAGCTAACATGAAGTATAAGGGTGAGTGGAGAGGGGATGGAGGTGGTAGATAGAAGTTAAAATAAAAAAAAGCAAAACCACAACAAAGACAATTTTCCTATAATGGTTCAACATGTAAAATAGAATTCTATGTATGTTAAAGGATGTACGTGTGTGTGTTTATATGTATAATTCAATTCTTAAGCAGTTTAAATGAAGCAAATAAATTATTTTAAGCAAATTCCAAATGCCATATAACTATATCCAGAAATATTTCAGTGTGAATTTCCAATGTATATCTTTATGTTTGCTTGTACTGGTATTATGAACCAGAAAAAACGGGAAAAGGTAGACACTAGATTGTTTTTAATCAGTCCTTTAGGAGGTGGAAGTGGAGAAGTGGGGGTACAGGGATATAATTAGCTTTGTTTTCATATTGCTTTGAAAGTGTATTGTTTCACTTACTGCAGTAAGCATGAAAAAACTAGCAGTTTGGTTCTTTGGTTGATCTTAGGTTTGGAAGACATCTTAGAAATGTCTACCTTCTTTACTCATGGTCAAGGCAGCATGCTTGAACAGTTGTGGATATGAGTTAGTTGAATAGCAACATATTAGTGAGGAAAAAAATGGATTTTTTTTTTTACCAAACCTGTGAAAGTGAAGATATCTATCTTATATGTACAATTTATATATATATATTTAATATCTTATATGCATACATAATATCTTATGTGTATAATTTCTGTACCTAAAGAAATACATCTAAAATATATTTGGAGTAAATGCTTTCAAGTAGATATCTTTAAATTCTCCAATTGTTGGACATACAGATTATGTCCCAAATAATACTGCAATGGGTATCTTCTATGTGCTGTCTTTAAAATGATGTTTAAAAAGATGACCAAAAACCTTTTCAAGATTAAATGTTAAGATAAACAAAGAATGATAGCCTGGAAATACCCTTCTCTAAAAAAAAAAAAAAAAATCAAAAAACTTCTGCACAGAAAGGAGACGGGAAGGAAATGTAGTGTAGCAGAATGCTAGCAAAGGCTGTCTTTCAAAAGTGATGTCACATTTATAAACAGTACTTCCTACTATTTTCTGTTTTATCAAACTTATAATTAGGTTGCAACATTTTAATAACAAAAAATCTAAAACCCTTAAAAAATACTGTCTGATTCAAATGCAATCGTTACTTTTGACACAAAGCCTTTATAAATATTTTGTAGAGGTTATTACTAGAGTCATTCTTCAACTATTTATGGCATTATAGAGATTTGTGGAACATTAAATAAGGGCAGAAATGCCTATGTTGTCAGTAAGTTGTCCTTAGTTGGGTCAAAAATCTCTGTATTCAAAAAACAACTATACGAAATTGCAAACAGAAAAATATGAGAAGGCTCTGAAATTAGCATTTTGGATCCATTATCAAGAAAATCTCAACTTGACATGAGCTATTGAAGAGAAGCAAAAGAAAGAGATGGTATTTCTGAACTAATATGAAAGAACGTAGTGCACGCGTGCTAAGTTGCTTCAGTCACGTCCGACTCTTTGCAACCCTGTGGACTGCAGCCTGCCAGGCTCCTCTGTCCATGGGATTCTCAAGGCAAGAATACTGGAGAGGGTTGCCATTTTCTACTCCAGGGGACCCCCAACCTAGAGGTTGAGCCTGCCTGTCATATGTCTCCTGCATTGGCAGGCAGGTTCTTTACCCCTAGTGCCACCTGGGAAGCCCCTCTGAAAGAAGTAGAAGTTTACCAGACCAGCTTTAGAATAGTCCCAGTTTCCCTTTCACAAATAATTTCATTCAT
Source organism: Capra hircus (assembly GCF_001704415.2). Lineage (NCBI taxonomy): Eukaryota > Metazoa > Chordata > Mammalia > Artiodactyla > Bovidae > Capra > Capra hircus. The sequence goes on along the minus strand of NC_030809.1, from coordinate 43,917,450 downwards.
TCAAATATCATATGCTAAGTTAGGCAAGGTAGTCTCTGTGAATGGCAGTTTCCTTATATGTGAAATGGTGTTCCTATGGAGTACTTCTTACCGTCTTACAGAATACTTCTGAAGGTCAGGGATGATGAATGTGAAGTTTCTGGCACATGATAAGTACTCAAAAAATAGAACTTATTGTTGCTGTTATTGTGATTATTATTATTACTCTTGCCCCCTCTATTGAGGAGAAATTGGTAGCACAGAGGGTTAAATGTCACTTTTAATGAATAGTGTATAAAACTATATGTTTTATCCCACAAAGTAGATTTAGTATTTTTCTACCTTTTTTTCGCCTTTTTATTTTTTAATTGTATTTGTTTATTTTTAAATTGGAGTATAATTGTTTTACAGCTGTATTAGTTTCTGCTGTAAAATGAAGTGACTTGTCTATTTGTATACATATATCCCCTCCTCTTGGACCTCCCTCCCACCATCATCCCCATCCCACCCCTCTAGGTCATCATAGCACCCCGAGCTGACCTCTCTGTGCTATATAGCAGCTTATTTACACAGGGTACTGTATGTCAATCCTAATCTCCCATTTCATTCCACCTTCCTCTTCCTCCCTGTGTCTACATGCCCATTCTCTATATCTGCCCTGCAAATAGGTTCATTTGTACCATTTTTATAGATTCCATATATATGCATTCATATAAGATATTTGTTTTCCTCCTTCTGATTTACTTCACTCTGTAAGACAGATCCTAGGTACATCCACATCTCCACAAATGACCCTTAAACTAGTATTTTTTGTCTGTGTCAAATCATTAATTGAAAGATGCCTTTGGTTTCTGAATCAGTACAGCCTGTATTTTCACTAACCCTGCCACTGAGACAGGCCAGACCCCTTGGCCAGTGGTAGCTGAAAGGCTTCATGCTGGTGTTAGAATCATCCAGGTGATGATTACTCACAAGCCAAGTGATGACACGGACCTCTCAGATCTTTCCAAAGTCTCTGTTGCTAGGCTTCTTAATAGAAACTGCTAGTGCAAGTTTTTCTGTATGTACCTGGTAACAGTAACCATGTGTGTCAGTGGCTAATGCATCCCATGGCCACTTGGAATAGCAACAAGAATCTCCAGATGGAAGGATGCTGCAAATGAGATTTTATATAGTTAAAAGAACATTTGAAAGTCAGAGGATACAGGTAGTTTATGTAAATCCAAATTCAATTTGGACAAACACCATGACCTTCTGGCACCCAATAAAGGACAGCAACTCAGACACATGTTCCCGTCAGGTGGTAACTCTTATCAGCTGGAGTAGTCTAAGCTTTAAGTGGTTATGGTGAGTTCCTGGTGTGGCCAGCTGTCAATAATGGTAACCATCATTTCTGTTGTCGGCATCGTGATCATTATTACCATAGTCCTGTGGTTATTATTTCAGGGTTCAGCCAAGAAAGAACTTGCCCAGACCTTATTCAAGTTAATTGCAGGACGAATTTAGAGCAAGGAAGGCTGCTTTTCTAGTTTAGATAGAATCTAGTTTAGGGAGCAAAGGGATTGTAACATATGGAGGCATCCTGCTGTGATTCTTCTAAATCCATGTGCTGGCAGCTCTTTTCTGTCCTAGAAATCATGGTGTTTTAGAACAGCTCTTCTTAATGCTTACCCCTCTTTTATGCTGGGATACACATGGGTGCTACTTCCATTGAATGTACCCAGATTTGATAAAACGCAGCAAATTGCAGTGAAGCAAAGCACACTAATTCATGCGTGCCACATCGATATATTGGAGACGGAAATGGCAACCCGCTCCAGTGTTCCTGCCTGGAGAATCCCATGGACAGAGGAGTCTGGTGGCCTACAGTCCATGGGGTGGCAAAGAGTTGGACACAACTGAGCAACCAACACACACATGGATATATAGTTCACCAGAACATTATAGTCTGGATCCTCTCTGAAGCAGAGCCTGGGACAAGAATTGGGGTGTAGGTAGTTTATTTGGGAGATGATCCTTTGGAATAGGAAAAAAGTAGTGGAGAGGATCAGGTAGGAAGGGAGGAAGAACTAACAAAAGGGTGCATTAAGCAATGGTTGTCCCAGAACCTGGGAGAATCAGACAGAATGCCTCAGAATTCATTCATCTGAAGGACTGGCACCAGTCATCCATTGTTGAGGGTCTTCTGGGAGCTTAACTGCCCTGAAATCCTGGCCTTATTTTACACACAGTTGGGGTGGGATTTTGGGGTAAATAAACCCCAAAACAAACCAGGGGTGAGGGGGTACTGAATGAATGATGGAGTGAAGTTCTTAAAAAATCTACTTTTCTACATAAGTAAGAAGGGCTGTCAAAATCAACTATTTTAGAATTCTGAAAACTCAAGGCTTGCAATAATCTAAGGACTATTTATTAAAGCAAAATGGCCAAATCTTAGTAAGAACAGCAAGATTCTGGCATTCCGAGACTGACCACAAAACTGGAGAGGAGAAACTGGTGAACTAAATATCCAGAGAGGATTTTGAAACTTTCTGACATATTTGACAAATCTAGAAGCCCACATGCATATACATAGGTCTGTGCACCTGCTCAAGAAACCCTGCGAGACCCTAAGCTCTCACCTTGGGGTTAGCTCAAAGCTCCATGCAATCAGGAAATGAAGGCAAAGGCAGAGCTGGAAATGGCCTGCTGGAGTATCGAAGCTGTCCTCCCAAACAAACACAATCCATAGGCAAGAACTGGGGACTTAATGATTCAAGACATTTAAGGAAATCTCTGTCCAAGTATTAACTGGCCCCTAAGCTAGCAGAGCATAGACTCCAGGGGCTGCACAGGACAAAGACTACAGACTTCACAGAATAAGTCCAGGGAAGTCACCAAACAAGAGCAACAAATCCTGGGAAAATAGAGGAATCTGACTTTCAGAGTTGATGCATTCAGTTCAGTTCAGTTTAGTCGCTCAGTCGTGTCCGACTCTTTGCGACCCCATGAATCGCAGCACGCCGGCCTCCCTGTTTATCACCATCTCCCGGAGTTCACTCAGACTCACGTCCATCAAGTCCATGATGCCATCCAGCCATCTCATCCTTTGTCGTCCCCTTCTCCTCCTGCCCCCAATCCCTCCCAGCATCACAGTCTTTTCCAATGAGTCAGCTCTTCTCATGAGGTGGCCAAAGTACTGGAGTTTCAGCTTTAGCATCATTCCTTCCAAAGAAATCCCAGGGTTGATCTCCTTCAGAATGGACTGGTTGGATCTCCTTGCAGTCCAAGGGACTCTCAAGAGTCTTCTCCAACACCACAGTTCAAAAGCATTATATATTTAAAATGTATGTACATTTTCAGCAAAAGATTATGAGGTGAGCAAAACAAAAGACCAAGGAAGTAGAAGCCTTACACAGGAAAACAGCAGCCAATAGAAACTGCCCTGAGGAAGCCCAGATGTAGTACTTACTACACAGACAGCACAGATCTCCAGCACCAAAGAAATCTATTACAGTAGCTTGTGACTGTATAAACTAAGAAGCTGGTTATGTGTTATTTCTGGGGTTTTAGGAGTAGATTTGTGCTCTGCTTTGCTAATCAATTTAATAAAAGAGAAAATAAATGAATGGAAGTGGGGCAAATGATACTGATGACCCTGAATTCCCAATAATTAAATTTCAAATGCCATTCTAAATTTTACATTCTAATATTCTAAACAGTAATAATTTAAAAAATCATTAATAAAACTTTTTTCTTTATAACACATCTCACAACAGATAGTAACCTGTCACTGCATGGTGAGACCCTGGTAGGGAACCATGACTTACCTGGTCATCTATCTCAGTGAATCCCTAATTTTACTAAGTATAAGAGTCACTTAAAAAAGAAAGAGTCACTTGGAAAGCTATTACAATGCTGATTTTGGATTTCTCTTCCTCTCTAAAGTTCCTTCAGCTTCCCACCCTCGCGAGTGTGATTCGGTAGGATGGGGAGGGGCCCAAGCTGTCTGCATTGCTCAAAGGCATCCCTCGTGATTCTGATGTAGGCAGTCTGTGGGTGCCAGATGGAGAAATACTGGTTTTTGTCCAACTCACTAATTTTAAAGATGAGATAATTGAGACAGAGAAAGGGAAATGACTTGTTTAAGGTTTCATGATAGAGACAAACAGTGAGAGTCTAAATTCAGGCCTTGTCACCCATAGTCTTGTGCTTTTTCCACTATATCACGGTTCTTCTTACATATTTGGGTTAGGTTAGAATAGCCCTCTGCTCCTTGCTTGCTCCTTGGAAGAAAAGCTATGACAAACCAAGACAGCATGTTAAAAAGAAAAGACATCACTTTGCCAACAAAGGTCTGTATAGTCAAAGCTATGGTTTTTCCAGTAGCCTTATACAGATATGAGTTGGCCCATAAAGAAGGCTGAGCACTGGAGAATTGATGCTTTTGAATTGCGGTGCTGGAGAAGACTCCTGAGAGTCCCTTGGACAGCAAGGAGATCAAACAGTTAATCCTAAAGGAAATAAACCCTGAATATTCACTGGAAGGACTGATGCTGAAGCTCCAATATTTTGGCCACCTGATGTGAAGAGCTGACTCATTGGAAAAGACCCTGATGCTGGGAAAGACTGGGGGCAGGAGGAGAAGGAGGCAACAGAGGATGAGGTGGTTGGATGGCATCACCAACTCGATGGACATGAGTTTGAGCAAACTCTGGGAGATAGTGAAAGACAGGGAAACCTCGTGTGCTGCAGTCCATGGGGTCACAGAGTCAGATGTGGCTTAGCAACTAAACAACAACAGCCCTGTGCTCACTGGTTAGGTGTGCCAGGGAGGCAGTGGATCATGTGTCAAAGAACATTAAAACCACTACACCCCTATCCATGGCTCAGGCAATCAGAATTTGTGCTGCCACAGCCCATGAGAAGAATCTTGTGCAAAGCACCAAAATGTGAGTGATGCTGCTGAGGCTACTGTGAGAGAGTCAGCAAATGAGATGATGTATTTAGATGTACTCAGAGAGTTCAGAGAGTGGTAACCCAAAGACTGGCTAATTATTCATTTCCTCTTGGACCAGAGCTACACAGTGCTAAGCATTCACATATTTTCAAACATGTGGATTACTGATTTAAGAGTTCAGCTTTCTGCTGGCATCTGACATCATGAAACCACAACTGTCGAGAATTCCAATTCATAGTTATAAATAAACTTGGCTACAAAGATCAGAGACAATGAAAGGTCTGAGACAGAATATACTCTTCTGGGATAAAAGATTAGCCTTGAGACTATATTATTATAGCTTGACGCCCTTGGGCTGGGCTAGAGGAAGAAAGGGCATACCAGGCTGAGAAAGCCTCATGTACAAAGGCATGGAAACCATCTTGATGACAATGGGGAATCATAGGAGAATTTCAAATGATAGAATTGCAGTCTAGAAAGATCACAGAGGTTAGAATATGGAGAGAAGTTAGAAAGGGTAGAAAGGGGGGGAGGTGTCCAGAAATGAAGACCAGTTAGAAATGATAAGAGCCTGAACTAGGAAGGGGAACGCTGTTCTCCAGTGCTTGAGGACCATCACTTTCAGTTGCTGCCGCTGGCGTGTACTCAGGAGACCCAATCCTAAGAGTGCCTATACTGCCTGTTTACCTAGAAGACATTCCAAGGAGCAGATTCAAGAATCAGATTTCAGGCATACAAACCTGAATGATGGGTATAAAATTTCCAAAAAAAACCAGTAAAGAGAGGAATGGAGAAGATGTGAAAAAGCGAGGAGAAAAAAAGAAAAGTTATGTGAATGTGTGAAACTTGGAAGAAGAATCAAGAGGTCATTCTTTGGCTGCAAAAATATCTTTTAAGGGTTGCTTTAAAAAAATACTCAAATTTCAAGATGGATATCTTTTCTTAGTGTTAAGAAGATAAATTTAAATAATGTGGTTTTTTTTAACAGTGATATACTTTTTTTTTAAGTTTTATTGAAGCATAGTTGATTTATTTATTTATTTTTATTATTTTATTTTACTTTACAATACTGTATTGTTTTTGCCATACATCAACATGAATCGGCCATGGGTGTACACGTGTTCCCAATCTTGAACCCCTCTCCCACCTCCTTCCCCGTACCACCTCTCTGGGTTATTATAATGTTGTGTTAGTTTCAGGTACACAGCAAATTGATTCAGCTATATATATATATATATATTTTTTTTTTTCATTATAGGTTATTACAAGATACTGAATATAGTTCCCTGTGCTATATCAGTTCAGTTCAATTCAGTTGCTCAGTCGTGTCTGACTCTTTGCGACTCCATGAATCGCAGCACGTCAGGCCTCCCTGTCCATCACCAACTGTTGGAGTTCATTCAAACTCTTGTCCATTGAGTCGGTGATGCCATCTAGCCATCTCATCCTCTGTCGTCCCCTTCTCCTTCTGCTCCCAATCCCTCCCAGCATCAGGGTCATTTCCAATGAGTCAACTCTTCACATGAGGTGGCTTTTGGTATTGGAGTTTCAGTTTCAGCATCAGTCCTTCCATTGAACACCCAGGCTGGATCTCTAGGATGGACTGGTTGGATCTCCTTGCAGACCAAGGGACTCTCAAGAGTCTTCTCCAATACCACAGTTCAAAAGCATCAATTCTTTGGCGCTCAGCTTTCTTCACAGTCCAACTCTCACATCCATACATGACCACTGGAAAAACCATAGCCTTGACTAGATGGACCTTTGTTGGCAAAGTAATATCTCTGCTTTTCAATATGCTATCTACGTTGGTCATAAGTTTCTTTCCAAGAAGTAAGCATCTTTTAATTTCATGGCTGCAATCACCATCTGCAGTGATTTTGGAGCCCAGAAAAATAGTCTGACACTGTTTCCACTGTTTCCCCATCTATTTCCCATGAAGTGACAGGACCAGATGCCATGATCTTCATTTTCTGAATGTTGAGCTTTAAGCCAACTTTTTCACTCTCCTCTTTCACTTTCATCAGAGGCTTTTTAGTTCCTCTTCACTTTCTGCCATAAGGGTGGTATCATCTGCATATCTGAGGTGATTGATATTTCTCCCAGCAATCTTGATTCCAGCTTGTGCTATATAGTAGGTCCTAAAATAAACTAATTCCTAAGTGCTTTTCAAAAGAGCTCATAATTAAAATAAACATGTCATAGTGATCTCATGTATATGTAAAGATTATTAAGCTGCACAAAGGAAGCAGATCAATGTTCTGGGGATTGCAACGTGCATTTTGAGTAGGAGGCAGAGCCTAACTTCACATCTCAGAGGAGTTGAGATTTTCTGAGAAGGGGCTGAGAAATGTGCACTCACTGGGGTGGCAGAGGAGGTTGGCGCTGGAAATCAGGTTACTAAATCCTTGTCTGGAGCACGTGGGCAGATGTGAGAAGTGGGAGGAATGTTCAGACCACATTCACATCGTTTCCTAGTGAAAATGCCAAAGCAAACTTGCAACCATAGCAACTCAATAGACCTATTAAAGCCCTATTAAAACAAAAGAGAAAGCAAAAAAAAAAAATCCTCTATGAATTGCATTTAATTGATCAAAGAAACACATAAAAACCCAAAAAACAAGTCACCCCCAAAATACCTTCCCATTGTTCACTTTTTAGTAGTAAATAAAGTTTTGTTGTCTGTTTTTATTTCCCTTTTATCTAGTTGATTAATAGGAGTGTATTGTTAGAAATTTCTTGATAATACTTTCTAACACAGAGGCAAAAGTTTTAGAAATATAATCTGTGCTTGCAGAAGATAATTCTCTTATGTCTCTACCAGCAGAGAAACAAAGAAAATGAAACTAATGAGAAAGTTGGGGATGGCTCTAGAGGTTTCTTGTCTAGGCACCAAAATGAAATCGGAGTGGAGGGTGGGTAGAGGGCTGAATTAACATGGGTAATGCAGAGGGGCGATGAGATGGAAATTCTCTGAGGATTTCAGGACTCTTTCAAGAGCAGGGCTGGCACTGAGGAGATGGAGGTATGCAAGTACCTGGTGGGGTCCCATCTTCATTCAAACTTTTGATATTTTATCATGGATTTGCTTGTATTCATTCTGACTTAAAAACATTACATTAAAACATTGTCTGAATTATTGAGTTTTTGGTATCCCAATAAAATTTGTGCCTCAAGGGAGTGCCTCACTTGCCTCACCCTAGTTCCTGCCCTGCAAAGGAGAAACAACAAAGAGAAAAATTCATAGTGCACATCAGAAACTGTCTGCACTCTGAGCTGTGCTTGAAAAGGAAAGCTTATGTTGCTGAGGTGCAGAGGTCCTGGGCTCCACCACCCATGGTTTGCAAGGTCAGGATGTGGAGAATTGGACGTTAAACAATCTAGAGGAGATACTGCATTTTAGGGTGTTTTTTTTCTCACTGCATTGAAGATTTCTTTCCGATTCTAACCAATTTGATTATGTTGTGCCTTAATGGAGGTTTCTTCTTGTTTTTAAATTTTCTTTATGCCAGGTTAGCTGAAGCTTCTTGGATTGCAGGTTTATAGTTTTCATCAAATTGAAAAAAAATTAAGTCATTGTTTCTTTAAATATTTTTCTGTTCCTCCCACTTTCTATTAGCGACTCTAGTACTCCAATTATATGTGTATTAGGCTGCTAGAAGATTTCCGATGCTCATTTGTTTCCCAGTTTCTTTTCTTTCGGAGTTTTTCTATCGCTATGTCTTCAAGCTCACTAATTCTATTTTTTACAATGACTAATCCACTGTTAATTCTACCTAATGTATTTTTCATTTCAGACATTATAGTTTTAATATTCAGAAGTTCTGTTTGGGTCTTTTTTATATTGCTGTTCAGTTCCTTAGTTGTGTCCAACTCTTTGCGATCCCATGGACTACAGCACACCAGCCGGCCCTGTCCTTCACGATCTTCTAGAGCTTGCTCAAACTTATGTCCATCGAGTCGGTGATGCCATCCAGCCATCTCATCTTCTGTCATCCCCTTCTCCTCCTGCCCCCAATCCCTCCCAGCATCAGAGTCTTTTCTAATGAGTCAGCTCTACGCATCAGGTGACCAAAGTATTAGAGCTTCTGCTTCAGCATCAGTCTTTCCAATTAATACTCAGGACTGATTTCCTTTTGGATTGACTGGTTTGATTTCCTTGCTATACAAGGGACTCTCAAGAGTTTTCTCCAACACCACAGTTCAAAAGCATCAATTTTTTGGTGCTAAGCCTTCTTTAGCTCTCACATCCACACATGGCTATAACTCTCACGTCCATACACGACCACTGGAAAAACCATAGCTTTGAATATATTCCATGTCTTTTTAAAAAACATACTTAATCCCTCCTTTTTGAATGTATGGAACAGAGTTATCATAACTGATTTCATGCATTTGTCTACTAATTCTAAAATATCTTTTGCCATTTCTTGATCTGTTTATATTGATTGCTTTTTCTCTTTATTTTCTATTTATTATGGCTTGTACTTCCTGCTTCTTTGCATGCCTGGTAATTTTGGATTGGATGCCACACACTGTGAATTTTACCTTGTGGGTGCTGGTTATTTTTATATTCCCAAAATATCCTTGATACTTATCCTGGGATGCAGCTAAATTACTCAGAAAAAGTTTGATTCTTTTCAGGCTTGCTTTTAAGCTTTGTGGGTGGGACCAGAGCAGCCTCTAATCTAAGGACAATTTTTCCTCACTGCTGATTCTTCTAACCAATACATCATGAAACATTAGTTTATCCATTCTGGCTGGTAGGAACAGGTACTAGTTCCAGCCTAGCTTGATCAACAAGTATTATTTCCTCTAATCCTTTCCCTGGCCTCAAGGAGTTTCCTAATATGTGTACACTGACCAGTTCCTAACTGAGGACTTAATGAGGATACTCTCATATCTCTAGAGCTCTCTCTGTGATACTTGTCCGATACTCTGCTCGTGAAACTCTAGGTACCTTGGCTCCTGGACTCCCAGGTTTATCGCCTCCCTGAACTGTCTTGAAAACTCTCTAGGCAGTAAGCTCAGACAATCTGAGAGAGCTCCTCATTTGTTTCTTCTCTCTCAGAAATCATTGTCCTTTGTTGCCTGGTGTCTAATATCTAAAAATTGTAATTTCACATAGTTTTCCCACTTATTTTTTAGGTTGTGTGTGTGTATGTATTTTAGAGAAAGAGTTTGTTAGGTTCTTGTTACTCCACTTTGCCTGAAGCAAAAGTTCCAACTTCATGGCTTCTGAAGGTGGTTGATGAGTAATTTATTTGAAGTATAGAATACATTACATCCTGAATGATCAGTTAAAGTCTCATAATGGTTTAGGACATTCTAATAAAATTTACATCCTTTTCCACTGTTGAAACATAATTCTCTTGATTTTATACTCATAATTTTTATGTAAATACTTAGTAAGCAAGTGTCAAAGTTTTATTTCTCATTAATGAGGTAACCAGAAAGATGATAAAAGCAGTTAGGAACCTGAAACGCAGAGAAAGCCAATGATCAATTAAGAGGGAAGGAGGCAGAGAAGGAAGGGGAGTGGGAATCTAACTGGAAAAATGGATTGGAATAAGCTAAGTAAATTAGACATAAAACTGGTTAATGTCCCACAGCCCAATAAAATCATAACCTTTGAGTTTATCTTCCCAGTTGAACAGACATGATTTTTGTTTCTATTATATGAAAATTCATTTGTATAGTATTCATTTTTACAAGCTAACATCCAACCTTCATAGACTTAAAAATGTCAGAACCTTAGTTAAGAGTAATAGTAAATAAAATAAAAGTTACTTTCCCTTGGAAAATCAGTGTTTTAAGAAAGCATTAAATGGACATATATTTTGGGCTTATTTTTAAGTTTTGGAAATCTTCTTAACATCAGTATTACATAGACATCAGTGAGATCTGCTGTTATCAGCTGGTCACTCTGAGTCTACATTCCACTCTTTTAATGAAAAGATTAAAGTAGAGCAGTGGTTTCAAATTGTGGTTATATGTTAGAATCAACTGGGGGAGATTTGCAAAAGTACCAAAATCAGAATCCCTTATTAGACCAACTAAATTCAGTGCTTTGAGGGTGAAGACTGAGGATTGTTACCTGTTTCTAATGTTCAGCTGGGGTTGAAAACCACTGGTCTAGACTGGGTTGTTCAGACCCCTTTCAATAATCATGCCCCATGATTCCATGGCTTGGAATCTAGGCAGATCACTTTACACTGAAGAAAACAGACAAATAAAAGCTCTTCTAACTTGTCTGCATTGCCCGTGACTTGGAAATGATTCAAGGCTGCTCATACTCACTCATGGTGTGGAAGCAGAGGGAAAGGCCAAGGGTGGGAGAGATGAGTGACTGGTTTTTGTGGTCCAATTAGATACAGTCAGCATGAGTTGCTAGAAAGAGATAGGAATGCCAGTAAATTCTTTAAAAAAAAAAAGGAAAAGAAAAATGAAAATTCTTAAAAAAAAATAGGACAACAAATATCAAAATTTACTTTGTGCTTCTACACTCTTGAGCTTATCTTTGCTCCCAGAGCGGGTGTTCTTTCACAGATGTTATTGGAGATTGCATTTCTGATTGAAGACTTTGCATCCATAAATTAAGGCTATGCCAATAATACTCACACGAGGAAAATAATGCAATAAAAGCCTTTAAGATGATTTCAAAAGACAAAATTCTATTTCAAATTCTATTCCTTCATGCTTGTCACTGAAAAGCATTTTTTGGCAGCTTTTCTTTAAGTGAAAATAATTTTTGAAAGCACTGGCTTTTGAAGATTTCACCCTAAAACTACCCTTACAAGAAACACATGACAAATTAACTGAGCAAGCCAAGAATTAAAAGAAAAGTTGCTTAACTTGGTGAGAGTTTTTAAAATCACAAATTAACATTGAATTATTTTAAATTGTTTTTGGGCATCTTTCTCTATGCTTATATTATTTCTTCTCTTTGATTTGTTAATGTAGTAAGTAATAGTAATAGATATCCAAATGTTAAAATATGTTTTTACTCCTATTATAAACCCTACTTGGTCATGATGGATTATTCCTTTCATATTCTATTTGATTTCATTTATCTCCTCCCTGACACTTTTCATGGTAATAATCTTTTTTCCTTCACAGTGAACTTCCTGTGAGTTGAGTAGGAGTTGTATTAACTTCCATAGCCACTTGACAGATTAGAAAACTGAGACACAGAGGTAGCAAATGACTTATTCAGTTCAGTTCAGTTCAGTTGCTCAGTTGTGTCCGACTCTATGCGACCCCGTGAATCGCAGCACGCCAGGCCTCCCTGTCCATCACCAGCTCCTGGAGTTCACTCAAACTCACTCCCATTGAGTCGGTGATGCCATCCAGCCATCTCATCCTCTGTCGTTCCCTTTTCCTCCTGCCCCCAATCCCTCCCAGCATCAGTCTTTTCCAATGAATCAACTCTACGCATGAGGTGGCCAAAGTACTGAAGTTTCAGCTTTAGCATCATTCCTTCCAAAGAAATCCCAGGGCTGATCTCCTTCAGAATGGACTGGTTGGACTTCCTTGCAGTCCAAGGGACTCTCAAGAGTCTTCTCCAACACCACAGTTCAAAAGCATCAATTCTTTGGTGCTCAGCCTTCTTCACAGTCCAACTCTCACATCCATACATGACCACTGGAAAAACCATAGCCTTGACTAGACGGACCTTAGTCAGCAAAGTAATGTCTCTGCTTTTGAATATGCTGTCTAGGTTGGTCTGAGAACAAATGGCAAATAAAGTGACAAAGCTTATGCTTAAATTTTGGCTCCTAATTTCTAGTCGAGGGATTGTTTTCTCTTCTCTAGGAGATTTACATTCTCATCAAAACATATTCCAATCACTAAATATTTCCGATAACCTCACAATATTTCACATAACTTTAGAGTAATGTCTTAAGAACAGGATTTTCAGTTCCACTAAATCATTAATGCTGTTTAAAATCCTAATGCCCAATGCTCTTCTGTTTTTTAAGTCTCCATAGTGACAGTTGTCATAACCACATTTAACCATCATGGAGCCTGGGGAAAAACGTGGGGCGGAAGTGGGAGGAGACGAGAACAAAAGAGGGCAGATGGATGGCTGAGCTGTTAGACACGCTGCAGAACCCCCGAGGATGAGTAGATTTGAGGGTGAGCCTGCATGAGTGGACTTAGAGAGGCGTGGGCACCTTAGTTGAATTTCCAGGTGTGAAATCTACAAGGCAGTTGAAAATACAATTTTGGAATGTCACTTGCCATTTAATTGTCATTTGCTTCTACAAGGATTAAATCACTAGTCACTGTAGTCACTGACCTTCAACACACCCTGAAAGGGTTTCAGGAATGAGGAATTCTGTGCGCTGGGAAAAACTAGCAGAATAGCCCTTCAGACAGATATTTTCAGGAGATGATATGAGCCCAAATTTCTTGCATCTTCTCACATCTAGAAAAGTACTAAAATGATTAATAGAGACATTTGTTCCTCATGACTAGCAACAACTTCCTCCCAAAATGTGTGCTTGATGGCACGTATCCCTCTTCACCAAAATTACATGTATCCTGACACCTTCATCTGCCCCTACCCACCTCTTCACAGCAGTTCCTCCGAGCTATCTTAGATGATGTTTCCCAGCCTAGAGGCCTCATTTCTGTTTCAAAACTTAATTCACGATTTTCACCTTGTGCGTTTTTTCCAATGGACAAGAATGTTGAAGCGAGTTTGGATTGGCCATGCACAGTCAGAAATGATTGGCAGATAGGTGCTACCAGAGTCTTGGGAATGGCTGAAATCATCCAGAGAGAGTGTGCGAGCAAGGATGAATAGAGAAAGAGGAACCAAGAAGAAGCATAGAAAGAATACAGTGAAGGAAGGAGACAAGCAGGAGAGAGCAGTGCCCTGAAAGGCAAGGGGAGAGGAGAATTCACCTCCCTTCTTATTCTAAACTTGTCATCTCCAGGTTTCCCCATCTCAGCAAATGGCTCGCCTTCCACTCAGTTGGAGGAGGGAATGGCTACCCACTCCAGTATCCTTGCCTGCAGAATCCCATGGACAGAGAAGCTTGGGGGGCTACAGTCCCTGGGGTTGCAAAGAGTTGGATACGACTGAGCGACTAAACACATCACCCAGTTGCCTAAGTGAGCAAACAGGTGTCTTTCTGATTATGCCCCTCTCCTCTCATCAGCAAATTTTTATCAATTCAACTCCTATTTATATCTGAATTTGTTCACCTCTTCCCTGTTTCTCTGGAACTCCCCCACCTCATGATCCAAGACCCTCCTACCTCTCCCTGGGACTGCAACAGGCTCCTCAGTGGTCCCTCTGCTTCTATCTTGTCCCCCACCCTCCCAACCAAGACCATTCTCCACTCAGAAGACAGAAAGGCACAAAGAAGATCGTATCATTCCTTGATTAAAATCCTTCGGTGATTTTCTATTGCACTTCCACTAAAATCCCAAGACTTTTATCATGACCTAAATGGACCCACATCTGGCCCTACCCAGCTCTCCAACCTCATCCTGTACATTTTCCCCTTGTTCACCAAATCCAGCCACAACAGCCCTCCTCCTAGGTTTTGAATGTACTAAGCCCACCGCCCTCCACAGGGCCCATGCCTTTGCTGCCCCCTTATCTGAAGAGCTCTACCCCAGACCAATGCACTCTGGCTCTGTCTTTGGTGATGCCTCAGCTTAAATATCACCTCCACAGAGAGGTCTTCTCTGAGCATCCCATCTCCGTAGCCAACACCCACTGCAATAGTTTTCTGGGGCTGCCATAATAAAGTATCACCAACTAGGTGACTTAACAGAAATTTGTTGTCTTGTTTCTGGAAGTTAGATGCCCAAAAACCTGGTGTTGGCATGGTTGGTTTCTTCCTGAGAGCTGGGAGGGAGAGTCTGCTCCTGGCTTCTCTCCTCGGCTTGCAGATGTCTTTTCCCTGTGTCTCCTCACATTGTCTTCCCTCTAGGTGGGTCTGTATGGCCATATTTCCCCTTTACATAAAGACACCAGTCATACTGGATGGAGGTCCACACTAATCTCACTTTAGTTTGATTAACTCCTTTCTCCAGAATTAAAAAAGGTTACCCTCTGACGTACTGGAGGTTAGGACTCCAACAGATATAGGATCACTATTCAACCTGTAACATCCAAATTCAATCCCCAGTTAATCACATGGTTTCACTTTCTTCATAGCATTTGGCCCTATCTGCAATCACATTGTTTGTTTTTTGCTTTCATTTTTTCCTTTGTCTCTGGACATTCCGCAGAACAGGAACCTTGCCAGTCTTTGGAGCAGACTCTGCTGGCACCCCTGACACACCCCTGTTACCATAGTTACCAGCATCCTCTCCCTGCAGCACCTGTAACTTTCTGAGTTTTCCTCTAGCACGTGAGGGGTGCTTCACATGCTGGGAAGCTACTTGCAGGTGAAGGTTGGTGGCAGAATAGCTGTATTCTCACCTTCTCCGGGGGACAGTGCTGAAGTTTGCTTTCTGCTGTCTTGGAGAGGTCCAAAGCAGGGCTGAGTCGAATTATTCATACTGCTTGGCTTTTTCACATACTCTGTTCACTTTTTCACTCCCAATCAGTGTTTCCAGGGATCTCTTTCCCAAAAAGATGCTTATGCTGAGTTCCTGTCTCTGGGTGTGCTTCCTGGGGAAACACAATCTTAGAGGGTCTTTATCACTATATTTCTGGTACTTTAAACAGCTCATAATCCATTTATGGTAAATGCTCCATAAGTTATGATGAGTCAGTTAACAGAAGGAGGTGGTAATTGATATTTTCAAGCGCTATAGGAAGAGGTTTGGTAGAAAAGAACTAAAAAAAAAAGGAATTTGATAAGTGAGATCAGAAGCTGCTGCTGGAGGAGCTTATTAGAATGGCAGAGGTGAAAGTCTGATTTTGGTGGGTAATATGAGGTGAGAAAGGTAGGCAGCAAGGGACAGGAAAGAGTTAACTTTATATGAGGGCAGGGTGGAAGGAAATGTATTCTTTTGAACAAGAAAAATTTGAGTATATTTGAGGCTGAGCCAATGGAGAAGGGGAGAATGAAGATAGAAGTGAGAAGCGGGATAACTAGTGGGTCAGAGGTTTAGAAGACAAATTAGAGGCTGAGTTAGTACATACAGATGGGGGCCCTAGCATAAGGAAATAAAGACCTTTGGATATGTGAGCATCCATTTATGTATGTATAATAATATTCATTTGTTCTTATTTCAAAAATATAAAGTGTTCATTGCAGAATATTTGGAAAAGACAAAAACCATGAGATTTACTGAGCTCTTACAATATTTCAGACTCTGGTCTATGTGCTTTGCATATATTAACTCATTTACTTCTCAAATAGTCATATGAAGCATGATTGAACAGTATGAACCATACTGTTACTATCTCTGTACTATAGAGGAGAGCGATTGAGTCAATTGCCTGAAGTTGCAAGACTGGTAAATTGCCAGTTAGGATGTAAACCTACCTCATCTGTACCTTATGTACATATGCAGAGAAAATCCCAGAGAAGAAATTTATCAGGAAAAATAAATAAACATGTGTGGGATACTTAGATATAGAAATCACCAGGCGTTAACAGCTGATGCTTCTCTTTTCTTGGGGAAGTAGGTGGTGACTCTGAAGGAAGGAGACGAGAGTAAGCAGGACTCTAGACTCAAGTTTAATAATAGTTTGAAGATACTGCTTCCAGTAAAGGAGAAAGAAGCTGACTAGGAATTTTCAGCAGTATTGAAGAGCCAGCTTGAGTTTGTAAGTACTGAGTTTGCAGAGGGTTGGTTGGCATGGTTAAGTGATTTTCTGAAGGGCACTGGACTGCTTGTTGTTTGGGGTAAGAGCAGTTGTAGATTAGCCTTAGGAGGAGCACAGACAGTCATGAGAAATTGATGGTATAGTTGAAATGGCTGCATCTTTGTTTGCGATCTCTCAAGGCAGATGTTGGGATAAGGATTCAAGAGCAAGAAGTTTACTAGGAGGTGAGTCCAGGAAAAATGCTTGTAGGTGAGAGGGGGAATGAGACACATCAGAAAAGAGAGTACCTGGCAGACATGCGAGGGGAGCTTACTCCTGCAGGGGGACTCTGGGAGCCAGTGGGAAAACTCATCTTAGAGTGATCTCCCAGCGCCCTTGCACATCACTTCCCATTTGCCGTTGGTTAGGACTGCTCCGGGGCAATCATGCATGGATCGAGGGCTGCCACACATGTGAATACAGAGAATTCTGGTGCCCTGAAGATGGCCTCAGGCAAAGAGAGGCTGACTGTTGGAAGTCTGGTCTAGCAATGCCTATTGAAAGAGAAGGCCTGGGAAGATAAAGACTGGGCATCAAGAGTGTCTGTTACACACATGGAACTCTGCTCAATGTTACTACTATGCGCCAGCTTGGCTGAGAGGAGGGCTTGGGGGAGAATGGATACCTGTATATGTATGTCTGAGTCCTTTTGCTGTTCACTTGCAACTACCACAACATTGTTAATTGGCTATAGCCCAGTACAAAATAAAAAGTTTAAATTTTTTTTTTTAAGTGTCTGCTACAGATGGACCATGAATTTGTGTCCAGTAAAGACGCAGCAAACCTATGAAGAGACTAGGAGAGCAAGGAAAAGTTCTGTGATGAACATTCTTTTCTGAAAATAGTTTTGAATAGGTAATAATAGTACATGGAACAAAATTGAAGCATGAGAGAATATAGAGTGAAAATTAAGTCTTCCTTTCTCACCATCCACCTCCATTTTCTACTATTGTTAGTGTCTTATATATCCTTTCAGAGATAGTATAGCAGGGATTATGTATGTGTAAATGTATTATAGGCATCAGCTCAGTTCAGTTGCTCCGTCGTGTCTGACTCTTTGCGACCCCATGAATCGGAGCATGCCAGGCCTCCCTGTCCATCACCAACTCCCGGAGTTCACTCAGACTCACGTCCATTGAGTCAGTGATGCCATCCAGCCATCTCATCCTCTGTCGTCCCCTTCTCCTCCTGCCCGCAATCCCTCCCAGGGTCAGAGTCTTTTCCAGTGAGTCAACTCTTCGCATGAGGTGGCCAAAGTACTGGAGTTTCAGCTTTAGCAACATTCCTTCCAAAGAAATCCCAGGGTTGATCTCCTTCAGAATGGACAGGTTGGGTCTCCTTGCAGTCCAAGGGACTCTCAAGAGTCTTCATAGATATATGTATATACTCATATTTTAGATATGGGTTTTATATATGTGTGTATATGTTAAACATACAGGTAATATATATGTTAATTATACCCACACAGGTGGTACAAATAAAATACTCTGTCTTTTACACATGTATCTTGGGGAACTTTTCATATCATTGCATGTGGATTTGCCTCAATTTTAAAAATAGGTGCCTAGCATTCAGTCTGATGGGTGTGTGTGTTCCCTCTCAGTTGCTCAGCCGTGTTCAACTCTTTGCGGACCCATGCCAGGCTCCCCTGTCCATGAGATTTCCCAGGTAAGATACTGGCATGGGTTGTTATGTCCTACTCCAAGGGATCTTCCCAACAAGTTACCAAAAAACCCCAAAATAACAAACTTTCTTCTGGGTATGTTATCTTGTATGTGTGTTACTGACCAGATGCCAATGATCTGTAAGATAAATGCCCAGGAAGAGGGTTGCTGAGTCAAATTTGAATTTGATAGACAGTACTGAACGTCTTTGAACCAATGTGCACACTCATGGGATTGACCATCAAGAGGTCAAAGAAGGGAAGTACAGGGGCGAGGGAGTTGAGGAGGAGGGAGGGGCTGGATAACAGTAAATGCCGGATGTGGAGATTCCGGTGGAGCAGTTCCTGCCGCTGACAAAATCCAGGGTGTGGCCACAGCCAGAAGTTGTTGGCGTGGGCTGGGGCGCAGGCAAGGTCGAGGAAGCAGAGGAAGTTAAGGAACCATGAGGTGTCAGAGTGACTCACTCAGATGATGAGCCAGTCAGTTCATACTGGTTAGTTCGTCATTATCTTGTAAAAGGCCGTTGGAGAAGCCTTCAGCTTCCCTTTAACTCTGGCAAGGAAAAGATGCCTATGCCTCCTGATCCTCTTTCCACTCTGTGGTGCAGAAAACTCTTCACCACTGGAGCTTGCTGAGGAGGAAATGCATCAAAACAACGTGGCTGCTTCCAGGGACAGGCAGTGATGTCTCCAGTTAATATTATGGCCCGTGTGGCTGTGGAAGCAGGTGAGTCTGTTTTACCAGATCCTTTGGCTTTCTAGTGAGTATCCATTAGGCCTGTGGATAGCTCATTTTACGACAACTCCAAACTTACAGGTGTTTATGACATTGTCAAATGAACGCTGGCCTGGGGAGATACTTCCTTGTTAATAAAATCACTAGCAATTATAATAACAATAGGGATTAAGGTGCTGAATCAGTTAATAATTGTGTTCAGTAAGTAGCAGAGAGAGATCTTAAAATCACTGGTTTAAACTAGAGAGGAGTTCTCTTTGCTCTCAAGTAATGTGTAAAGTTCAGGGATAAGCCTTCCACAAAAGGTGTAGCAGCTCCACAATGCCCTTGATGTCTCAGGTTCCTTCTCTCCTTCTGCTCTGCCTCTCTGGTGCTGACTTCCATCCTCATGGTTTCCGGATGGCTGCTGAAGTTCCAGCCATCATAACCATGGTTTCATGCTGGAAAAGGTCAGAGGTAAAAGGGATTATGCCAGATGAATCAGCACCTCCCACTCCCACCTTTTAATGAACTTTCACAAAAGTTTCACTCAGTAAAGAGAAATTTTCCTCTCACTGCACAGCTTACAGTCACGTGGTCATCCCTATCCGCAGGGAGCCTGGGAAACGGAGACTTTAGCAGGACTCCTTGCAGCCCCCAACAGATTGGATTCTGTTAATAAAGAAAAAGAGACTAGATATTGGCTCTGGGAGACTAGGTATTGGCTAGGTAACTGGCAATATCTCTCAAATTTCCTAGACACTTTACATTTTAAAAACATGATTTTTTTTTTAATAGTGGTAAAATCTGTATAACCTGAAAGTTACTGCTTTAGCTATTAAAACAATTATTTATTTGGCTGTGTCAGATCTGAGTTGTGGCATGCCGGATCTTCTAGTTGTAACATGTGGGATCTAGTTCCCTGACAAGGGATCGAACCCCGCCCCCTGAATCGGGAGCACAGAGTCTTAGCCACTGGACCACCAGGTCAGTCCCACTATTTTCGTTATTTTTTAAGTGTACAATTCAGTGACATTAAGTACCTTCACAGGTGTTGTATAGCTATGACCACCATCCATTTCCAGAACTTAATCAGCTGCATCAGAAACTCTGTCTCCATTAAACAATGACTTCATCACCACCCTCATCTCCCCTCAGTCACTGATAACCCCTATTCTACTTTCTACATCTTTGATTTTGCATATTTTAGGTACCACAGGTCATACAATATTTATCCATTTGTGACTGACTCCATTTCGCATAGTATTTTCAAAGTTCATCCAATTGCAGCAAGCACCAGTACTTCACTCCTTTCCGTGACCGAATAACATTCCATTGTATGGATATGCCACATTTTGTTTATCCAATTACATGACACTTGGGTTGTCTTAGTCCGTTCAGGCTGCTGTAATGAATTACCACAGACTGGGTTGCTTCTAAAGAATAGAAGTTTATTTTTCACAGTTCTAGAGGTTCAAAGTCCGAGATCAGAGTGTCAGCATGGTCTGGTTCTGGTGAAGGTCCTCTTCTGCATGGCAGAAGGCCGACTTCTCATCCTGGTAGAAGGGGAAAAGGATCTCTGTGGGGCCTCTTTCATGGCAACACTAGTCCCTTTCATGGGGGCTCTACCCTCATGACATGCTCACCTCCTAAAGACCCTGTCTCAGTACCATCACATTGTGCATTAGGATTTCAAGATAGGAATTTGGGGGAGACAGAAACATTCAGACCATAGAGGTTGTTTCCAAAGTTTCACTACTGTAAATAATGCTGCCATGAACATTGGTGTATAGACATCTGTTCAAGTTCCTGCTTTCAGTTCTCCGATTCCACCCACGTGGTAATTCTCTGGTTAACTTTTTGAGATGCTACCAAATGCACTTTACATTTTATCTACTCTTCACAAACTGGCCATTGTTGAAATCACACATTGAAATTCTGATGGAGAGGGGCCTCCTACGCTGGATCCAGGTTATCCCCGGCAGGCTGATACTGCCCATTGCCTCCACTGGGGGACTCCCGTGAGTTATATGCCTCAGTGAGCTGGATGGAATTTTTATTTTAGAAATGGGAAACAAATGTAAGAGGCTGAATCAGCAGTATTCCCACTCTTCTCCTGGTAATGAGAGCTCTGCTAACTTTCCCAGACTCTGCCCTTTGCAGCCTTATTGGGTCTATACTGGATTCCCTTGACCAGTGGAGACTTGGAACCATAAAGTTCCAGGAGGGAGCTGTTTTCACTCCTATGTTCGACCTCAAGCCAACCTGTCACAGATTTATCAAGGAGGGGGAAGGTGGCCTTAGTTCATCTCATGCTCCAGTAATAGTTCTAAGTGTGCGTTCTAGTGGATAAGAACGTGGTCACCGGAGCCAGATGGCTTGTGTTCAGATCCCAGCTCTACTATTTGTTGTGTGATCTTCATTAAAATTATTTCACACTTCACTGTGCTTCAGCTTCCTCACCTATAAATAGGGGATGAATGACGGTGCTTTACTTATTTCACATGATTGCCATGAGGGTTACCTGAGTTGACGTGGTTAAGCAAGTACTTTAGAAAGGTGCCTACACTCTGGAAGGGCTCTGCAAGTGGGGGTCATGTTAGCAGTACTGACCTTATGATTATGCCCAAGAATGTAAATTCTCTAAACCGTAACAGTTAATAGAGAACTGATTATAGATTACCACTGTAGCTCTGGTAATTAAAAACAAAAGAACAAAATTAGGAGGACACAGATGAACGAAGCATGGAGAGACACAGTCATATGGTTTGAAAAAGCCATTAGACTTTAACTGTCTTTGGCCTGATGTCACAAGCTTAGAAAATGCTAACAGTTGGCCTCTGAAATTTGTTAGACCGGCCTGATTCTGTGATCTATATCTGTAGCAAGATATTTATTCAGTAGTCACCTTGTGCCATCTATAGGTCAGTATGATTTACTGCAATAACTGAAGAGTAGGCTGTGATAATCTTCGGACACAAAATGATTGACTTGATTTTCAAATACTACTCACACCTCCTTTTTGCTTGGGAAAGCCTTTCTCCTTTTTTTGGTTTGTTCTTTGCTTTTGTTTTCGGTAGATGCAATGCTTTTCGTGACTAAAAATAATCCTCTCTATGGAACAAGGGGAGAAATTTTGCCTTGAGATGCAGCTGTGAGTGAGGAGGGCATTGCATACCCAGATTCCATTTGCTCACACGTCCCTCACAACCAGGAAATCCTTCCTTCTATGTTAAATGGCCAAGATGTCATTTTAAAAATCCAGTGAAGCTTGCATTTTCCCACAGTAAGGGGGGTGAACCAGGAATTGGAGCAATTTCTGCTTTCTATTGTCCTGGTGTTTTATTCTTAGCACCAGTGGCATAGGAAAGGCCATTGATTGTGATGCAGGGAACCCTAAGTGCTGTAAGGGGCAATGCAGGCAGGGGAAATCAGGGAGGACTGTCTGGAGGGGATGAAGTAGGCTCTGGATTTTAGAAGAATGCGGGTGGCAGGAAAAGGGATGACTGGTGGCGATGATGACCCATTGCCCTCTATACTATACTCTGTGTTTACTGATCAAGAAGGCCTCATCATATAAAAAGAAGAAACTCATTTCTCATAAGCCTGCCTCGTATCAAGCTTTTTCCTTTGGGTCTTCATGTCTTTGTCTCTTTCCTGTTTCCATTCTAAGTTCCCTTACCCTCTTCCTGGTCCAAATCATACTAGTTTCCTTTAGTTTCTGGAAAGCATCATGCTCCCCATCACCAGAGGTTTTTGCATCAGCTGCCCACCCCCACCCCCTGTATGGAACCATCCTTATCTTGGTAACTCTTCTTCATCCTATAGACCTCAGATGAAAAGTCACTTCCAGAAGGAGGCCCTGCCTGATCCCCCAGACCAGGTGGAATCTCCTTGTACATGCTGTGCTTTGCATTCTTCCCTTTCTTTTGGAACTCCCATCACACTTGTCAGGTTACAGGTCTAACAGATGTCTTTTCTATACTGCAAGTATGGGGCTGTCTGTATTCCCATGGACCAGAAAGAGGCCCATGCAAGGGTCAGGAAGGAAAAAATAGCAGAAAAATTGTACATCTTCCATTATTAAGTTTTCTTTGATGGTTTATTTTAGAGGCCAAGCTAACAGTGCCCAGTCACCAATGCATGGTAGTATTGGTGTAGGAGAATGTAGTGGGTACCATTTTTTCAGTCCAGAAATGGGGCAGGTGCTCTGGTGGCACTCTGTGGACAGAGGAGGGACAATGCTCTAGGGTGGAACTTCTGCCATCACTCCTGCCCCTGGGGATGGAGTAGGATGGTAACTCTGCAGGGTCAGGGGTGGGGGAGAGGGAGTGGGCGAGTGCTGGTTGGAATATAGGACCATCAAACTCAGGAAAAGGGAAAGTGGACTTTCCCCCTTCAATTAATTGAGAAAAGCCATTTCCCAGAGTGCAGAGGAGAATTGGAAAGATGGATTAAGTCCGTAGTGCAATCTTTTAAAATGTACACGATATTAGATAGTAAGCTATACATAAACCACAAAGAAGATTGTGCAGAGGCTTAAATGGGTTGACACCAACTGTGGATCCAAGCATTATGAACTGAGAGGAGATAGGATGAGAAAGACTAAGTGACCCAGTTCTAAGCCTCATCTTTTATCTTGAATATAATAAAATCTTGAGGTCTTGTTAAAAAAAATAACGTATATACTATTTTGAAGGTGAGAAAGAGAAAAGGTATCCTGTGAGGTTAATTTGGCTGCAGTATTTAGGGTGAATTAGAGAAGACTGGTCCGGATCAGAAGAGTGAGTGTTAGGGCTGGAATGGACTTCACGAAGCGGCGTTTGAAGGAAGACTTAGAGCTCAGAGTCTTTGGGGTGCTAAGGGTCCCAGTGGGGCATCTGGCTTAGTACTTAGCGTCAGGATAGTCCTGTGAGTGTCCTGCCAGGATTATTTGAGGCTCATGAGAGAACTGCTTTGGGTTGCCAGCAGGAAGCACCTGGCTTGGCAAAGCTGGGACAAAAGTAGGAACTGGTGTTAGCATGCCATCGTTTGATTGGCCAAAGAGATGTGAGATTGACCAAGAGGAGGGGAAGACACTAGGTCTTGAGGGCTATACCATGATAATAGTATGTTCTATGGGAAACGAAGTCAAGGCACAAGGAAGCTCCCTGACCCTCCTTTAAGTTTTAGGAAAACCCTCATAGACTCAGAGGGAGTTGCTTAGGAATGTAGCCACGGACTTGACTATGATCTTTGAATCCAGCCTGGTTAACACCACATTGCTTATTTTGACAAGGGAAAACCCCAAGTGCTGGATTTAGGAACATGTACTGAGTTTTTTTATTGGCCATACGGTTGGCTCCCCTAAGGGAAATGTTTCATTGAGCAGGTCATGTTCTAAAGCCATTCCTTGCTGGTCAAGTTCTTCAAAGTTTCTTCTTAGGAGCTACCCTTTGGAAAGAGCACTGACCTGGCAGGGGAGAGTCTGGGTTCTACTCCCAGCCTCACTACTCTGAAACTACGTCTATGAACAAGTCACTTCACCCACCTGGAACCCAGTTTCCTCCCTATAGCTTCCATCTCTCACATCTTATAACTCTAAATATGGTGCAGTCACTAGAGATAGTGATGAAGCTCATCTTGGTTCTAGAAAACAAATACAGGTTCTGGAAAACAAATATATCGCTATGAAGGACTGTGTCCCCTTAAAATTCATATGTTGAAGCCCTAACTCCAAAGAGCAAAATAAACTCGATTCTGGAAAAGAAGATACTCCTCAGCTGTGACACTTATAGTCTGTGTCTCTTAAAGCCCTAGTGATTTGTCTGAGATGTTTTCTCTGACTCCAGCCAATTCTCTGATGCCAACTGGGTCTCCAACAATTTACCCCATCTACCTGGAGTCAGGAAGCAACAGCTAGAACTGGACATGGAACAACAGACTGGTTCCAAATAGGAAAAGGAGGACGTCAAGGCTGTATATTGTCACCCTACTTATTTAACTTATATGCAGAGCACATCATGAGAAACGCTGGGCTGGAAGAAGCACAAATTGGAATCAAGACTGCTGGGAGAAATACCAATAACCTCAGATATGCAGATGACACCACCCTTATGGCAGAAAGTGAAGAGGAAGTAAAGAGCCTCTTGATGAAAGTGAAAGAGGAGAGTGAAAATGTTGGCTTAAAGCTCAACATTCAGAAAACGAAGATCATGGCATCTGGTCCCATCACTTCATGGGAAATAGATGGGGAAACAGTGGAAACAGTGTCAGGCTTTATTTTTTTGGGCTGCAGAATCACTGCAGATGGTGATTGCAGCCATGAAATTAAAAGACGCTTACTCCTTGGAAGGAAGCTTATGACCAACCTAGACAGCATGTTCAAAAGCAGAGACATTACTTTGCCGACTAAGGTCCGTCTAGTCAAGGCTATGGTTTTTCCAGTGGTCATGTACAGATGTGAGAGTTGGACTGTGAAGAAAGCTGAGTGCTGAAAAATTGATGCTTTTGAACTGTGGTGTTGGAGAAGACTCTTGAGAGTCCCTTGGACTGCAAGGAGATCCAACCAGTCCATTCTAAAGGAGATCAGTCCTGGGTATTCATTGGAACGACTGATGCTAAAGCTGAAACTCCAGTACTTTGGCCACCTGATGCGAAGAGTTGACTCATTGGAAAAGACTCTGATGCTGGGAGGATTAGGGGAAGGAGGAGAAAGGGACGACAGAGGATGAGATGGTTGGATGGCATCACTGACTCAGTGGACATAGGTTTGGGTGGACTCTGGGAGTTGGTGATGGACAGGGAGGCCTGGCGTGCTGCGATTCATGGGGTCGCAAAGAGTCGGACACGACTGAGTGACTGAACTGAACTGAACTGAACTGAACCTGGAGTTAGCATTAGATCCCACAAACTAAAGGACTACCCCCTTTTCAGATGTCAGTTGCAAGTTCTGAGCCACATGTCCTCTGATCAACTAGCTATAAATTGGGGGTTCTGATGATCTTTTCCTCAGGTTTGAAGATTTGCTAGAATGGCTCACAGAACCCAGGAAAACTTTATGTTTACAGGTTTACTGGGGCTTTGTAGATGGTACAGTGGCAAAGAATCCACCTGTCAATGCAGGAGATGCAAGAGACTTGGGTTCAGTCCCTGGGTTGTGTCTCAGGGTCCCTGTGAGGAGTCCCAGGGAGCTGATGACCCCAAGTGATAGTAAACATGTGTCCATGGACTTGATCTGGACCTTGAGTGTCTGTGGGGCAACAGCAGGTCTTGCCTGGGCTTTCTTGGTGCAATAGGATGTTGAGATTACTCAGTGGGATGGAGAACGCAGGCCAGTGGCCAGTTCCATGCTCCTGTGACCACTGTGTCTAGTCCCTGCTGTGAGCCTGTGAGCCTGAGATTGGCAGGCCAATCTCCCGAGGCCTGCAGTGAAACCTTCTTGATTCTTGTTCCTGTTTTTGGAAGTATGTCTAATTTGGAAAGAGACCACACTGCCATCTGACTCCACATTGTACTCTCAAAACTGTGTGTTAAGCAAAATTATTTCCTTTTCTTTTATCTGGCATTCACCCAACAAAATCAGAGTTCCAAATGTCACGCCAAAGGCACTTGCTTAGGAATCTTGAATATGAAGGAGTTTTCCAAATTCTCATAGAAAAAATTATTTCATTTTACAGAAGTTTCTAATTTTTTTAAGTTTTTTTTTGACATGGACCATTTTTTAAAGTCTTTCATTAAATTTATTACAATATAGCTTCTGTTTTATGTCTTGGCCTTTGGCTCCAAGGCATGTGGGATCTTGACCAGGGATCAAACCCACACCCCCTGCATTGGAAGGTGAAATCTTAATCACTGACTGGATCACCAGGATGTCACCTAGAAACAGATATTTTAAAAAGTATGTCCATCTAAAATGTGTAGTCTATGGGCCAGATAGATTTTTCTATACTTAGAATTTTTGATTTTCCAGAATGTCTGAGATTTTATTGGTTAGTGCATACAAGATTGCATACATATATTTTATCTCCATAGGAGAATAAACTCTTTTCACCCATGTCAGAGGCATTTAAAAAAACAAGATTACCTTGCTAATGAGAATATTTATCATAGGAAGTAGGAAGTATTATAGTATAGGAAGTATCAGGAAGTATTATGATAAATATTTTCATTAGCAAGGTAATCTTGTTTTTTTTAAATGCCTCTGACAGGGGTAAAAAGAGTTTATTCTCCTATGGAGATAAAATATATGTATTAAAAACTATAGGGGCTTCCCAGGTGGCGCTAGGGGTAAAGAACTTGCTTGCCAATGCAGGAGATAGAAGAGGGTTCAATCTCTAGGTTGGGAAGATCCCCTGGAGTGGGAAATGGCAACCCACTCCAGTATTCTTGCCTGGAGAATCATATGGACAGATGAGCCTGGCCGGCTACAGTCCACAGGGTCGCAAAGCTGGACTTTAGCACACAGGCATTAAAAACTATAACACTTGGAATTAGTTGGAGTACTGTGTAAGCACACAGCATGATATTTTTATAAATGTACAGGTGTTGACGCCTGCATCTAACTCACTTCTGAATCCTTCACAAACCCCGCTCACTACTCGGCATGATACAGCCTTGCTAAAGCTTCATTGAATTAGTTTTTTAAAAAGTAAATAGTCTGAACCACTTATTTGCATACCTCTGGAGTTTCCTTAACAGAAATGGGAGCCTTATTCAAAACAGACTAAGAGAAAGGCCCAAGGGAGCACAGATTTTCAACTTGTGGTTTCTGAAATGCACAGTTCATGGGTGTCTATTGCTTGCTGTCTCTTGACACTTCCACATTCAGTACAGTGCAGTTCATTGCTTTGATCTATTTTCTTTTATGCTTCACTGAGCATGTAGTTGCAGGCCAGATTTTAAAAGCCATCCATAGGTGGCCAGCTGTCTGGTGGTGGATCTGAAAAGAAGGAGCTATCACTCCCTGAGACACTCACTCTGGAGGTGAGGACAGCTCAGCTTCAGCTTTCCGAATTTCTGTTCTCCCCTTAGGCTCTCAAAATCTGTCAGAATTCTTGGTTGTAGGCAATGCAAACAGACATCAACTGATTTAACCTCACTAATTAAAATGACATTGGGCTGCTTGTAGGGTCGTTGGCCGAATAGGAGATCCAGGCTTGGAGGTAGAGGAGCAAGGCACAATACCCACAGTCGGGCCACTCCGCGCTCAGGGAGGGCACCACTGCCGCTGCCAGATGCTGTGCTCTCCTGCTGACGTGGCAGCACTTCTGCTCCAGGTAGAGGATGGGGACAGCATCTAACCACTGCTGCCGTGGAACTGTGATCTTGCCACCACCTCTGGAGAGGGAGGGCCTCAGAGTCACCTCTTCGTTTCATCACTAGCACCAGATTCACAGTCCAGAGGGGGTGCTTCTGATTGGTGGGTCCTGGATCCTAGACCCATATAGCTACTTGCAGGGGGTTCCTGGAAAGGTAATGTCTGGCATTTCAGTTTTTATAATGGCGAGTGGCCTCTGCCTTTCTTGAAGACTCATAAGAAAGGCAATTCCTCAAATAAACAGTAGGCAGCTGAAAGAAATGACAACTGTCCATGATATGAACTAAACTATACCAACATCGGAGAAGGCAATGGTACCCCACTCCAGTACTCTTGCCTGGAAAATCCCACAGATGGAGGAGCCTGGTGGGCTGCAGTCCATGGGGTTGCACAGAGTCGGACACAACTGAGCAACTTCACTTTCACTTTTCACTTTTATGTACTGGAGAAGGAAATGGAAACCTATTCCAGTGTTCCTGCCTGGAGAATCCCAGGGACAGGGGAGCCTGGTGGGCTGCCGTCTATGGGGTCGCACAGAGTCGGACACGACTGAAGCGACTTAGCAGCAGCAGCAGCAGCAGCATACCAACATCAGGCTTCAGAGGTGGCTCAGTGGGTAAAGGATCTGCCTGCAGTGCAGGAGCTGCAGGAGATGTGGGTTTGATCCCTGGGTTGGGAAGATCCTCTGGAGTAGGAATGGCAGCCTTCTCCTGTGTTCTTGCCTGTGAAGTCCCGTGAAAGAGGAGCCTGAGGGGCTACAGTCCATGGAGTCACAGAGAGTCGGACATGGCTGAAATGACTCAGCAGTCATACCAAAGTCACTGCCTCTAAGAAAGAGGATAAAAACTTTACTGTACGCAGATTATTAAAAACCAAGCCAAACAAAAACTACCAGCAGTAACCATGAGAGCAAGGAGATACGTTATTCCTTGCCTTTGAAAATCCTGCTTATCATGAGAACCATTTCAAATGTAGTTGTTTATAGTTTACTATACGAGGAGCTTTTAATTTTGTCTAAATATTTTACTTAAGGGAATTTTGCTTTTTCTTTTTCTCCTTCAGAAATCTACATTATTGGTGGGCTATGTTATTGGGTTGATGTGGGTTATTTTTCATTCATGGAGGTAGATAAATTGTATATAGGGATTATGCCTCTAGAAACTTCCAAATGGAAGAGCTTCAAAACCTCTGTGGGGATAATCAGGCTTTTCTTAACTCATTTAGTCAATATCTCCTTGGATTGAACAAGAAGTCAGAATTAGAGCCTAATAGGCCATTTCTATTTAGATGGGAAAAAGTGTCCTATTTCATTAGGTTTGTACTATGTCACTTTGTCACCAAAAGTTTCTAGGTCATATAATTTCACTCGTACACAGAGGTGCAGACTCAGAGCGCTGGGCACGTGGCGTGGTGGTGAGAAAAGGAGAGACTGATATGGTGGGAAGGGTGAGAAGTCAGGAATGGAGGTTCCTGAATTTTGCTGCCCAAGATTACCTCCCAGGGAGCAGCCTCCCAGCCTAAACCCTACTGATGTTGGACCAGTTATTTCAGATAGTCCAACATAGTCCAAAACAATGCTACAAATGAATTGGGGTTGTTCTAAAATGATTTTCACCTCCTCATTGACAATAGCAAGTCTTGATCCAAGGGAGCATAGGGAGTAGGTATTAATATATACACACATGTATAATACTTCTATACATCATTGTTTAATTAATTAGCGAATTAATTCACTCTGTAACTATTTACTAAGACCCTATTATGTACTAAGCATCACACTGGTTTACAGTTGCTACCTCATCTAATAATCCCTCTAACAACCCTATCCTCTGTAGATCAGTTCCTTCCCCTATTTGAAAGATAAGACAATGAAGTTCAGAGAGCTCAAGAGGCAGAAAAACTTGAATCCACATCACTTGTCTCCAAGTCTGTGATTCTAGCCACTGTTTCTTGTGATCTGAATACCACCTCTGAATACTGAGGTGACCAGCAGACAGTATCTACCCTCCATGGTGGCTGGACGTCAGAAAAGAAAAGAGACATCACCATACAGTGTGATTTTTCTCTATAATATTATTGTGTGGATTTTGAGGTTTGTGCTTGCTCAGTTGTGTCTGACTCTTTGAAACCCTGTGGACTGTAACCCACCAGGCTTCTCTGTCCATGAGATTATCGAGAAAGAATACTGGAGTGGGTTGCCATTTCCTACTCCAGGGGATCTTCCAGACCCAGGGATTGAACCTGCATCTCTGCATTCTCTGCAGCTCACTGCATTGGCAGGCAAATTCTTTACCACTGAGCCACCTGGGAAGCCCAATACTGTTGTATCAAGAGCCCAGAGGAGAGATATCTAAGCCAGCCAAGGTTTGGATGGGAGGTAGTTCATGAAGGTTTTTATGTTTTCAAAGGTTCTTCTTTTATTTAGTGATAAAATTTGATAATGAGTTTGATGTCCTTTTAATTAAATTAATTAATTTATTTAGGCTGCACACTGTGGCATGTGGGATCTTAGTTCCCTGACCAGGGATTGAATCTGTGCCTCCTACATTGGAAGCTTGGCGTCTTCACCACTGGACCACCAGGAGGTAAAACGAGCTTAGTGATGAAGGGTGACGAAGATGTTTCACAGGAAAAACATATGTACAGGCATAGAAGTGTGGCATGGAACAGGCACACACCTGTTCCATGGCTCGTGTGCATAAAAGGAGACACACACAGAGAAAGAGACTCTGAAACATGGCTAGAAGGATATGCAGAAATAGTGTAGGTGAAGAAAGGGTACAGATTTGAGAGCCACTTGGAGAGTAGATTCAACAGGACTTGATGACTGATTATATATGAGGAATGTGGGATCCATAAATTTTTAAAAAGAGTATCTTTCAGAGTAGTATTAGGTTTACAGTAAAATTAAGAGGAAATAAAGATTTCCCACATAT
The DNA here is from genome assembly GCF_001704415.2 of Capra hircus. Classification (NCBI taxonomy): domain Eukaryota; kingdom Metazoa; phylum Chordata; class Mammalia; order Artiodactyla; family Bovidae; genus Capra; species Capra hircus. Next base: position 43,886,138 of record NC_030809.1, on the reverse strand, counting down.
CCCGCCCCCCACGTGCATAGCCTTCCCGTTACAAATATTCCCCAACTAGAGTGGTACATTTGTTATACAGATGAACCTATGTTGACACGTTACTATCCAAAGCCTGTAGTTTACATTAGGATTCACTCTTGGTGCACATTCCATGTGTTTGGACAAATGCGTAATGGCATGCACCCTTTATTATAGTAACATATACTATATGTATCATTGTTTAATTCGTTGCCCTTCAAATCATCTGTGCTCCATCTATTTATCCTTCCTTTCTTAATACCCCCTGACAACAATATCCATTGTCTGGACCTACCACAGTTTATTTATCCACTCACTTACTAGAGGATATCTTGGTTGCTTTCAAGTTTCATTGTTGTTGTTGTTCAGTTGCTAAGTTTGTCTGGCTCTTTGTGACCCCATGGACTGCAGCATCCCAGGCTCCTTTGTTCTTCACGATCTCCTGGATTTTGCTCAAAGTCATGTTCTTTGAATCAGTGATGCTATCTAACCATCTCATCTTCTGGTGCCTCCTTCTCTTATTGCCTTCAATTTTTCCCAGCATCAGGGTCTTTTCCAATGATCCAACTCTTTGCATCAGGTGGACAAAGTATTGAAGCTTCAGCTTAAGCATCAGTCCTTCCAATGAATTCAGGATTGATTTCCTATAGGATTGACTGGTTTGATCTCTTTGCAGTCCAAGGGACTCTCTAGCACCAAAGCTTTCTTTATGGTCCAACTCTCACATCTGTACTTTACCACTGGAAAAACATGGCTTTGACTATACAGACTTTTGTCAGCAAAGTGATGTCTCTGTTTTTGAATGTGCTGTCTAGGCTTGTCAAAGCTTTTCTTCCAAGAAGCAAGTATCTTTTAACTTCATAGATACTATGGCTACAGTCACCATCTGCAGTGATTTTGGAGCCCAAGAAAATAAAATCTGTCACTGTTTCCACTTTTCCCCCTTCTATTTGCCATAAAGTGATGGGACCTGTTGCCATGATCTTGGTGTTTTGAATGTTGAGTTTTAAGCCAGCTTTTTCACTCTCCTCTTTCATCCTCATCAAGAGGTTCTTTAGTTCCTCTTTCACTTTCTGCCATTAGAGTGGTATCATTTGCATACCTAAGGTTGTTCATATTTCTCGTGCAATCTTATTCCAGCTTGTGATTCATCCAGCCCAGCATTTCACATGTGTACGCTAGAGTCAGGCATGACTGAGTCACACACACACACACACACACACACACACACACTCTGCATATAAGCTAAATAAGCAGGGTGACAATGTACAGCCTTATTGTACTCCTTTTTCAATTTTGAACCAATCAGTTGTTCTATGTCTGGTTCTAACTGTTGTTTCTTGACCCACACACTGGTTTCTCAGGAGACAGGTAAGGTGGTCTGGTACTCCTATCTATTTAGGAATTTCCCACAGTTTGTTGTGATCCACACAAAAGCGGTAGCATTATCAATGAAGCAGAAGTAGATGCTTTTCTGGAATTCCTTTGCTTTCTCCAGGATCCAGTGAATATTGGCAATTTGATCCCTAGTTCCTCTGCTTCTTTAAAACCAGCTTGGAAGTTCTTGGTTCACATAGTGCTGAAGCCTAGCTTGAAGGATTTTGAGCATTACCTTCCTTGCACATGAAATAAGTGCAATTGTATAGTAGTTTGAACATTTTTTGGCATTGCTGTTCTTTGGGCTTGGAATAAAAACTGACCTTTTCCTGTCCTTTGGCAGCTGCTGAGTTTTCCAAATTTGACTCAAAACTGACGTACTGAATGGAGAACTTTAACATCATCACCTTTTAGGATTTTAAATAGCTCAGCTGAAATTCCATGACCTCCGCTAGCTTTGTTTATGGTAATGCTTCCTGAGGCTCTCTTGACTTCGCACTCAAGGATATCTGGCTCTAAGTGACTGACCATGCCATAGTGGTCATTTGGGTCATTAAGGCTTTCCTTGTACAGTTCTTCTGTGTATTCTTGCCACTCTTCTTAATCTCTTTTGTTTCTGTTAGGTCCTTACTCTTTCTGTCCTATATTGTGCCCATCCTTGCATGAAATGTTCCTCTGATAGCTCCAATTTCTTTGAAGAGATCTGTAGTCTTCCCCATTCTATTGTTTTCCTCTACTTCTTTGCATTGTTCATTGAAGATGGCCTTCTTATTTCTCCCTGCTGTTCTCTGGAACTCTGCATTCAGTTGGGTATATGTTTCCCTTTCTACTTGGGTATATGTTTCCTTTTCTACCTTTTACTTTTCTTGATTCCTCAGCTATTTGTAAAGCCTCCTCAGACAACCACTTTGCCTTGTTGCATTTCTTTTTATTGGGGATGGTTTTGGTCACTGCCTCCTGTACAATGTTGTGGACACAGTTCTTAAGGCACCTGGTCTACCAGATTCCAGGTTTTAGCAGTTATGGATAAAGCTGCTATAAATATCGTGTGCAGATTCTTGTGTGAACATAAAGTTTTCATCTACTTTGGATAAAGAAGAAGGCATGTGATTGCTGGATCATATGGTCAGAGTATGTTTAGTTAGTTAAGAAATCACAAAACTATCTTTAAAGTGGCCGTACCATTTTGCATTCCCACCAGCAGTGAATGAGGGTTCCTGTTGCTCCTCACCAACTGATGTTGTGATAGTTCTGCATTTTGGCCATTCAAACTGTGTAGTGGTATCTTATTGCTTTAATTGACATTTTTCTGATAACATGATGTGAAACATCTTTTCATACGCTTATTTGCCATCTGTATCTTTTCTTTGATGAGGTATTTTTGAAGGGCTTTGGCCTATTTTCAGACTGGACTGTTTCTTTTCTTATTGTTGATTTTTAAGAGTTCTTTGTGCATTTTGGAGAACAGTATTTTATCATATGTGTCTTTTGCAAATATTTCCTCCCAGTCTGTGGCTCGTCTTCTCATTATTTTGACATTGTATTTCGCAGAGCAGAAGTTTTAAATTTTAATGAACTCTAGTTTATCAATTATTTCTTTCATGTATTGTGCCTTTGGTGTTGTTTCTGAAAAGTCATTACCATACCCAAGCTGCCATACCCTAGGTTGTCTCCTATGTTATTTTATAGGGGTTTTACAGTTTGAAGTTTTAAATTTGGGTCTATGATCCATTTTGATTTATTTTTTGTAAATAGTGTAAAGTTTGTGTCGAGTCTTTTTTTTTTTTTTTTTTGCATATGGATGTCCAGTTTCTCCAGCACCATTTGTTGAAAATAGTGTCTTTGCTCCACTATATTGCTTTTGACTCTTTGTCAAAGATTAGTTGACTATATTTATATGTGCCTGTGTCTGGGTTAAATTCTTATTTTATTCATAGTGTTAATGGACACCTGCTTTAAACCAAGTACTGTAGTAACTTTTGGAAATACAGGGTACAGTAGGAGAGATGTCATCCCTGTTCTCATGGATTGTACAGTGTATAGAAAAGAAAGGATCAAAGATAGCTCAAGATTTCTCATTTGGCTGATGGGTCAGGAAATCCAGAAGCAGCACTAGGTTGATGTGGGGAGATGCTTAGTCTTGGGGAGTCTGACATTTCTGTGTTTCATAAAAAACAGCCAGTAGGTAGTTGGGCATTCAGATGTGGAGCTAGGAGAGCTTGAGCTTGAGATACAGATTTGGGCACCATCTTGCCTGGATATGGTAGTGGAAACCATGCGTATAAGTGTGATTGCTCAAGGAATGTGTGTTGGGGTTGGTGGGGAAGAGAAGGAGTCAGACAACGGAATTCTGAGGCACTCTAGCATTTACAGGAAGAGAAATGGAGAGGACCACAGAGAAATTGCAAACCGGTGGTCAGAGAGGTGGGAGGGAACTGTGAGAGAGTCATGCTATGGAAGTCAAGTTGTTATGAACCGAACTGTGCCCCTCTCCCCCTGCCCCACACCAAAATTCATTTGCTGAGGCCCTAATTCCCAATGGACCATGTTTAGAGGTAGACTTTAAGGAGATAAGTGAAGTCGCTCGGTAGTGTCTGACTCTTTGCGACCCCATGGACTATAGCCTACTGGGCTCCTGCGTCCATGGGATTTTCCAGGCAAGGGTACAGGAGTGGGGTGCCATTTCCTTCTCCAGGGGATCTTCCTGTCCCAGGGATCAAACCCAGGTCTCCCACATTGTGTGCAGACACTTTACCATCTGAGCCACTAGGAGAGAAATAAGGTTACATTGGGCTTTCCTGGTGGCTCAGATGGTAAAGAATCCACCTGTGATGTAGGAGACTTGGGTTTGATCCCTGGGTTGGGAAGAACCCCTGGAGGAGGGCATGGCAACACACTCCAGTATTCTTACCTGGAGAATACCCATGGACAGAGGAGCCTGGAGGGCTACAGTCCATGAGGTCACAAAGAGTCAGACACGACTGAGTGACTAAGCACAGCACAAGGTTATATTAAGTCATACTGATGGAACCCTAATCCAATAGGACTAGTGTCTCTATAAGAGGAGGAAAAAACACCGGAGATTGCTCTGTCATACTCCACATGCATAGAGGAGAGGCTATGTGAGTACTCAGAGGGGCTTCCCAGGTGGCGCTAGTGGTAAAGAGCCTGCCTGCCAGTGCTGGAGATATAAGAGGCATGGGTTTGATTACTTGGGTTGGGAAGATCCCCTGGAGAAGGAAATGGCAACCCACTCCAGTACTCTTGTCTGGAGAATCCCATGGACAGACGAGCCTGGCAGGCTACAGTCCATGGAGTGGCAAAGAGATGGACATGACTGAAGCGATTTAGCACCCATGCCCGAGGACTCAGAGAGACAATGTCATCTCTAAGTCAGAAAGAGAGGCCAAACTGGGAACCAGCCCTGTCAGAACCTTGATCTTGGGGATTCAGCCTCCAGAACTATGAGAAAGCAAAGGTCTGTTGTTTGAGCCACCTAGCCTATGGTATTTTGTTATGGAAAGTTGAACAACTCCAAGGGAGGAGAGAGTTTCAAGGATTGTTTAAAGAAAGATAAATGTCAACAAAGGTGGGAGTAGACATGTGCTCTCTGAATTTGGTAATCCTGTGACCCTAGCAAGAGCAAGGAAGGACCAAGTCTGTCAGAAGATAGACTACAGTGAGATTACATCAGCAGGAGGAGGGGACCACGTGTTTTATACACAAGCATAGCCTCCAGGCTGGAGTCTGGCAGCTCCTACCATCTGTGTTTGTAATTCTGTAAACTCTTTGTGCAGATTCCCCCAGGGACCAGCTTTGCAGTGGTTCATGATTGTGAACCATGTAACAGCCGGCCATGTGCCGGCTTAGGTGTAGTCATCTCGACCAGTGAGGCAGCCTTATTTAATAGTATGAGGGATGTGAATTTAGTGCTTTCTAGGCACCAGGCATTTGTCCTAAACCCTTTGCATATATTTTCCCATGTAATTTTTACAACAACTTTATGAATTAGGCACTATTATTATTATGCTCATTTTTCTTATGGAAAAACTGAGCTATAGTTTCAAACAACCTGACCGCAAGACTCAAGCCTTTAACCACTATATTCTGTAGCTCATATCCTTTTAGCATCTGCTTCCCAGGTGACTTGGTGGTAAAGAATCTGCCTGCCAATGCAGGAGACTCCAGAGTTGCCAGTTCGATTCCTGGGTCAGGAAGATAGGAAATGGCAACTGCAGTATTCTTGCCTGGAAAAGTCCATGGGCAGAGGAGCCTGGCAATCTACAGTCCATGGGGCTGCAAAGAGTCAGACATAGCTGAGCAGCTGAGCAAGCATATCCCTGTGTTTCAGACCCCTGGATCTGCCCTGTGGAGGCTTGAGGAACTGACTTGTGTCCTCTGGGCCTCAGGATCCTAACAATGCACTGTGTAGACTTTGGGGAAGATGATTCTCTAGGGTGCTTTCTGACTCTCATGGTCCATGATCTGATGGTTTAGACTAAATTATACTCTAGTGACCTGGCATTAACTTCTGCATAAAAGTTAACCAGAAGTTTTCAGTCAGGATCAGTTATCAATCACCAAGGGGGAAAGGGGAGAATAGGGTGAACTGGGAGATTGGGACTGACATATATACATTGTTGATATTATGTATAAATAGATAATTAACGAGAACCTAATGAATAGCTCAGGGAACCCTACTCAACGCACTGTGGTGACCTAAAGGGGAAGGAAATCCAAAAGAGAGGGGATATGTGTATACTTATAACTGATTCACTTTGTTGTACAGTAGAAATTAGCACATTGTAAAGCAACTGTACTCCAATAAAAATTAATTTATGAAAAAGATCAGTTATCAGGACCATGAGAAGACCCTGTATTGAGTGTCTTGCTTATAAGACACCACCCCCTATTTATGCAGGCAGGGAACATGGGGAGCCCCCCAACAGTTGACAGGGAGTGGGGCATGTACACAGGGTGACCGGGAGGCTTGATGTAGGCTCCACTTCAGGCAGGATGCTAGTGGACTTGGGAGAAGCCCCTGACTCTACCCCATGTTGCTGCTTCCACCCATTGGCTGGGAAGTGAGGAGACTGCTGGCTGAGGGTCCGTGATCAAGAATTTCATGGAGGAGAACAATTAGCAGGTCACCACCACAGCTGTTGAAGGGTTTAACAGTGCCACTGCTGTCTTGGGGTACGTAAGGGTCTGGGGAAATTTTTATTCCCGTGCCCTTGTCCATCTAAGCAATTTGACTGAAAGCATCTCACAGAATTTGATGGATCCATGTGAAGTCCATATGACTTGTCAATGAAGACATAGATTGGTGAGTAGAGAAGAGGTACTTAAGTATTTACTTATTGTCCTGTTATTGTACATAAAGATCCCTGGTTAGATCTGGCAATCACTTTGTAATCTTTGTTGTCAAATTCATGATTCCTGGATAATTTTTTGTATGTGCCATGATGAAAAGGTAGCAATGCTATTATCACGTCATGGCTCCTCAGAACCTGTTTGTATTGAAACTGTGTAGACCTTCTGGCTTCTGTCGTCTACTCATCTCATTTATTTAATGTCGATTACAGCATTAGTCATTATACAGCATCATCCGTCAGGCTGCCTGTGAATACGGGCTTCCCGTGCTTGTCACACGTGTTGTTATTGCACTTCTCTGAGAATGATCACAAATACAAGTCAGACTCAGAGCACACAGGAAAATGTGAACAATCATTTGGTTTTTGGTCATGTTCAGAATTTTGTAGCATAAGATGGAACAGCATATCTTTCAATCGCATCTTCTTTTAAAATTTGTAGATCATTATCATTCTGTTCCTAGAACGTGATCTTCTTCCACGATGACTACACCTCCGTCTTTCATACACCACGCAAGCTGGGAGGAGAGGTGAAGCGCTCATAGGCAGGTGGGGAAGAGTGTGGTTTCATTCATGTAAGGAATCAGTGTCCCATGCCAGGCACAGCTTAATACTGACCCAAGAGAGCATGAGGTCACCAGCCAATTGGAGGCGGGGTTGGGGGGGGGGGGGTTTGCCTCACTTGGAAGGATATGTAGTGGGAGGCAGAATGGTGCTGGGGGAGGGGCACAACATAAAGTACACCTGCCCCATCCTGCCTTCCTTAGTGCTATAGCTGGAGGCAGCTCTTTGGTCAGGACGTGGACAGATTAGAGTCTGTGCACCTGTCTGCACATGTGGCTCAAACTGGAAGATTGGCTGGTTGTTTGCTACTGCTGCCATAACAGACTATCTATATATTTAGTGGCTTAAAGCAACTCATCTATTATCTCACAGTCAGAAGTCTGGGTGCTCAGCTAGTTTTCCATCCCAGATTTCACAAGGCTAGAGTCAAGGACTGGGCAGGTCTGTGATCCTTTCTGGATGCTCCAGGGGGGAATCTGCTCACAACCTCATTCAGATGGTTGGCACAATTCAGCTCCCTGTGGTTATAGGAATGAGGTTCCCATTTCCTTACTGGATGTTGACCAGGTGTCGTTCTCAGCTAGAGGCCACCTGCATTCCCTGGCCCATGGCCTCTTTTCACCCATCATCAATGCCAGCAGCAGTAGGCTGTCTTCCTCATGCTTTGAATCTTTTGCATTTTCCCTTTCATCTCTTTCATCTTCTGCTTCTGGCTGGAGAAAGTTCTCTGCTTTTAAGGGCTCATGTGATTAGATTGGGCCCACCTGGATAATCCAGCATACTCTAATTTCTCTAATTAAGGTCTATACCTTAATTATATCTGCATAGTCCCTTTTGCCTGGAGAAGGCAGTGGCAACCCACTCCAGTACTCTTGCCTGGAAAATCCCATGGACGGAGGGGCCTGCTGGGCTGCAGTCCATGGAGTCGAGAAGAGTTGGACATGACTGAGCGACCTTACTTTCACTTTTCACTTTCATGCATTGGAGAAGGAAATGGCAACCCACTCCAGTGTTCTTGCCTGGAGAATCCCAGGGATGGGGGAGCCTGGTGGGCTGCCATCTATGGGGTCACACAGAGTTGGACACGACTGAAGTGACTTAGCAGCAGCAGCAGCAGTCCCTTTTGCCATATAACATAACAGATCATAAGAGGTTCTAGGGTTTGAAGTATGAACATCTTTGGAGGCCATCATTCTGCCTACCCCTGGGATCAGGGAATAAGCTTCACCCAAATTAGGATGTTAGCACCATTCTGGCAGTTCAACACTGCAGGGACCTAGGAAAATAAATACCCTACTGGCCATCAGGAGCAATCTGCTTAGCAGTCCACCCTCTTGGAATGAACCCTGGCCATTGAGTCTGGGGCCACCCCATGAGCATGGTCCCAGAGCTCCTTGGATCTTGTGGTCCCCTCTCCAGGCGGATAGGGGGTTTGGGGCAGAGGGCTAGAGTGTGTGAGAACATCCCCAAAGGGAGAAGCAAGGACAGACCAACATAGGTCCCTGTTTGGGTTCCTGCCTAGATGGTACTGCTAATTCTGGGTGTTCCCAGGCACTGGAGAAAAGCTCTTGAAATGGGCCAGTATAGGGGCCCTGCTTACTTGGTTCCAAGGGCAAGACAGTGCTGCTTCCAGCAACTAAACTGATAAGAACTCCACTTTCATTTTCCTTGTGTAATATCTCCAGAGTGCAGGCCAATGCCCTGTTGAGTTTGACCTGCTCAGGCAACGTTGTATAGCAGAGCCTCCAGGGGCTTTCATTTCAGCCTTTGCTCAAGTCCCAGATATTGTTTCAATAGCCCATTCTGGCTGGATGACCTTGGACAAATTACTTCGTTAGGAGAGCCACAGTCTCTTCATCTGAGTAATGAACTGAGGGCAATGATAGTGAACACCAACACTCTGAGGGCTGACAGATATCACAACTACTTTACACTTGTATCTGCCTCGTTATTTCCACCTTTTAATGTTGTGATGATCAAGTAAGTTGACATATTATAAAAACTCCTGGAATACAGTAAGCAATCCACGTGTGCTATGTGCTCATCTTGTCTGGCTCTGTGACCCCATAGCCCACCAGGCTCCTCTGTCCATGGGATTCTCCAGGCAAGAATACTGGAGTGGGATAACATTTCTTATCCTCCTAACCCAGGAATTGAACTCGCAGTCTCTTGCATCTCCTGCATTGGCAGGCGGATTCTTTACCACTAAGCCACCTGGAAAGCCCCCAAGCAGTCCAGACATCCAACAACAAGCGTCAACTGAGCTGGTAAATGCTTAACAACTGGCTCTCTGGGGAAGGAGAGGAGGCAGACTTAGAGCGTTGCCGATGGCCAGGGTGTACAGACACCCACCCAGCTAACTTCAGACTAACAGTATGGTGTCACTGAATGCAGAGTTGAGAAGCGATGCTAACCATTGGCTCCGTGGGCAGGGGGAGCCAGATTCAGCACCCACCAGAAGGGTGAGCTCTTCATTTGTTCCAGTTACGGTGTTCACGCTGGAGACACAGTGATGCATGTGATGGCGCTTATAGTTCTCCTCTTGGCGCTCTTTTTCCTCTCCCCAACTGAAAGTCCGAGTCTCCCAAATGCTTTGTAAAGCAGACCTAGTTCTGGGTAGAGAAACGTGAACCTGGTAACCTCTCAAGGTGTCTGTCGGCTCTTGCCTGAACCAGAAGAGGAAGTGTTATTTCTGGTTTCTTTGCAAGCCAGCAGTCTTGTTTCCACAGAGCTGAGTCGGGTAAGATTAAAGCCAGAAGCTGGCTCCTCTCATTGGTTTGGGGTTTGGTGTCGGTGGAGATATTTCATTTCCTGGAGGCCCATTTCCTCGCGCTAGGAGGGGAAGGTGCTGGCTCATCCATTCATTATCGTGAGGACTGACTGACCCTGGTGAGAACCAGAGTCATTTCCCAGTTGTCTGAGATCTCACCCCTAACCACGCTCACGCGTCATTCTCCCAAGCACGGCGAGGATGCCAGGGGTTCCATTAAATTAGCATGTGGTCTTCTTAATACGGAAGCCATTGAACGGTTCTCAAGCGGGAGAGAGACTTTTTGCAGATTGTAGAAGGAAGCAGGCTGTGAAACATCTATGAAGAATACTTGGAAATGCATAAACTGGTAAAACTAGAGAGCAAGTAGAAGTAGGTTGTCTCTACCTCACCATCTTGAGTCATTGAACTCATGTACTGTAAGTTGTTTTATATCATTTCTCAGAAGCCAATCCCTTTTCTCACATTGTTTCCATGCAAGATGGCATTGTGAGGGAAGGAAAGCATAATGTAAGCACTATTGTTACTGGTGTATAAAAAGGGCCATTAACACAACATTGTGGGTCAACTATACTTCAATTTTTAAAAAAATGTTTTTCTTTCTGGAGAAAAATATTAAAAAATAAAAAGGGCCGTTAAAACAAAAGTTAATATCTGCCCTTCTTAATACACCCAAATGGAAATTAGCATAAAAGCTGGGATCCTGATGGCGTGCATGTGTGTTTGTGCGTACAAACTTCAAATAAAATTTATTTGGGATGTTTAAGATTATTTTATTTATTCATCTTTTAAACCACATTTGGAAAATTAAAATGTGTATTCATATGAGTTCAAGCTAAATACCTAAGTTTTAGAATACAGGACAAATTCTCAGAAATTCAAAAGGGCTCTCCAATATAAAGAGAAAGAACAAATTAAGACTCAAGGATAGTAGAAAGTAGAAAAAGAACTGCAGGTTAGTTTCAGAGCAGCATTTTGGGGATGAGTTGGGTGTTTGTTTTTATTTCACTAACATATAGGCGCCAGGTTTTTCCATTTTGGATAACTCAACTGATATCTCATCTGTCAAGGATTTAGCCTTATGAGTTAGTTTCCACAATAGTGTTTACATTTGATATAGAGTAATGTATCATTTTCCAGGTTGGAGCTTTGGGGTTCAACATGGCAAACGTGCAATGTACATGTTTAGTCACTCAGTTGTGTCTGACTCTTTGTGAGCATTTGGACTGTAGCCTGGCAGGTTCCTCTGTGCATGGGATTTTTCAGGCAAGAATACTGGAGTGGGTTGCCATTGCCTTCTCCAGAGGATCTTCCTGAACCAGGAATCAAACCTATGTCTCCTGTGTCTCCTGCATTGCAGGTGGATACTTTATCCACTGAGCCGTGGGGGAAGCCCCAATTAACAATCCCCGTTAGACATTAGACATGGCTCAGATGGTAAATAATCTGCCTGCAATGCAGGAGACCCAAGTTCAACCCCTGGGTTGGGAAGGAAATGGGGAAGGAAATGGCAACCCATTCCACCAGATCATCAGACATGGAGATAAATCTTATCGGATGTGAATGATTGGGGAAATGTGCACTAGGAATTGAATTATTATTTTGCTGCAATTTTAAAAAATCTCATACATTTTCCTTTTTTTCCTTGAGGTCTTGGAGACAATCTGATCATTATAATTTTGCAATTACAATGAAAAATTAATATCCATTAAGTGCTTTCTGTGAAGGTAGTATTACTCTTTGTTTCTGAAATGAATCTTTAATATTAAAAAGATACCCTAAAAGTTGGCTTATGTTGACAAGATACGGCAACAGGAAAACATGGAGCTCTGAGGTCAGCAAGCAGTAGAAATTCAGTTGTGAACAATGAAGTGCCAAAATGTCATTGTAAGAGGGTACTGTGATAATCTTGAATGTTATAGGGTAAGACGCCCAAATTTTAAAATCATCAGTGACTTCTTTTTGTCTGAAAAATTCAAAGCAGGGAAAGGGTGATATAATGGTGTGATATTATCAGTACTTTTTAAGACATATGTAGAAATATATAAAGGGTAGATCGGAAAAGGAGAGGATAGAAACACGAGTTAGGAGTAAGACTGCCAGATAAAGTACAAGGTGTCCAGTTAAATTTAAATTTCAGATAAGCGAAAAATATTTTTTTAAGTTTACGAATATCCCATGCAATATTTGGGACATGCTTGTACTAAAAAATATATTTGTAGTTTATCTGAAATTCATATTTAATTGAGTTGCCTGTATTTTTATTTGCTTCTGACAGTCCTTATTTAGAAGGCTACTGTAAAACTCCAAGTAAGAAGTAAGTAGCAAGGGTCAACCAGAGACTGCAGGAAGAGACTGATAGAAGGGTATGAATGTGACGGAACTGAGGAAGGTAAAATCAACAGGATCTCACAACTGGGAAGAGAAAATTATGTGGCTTGAAATACTGTAATATGGGAAGAGGAGCTAGGATCTAATAGACTAATTTTCTAATAGAAAACTTAAATATTTCAAAGAAAAATTTGGTTAATGACATAGAGTAGTGATTCTGTGAATTGATTGCCTTGACAAGTACAAAGACACAAACATTAAAAGAAATCATTGCAATTTTAAATTAAATTGAAATAAAAATTTAATAAAAGTTATATTCTTGGAAGAATAATTAACATTTTCATAGAAGTATTTCACAGTTTAAATATTTTATTAATAGCATTGGGAATATAAGTCTGTGTTTTCATAACCCAAATAAATGAAAACTCACGGCTTTTATTCTTCCAAGACATTTAAAGACGTACCTTAAATCAAACAATGGCTGTGTTCTCCATTTCCACTGAGGAAATAATCTTTGAAAAGAGATCCATTACCAAGCTGGGCAAAGTAACTTGTGCCTCATATCAACTGGGCTTCCCAGGTGGTGGTAGTGGTTAAGAACCTGCATATACATGCAGGATATGTAAGAGACGTAGGTTCGATCCCTGGGTCAGGAAGATCCCCTGGAGGAGGGCATGGCAACCCACTCCAGTACTCTTGCCTGAAGAATCCCATGGACAGAGGAGCCTGGTGGGCTACAGCCTACAGGATCACCAAGAGTTGGACATGACTGAAGTGACTTAGTATGCATACATATCAACCAGTAGGATTCAAGAGTGTTTTTATAAAATCTTGCAGTAAAATTATTAGACAATATTCCCATGTTATTTTAGCACAGTTAATTGGGCCATTATATTTTTCCAGACTTTGATTTCTAGGTATATCTATTTCTAAATACATATGTTTAGAAAGATGATGGTGGAATAAATTAGAAATTATAAAGATGTTCCTTGAGAATGTTTAAACTCTTATAAAGCCTATTTAAATGTATCCAATAAATATTAAATAAAAATAAATAAAAAATTTATTAGGTACCTTTTGTAGCCTAATTTCAACTGATTATTACAAGAATAGTGACTCTCTCCTTATAATCTTAAAGACCAAATCAATAACAGAGCAATCAAGATGGAATAGAAACTTCAGATAAAAAGCAATATTTCCCCATTTTCCTTGTGATCTCTACTCTTAATTATCTGCTACAGTGCTGTGTCAACTTCCTATATCTGCCAGGGTCCAGTAAGGGGACAGAAACCACACTATTTGGACAGAGGGAATTTAGCATAAAGAATTGTTAACCAGACAATAATCATGTGAATTAGGCAGCTGAGAAGCAAAAAGAATACTCAAATGTATCTGGGAGGCAGCAAGTGCAACGACCACCCATGGTACGAGGGAAACAAGAGAAGATGTTAAATTGACTAAAACTTAAGAGGCTAACAGGAGGAAGCTGTATGCCCAGGACCCAGACCTCTGAGGCCCGGTGTCCAGTCCATTTGGTGCTGGTACCTCTGGGGAGTGGGGTAGGGATAATGAAACTAACTCTGCACATGGATGCAATCAAAAAGTGGATTCAACTGATGCTACGGAAGGCATTCTGCTGCCACGGTGCCCTGGGGTGATGGTCACACAAACATGAGGCAGATGGGGAAGAGCAAGCGCCTTCCTCCTGCTTCAGGCTTCCAGTCTCCTTCTAGTGCCTCTACTGGCAAGAGCCTAAATGGATCTAGTTATCAGAAGGAGAAACTTGGTTTTCAGACTCCCAGACTCAGCATCACAATGCATAGTATAGAAGAATGGGTTTGAACTGAGAGATCATCACTTAATGACCATCTCCTAAATGCCTCTCCTGGGCCTCCTCTTGCCTTCTCCCATGGAACCACCTCCACTTCACACCAGAATGATCTTTTCAAAGCCCTCCAAATCTTCTTGCGATTTTAGAATAGAGGAAAAGATGCCAACCATGACCCCCAGGCCTGCATCATCCGACTTCTGCACGGTCCTTTGGTATCTTTGAAGTCTTGTTGGGCCTGCCAGTTAGTCCTAGAATATGCCATTTTCTTTTCTCCTTCAGGGTTTTGAACACAGTACTGCTGGGAATTTCCTTTCCCTCCTGTTTGCTTGGAGTAGTCTATTCAGTGTTGAGATCTTGGCTTGAGAATGGTTACTCCTTTGGGAGAGCCTGTTCCTCTGCTCTGTAGACTAGATGATGCCTCTTGGTTAAACCTTTCCATGGCTTCCTTGCTCTCTTCTGGGTTGTTGTATTTGACTAATGTGTCTTTCGCCACTAAATAGTAGCAACTCAAGGGTAGGGGTAATGGCTGTTTTGCTCACCACAGTTTTCTCAGTGTCTGCAAGATGTCTGGCACACATGTGTGTGCTCAGTCGTGTCTGACTCTGTGACCCCTATGGACTGTAGCCTGCCAGGCTCTTCTGTCAATGGAATTTTCCAGGCAGGAATACTGGAGCAGTTTGTAGGTGCTTAACAAATACTTATCACATGACCAGGTGACTGAAACAAATTATTTTGTGAGGATGAAGGGTTTATTATCATAATTTAGGATGCTACTGTCACAAATACTGTTATTTCACAATAAAGAAAAAACAGTTGGTAAGGAGCATTCTGAAAACATGTTAATTTTTCAGGGTCCAGGTTCAGAACAGTGAGTCTCAAACAGTGGGAGACTTTTCCTTACCGACTCATTCCAAGGTCCAGTTTCCCAGTGCTCCTTTTAGATTGGTTTATTTCTAAAGGAGATCACTCCTGTCCACAGGATAGATTATAGACAATCACAACAGAATGAAACAGGCCACTATTGTTATAGATAATTCATATACAGAGATGTGTGTGTGTGTGTGTGTGTGTGTGTGTGTGTGTGATCTTACATTTTCCCTTTCTGAATTCCAAAAGTAAAGGGCAGCTTGCTTATTGATTGATTGATTTAAATCTTTTTCAGAGCTGAGTTGGCATGGATTTCTATAGCATCACAAGTTGGGCTGCAATGATGGTATTCTGACTGCATGCTGCCAAGCCCAGGCCCGTTGACTTTTCTGTGAAGTGAAATAAAGTTTGTCCATCCTGGATTTTCAAGGTCCCAGCAGCAGATTTTCTGCACACCTCTCTTCATACAAAACCCTGCTCCATGGGAACCAGAGCAAACGTACAGGCGCAGCACCATCCAAATTCATTCTTAGAAAAGAAACATTTCTTCAAAGGAAGCATGGTCTGCCCACCCTATAGACAACCTTTTACATTCTCAGAAGAGCATTTCACTTTCCAAGTGCAATGTCATATCTCAGACACCTGTATTTACGATTAGGGTCTTTGTTCTATAAACTGAAGTCCTACTCCGATGATGTTCCCAGAACCACAGATTGGTCTCTACTGTTTGAGTCTCCACCTTGCAAGACAGAAAAGTGTTTACAACCTTAAACTGGTGGTTCCAGCTTTTCCCCTTCTCATCAATGCCGCAAAGATGTGAAGGCTAAGTTACGGTCAGGGCTTAGGTTTAAAGTACCGTGAGTAACAGCCCCACCCCGCCCCAGCAGCCTCCGCAAGAAGAAAGTTTTTTTTTTTTTTTTTTTTTTTTTTTAAGAGCGTGTTTATTCATTCAGTCATCCACTTATTCAGCCCACATTTACTGCGTGTTTACGATGTACGAAGCATTGTTCTAGGCACTGGAACCATTGAGTTGATAGGGAGAAATAGATCATAAATAAATAAAATAACATCAGGCCATGATAAGCACCAAGATGAAAACAGAGAGTGACTTGTGGGCCTGCATTGGGATGGGTGGTCACTGATGTCACTGATGAGATGAGGTTTAAGTAGAAATCTGAATGATAAGAAGGAACCAATTACTAAGATATGTGGGAAGAGTATTTCAGGCAGAGGGGCAAATTGTGCTAAAGCCCTCATGTGGGAGTAAATTTGGCTAAATGTGGCTGGTGTGTAGGGAGTGAGGAGCCTGGGAAGAAGAACCCAGTCCCTCCTCCATGCTCTGTCCCATTTTGCCTTCTTACTGTGCTGGGGCTAAATGCATTTTCTGTTATGTCCATCCATGATTTCTGCTTAGGTTCAGCTGGAGCACCTATTTGCTCTACTACTATATTCCATAAGTTCAACTCTAAGTTCAAGTATAATTTGAGAAAATGTTAATACAGTTCTGAGCTTACCCTTGAAATGTTGTATAAGCCAGCTACTGTATAGTACATTTGGGATATTAGAAAACAAGATAAGTAAATTTAGCTATGGGGCTACCTGTTCTGCCAGATACACGCCCTCCCCATTAATTCTCTGATAGATTCGGTAGCCCAGAAGAACAAATTCATGTGCATATTAAGCCTTCAACAAAGCTCTTCATTCACTGGCTTCCCAGCCTACCCTAGAACCATAGAGACTGGGTTGGTACAAGCCTTAGAGGTCATCTAATAATCTACACTAACCTCTCCTCTAATTCTAATTGCTTTGTGTTCTGATGAGTGATCATCTTGTCTTTGCTTGAACATGCCCAATGATGCTGTCTACTTTTTGAGTCAACCTGTTTCATTGCCAGATAGTTCTGGCTTTTAATACAAAGAGTGGCATTCTAAGTTGAATTCTACCACCCTGTCATTCACCCTTGGGCCTAATTACACCCCAGATGATCACAGATGTCTGTTTCTTCCTGCATGATCATGCATGAATCACTTCATTTTTGGAGCCTTACTTCTATAAAGCAGGGCAGTAATAGCTGCTGTTCAAGAATTTTGTGAGGATTAATGAGACAATATTCATTAGCTCTCTGGCATAGTGGCTGATGCAGTAGACATGAATATATTTTCATTTTCTCTCACTCTCTTTGAATAATAGCCTTTCAAATAATTGTTATTGGTTCCCCTGTTTCTCTCTCTAGCAACATCTTTTCTTGTTCATTCACTCGTCCATCCATTTATCCATCCCCTTACTGGTTCTCAAATGTTTACTGACGATCTACTGTATGAAAAGCCCTGTTCTAGGCAGCGAGGGTACCCTGGGTAACAGACCAGACAGAGTTCTAACCCTGATCACGTGGAGTCTGAAGACGAGTAAGTAGTTGATAATCTTTGAGTGCTGTAAGTGCTTTGTGGGCTGTGCCATGGGAGAAGAGGAAAGGGAAACTTTTTCAGTTTGGAGTGTTGGTTTCTTGGGGTCTATCTTAACAAATAATCATAAACTTGGTAGATTAAAAACAATAGAAATTAAGTCTCTCGGTTCTGGAGGCTAGAAATCCCTCAGGGTTGCATTCCCTCTAGAAACTCCTTGCTTCTTCTGGCTTCTGTTGGCAGCCCTGGCATTCTGGGCCACATCACTCCAATCCCTGCCTACCTGGCCATTTCCTCTGTGTGTCTCCATATTATCTCTTTTAACTTCTTTCTTATAAGGACACTTGTGATGGTATTTAGGGCCCACTTGGAAAACCCAGCATAATGTTATCATCATCATAAGATTCTTAATTACATCTGCAAAGACCCTTCTTGTAAATAAGGAAATTCCAGGGATTAAGAAATGATGTCTTTGGGTGTCCTTTATTCACCTTGGTATGGAGGGGGAAGGATGAAGGCAGACTTCCTAGAGGAAGCAGTGTCCAAATTGAGATGTAAGAGCTGCATAGAAATTCTTCAAGAGGAGAGGTGCCAAGAGTGATCCAAAATGTTCCAGCTGGAGGAAGTCAGAGGGAATGGTGACTCTGAGGATCTGAATGGAGTGTGCTTGTGACTGAAGCACATAGTAGGTGTGTGTCCATGTGCTGAGGAAGGGCTGGAGAGAGGAGAGGCAAGGGTGAGTATGGAGAGATAAAAACACTGGTGATATTGTGAAGGTCCATGTTCAAGTGTTTGAATATAGCATGAAATATAATGGTGGTCTTAGAAGAGTTTTCAGAAGGCACCTGACATAGTCGGGTCTGTGCCAGCCTCTGGCGAAGAGGGGAGGTAGGCTACCAGAGGGCTGCCTGTCCTTCCTTTTCCTCCCGTCAGATGACTCCAGACCCACCATTCTTATTCTAGGGATCACACCTCATTGGCCACTGTGTTCCCCCATCCTTGAAAGAGGAAATTAAGACAGAGGTTGTTTGGCCATGGAATACATGGTCATCTTATTGTTATTTAGCTTACTATCCAGTAAGTCGACTTCCCTGGTGGCTTAGATGGTAAAGAATCTGCCTGCAATGTATGAACCTCAGGTTTGATCCCTGGATCAGGAAGATCCCCTGGAGAAGGGAATGGCTACTCACTCCAGTATTCTTGCCTAGAAAATTCCATGGACAGGGGAGCCTGGTGGGCTTCAGTCCATGGGGTGGCAAAGAGTTAGACAAGACTAAGTGACTAACACACTGTTTGGTCACAGACTGCAAGGTCAGTTTATTGTTATTTGATTTCCAGTAAGTCATGGGGTTCCAAGACTGTCCGTGGAAGAGAAGTTGACTCAGGCTCTGTGAGTGACTTTTCTTCATCTTCTTTCCTGGGCCAGCCTCTTCCCAGCACCTCACCAAAGACAGGGATGAGAGACAGTGGTGGAGGGCAGTCAAAGCAAAGAACACAGGAACTTCCCAGGATGTTTTCTGACCTTGTTGGACTTTTTATAGGCTAACTGGTGGTACAGTATAACGGAACCCACCCATGAACACAATACATATGCATTCAAAGGCATCTGTAAAATTGGAGTTAGGTTAAAATTTTATCAGAGGACCTTAGGAGAGGGTCCTTCTGTCACTGTTTTGTCTCAGTTCCCTTGCTGTTTTCAGAACCAGCAGAACAGATCAGGCCTGACTGATAAATCAGTCTCTGACTGACTATATGTTCTGGCTCATCCTATAGCTAAGAATCTTTAAGCACCAAGTCCTTTTCTCTGGATTTCTGGGATCTAGAAGCAGATCTTTTATGTTCCTCTCAAAACAGGGCCAGGGATTCCAGAGGGTGGAAGATTGAAAGTATTGAGAAAGAGTAAAAACACATTTGCAAGATTCTGTACTTTGGCAAAATGGTGATTCTCACAGTGTGTCTGCCCACCTCCACCACAGATGAATCACCTGGGATCTTTTTTACAGTGTACAGGTTCTTATGACTGGCTTCAATCAAATGAATTTGGATTTCTAGGGGCTGGGGTCCAGAGTCAGAATCTTTAACCAGTTCTTCAGGAAGCCATCATGCTCATAAATGTATGAGAATACTTCTATAAAACACAAGGAAGACAAAGAAACGGGGAACAGCTCTGATAAAGGAAGATAAGAAGGAAGGAAAGGCCTCCTACAAAGGGTTCAGATAGAAAAAGAATCACTTATGTAAATCACTTATGCATGGTACAAACAATGATCATAAAATATAGCAAACAAATGCTGTAGATGGATATATATTGACATGAAAATATACCAATGATACACTGTCAAATGCAAAATACTGTGTATGGGATAATTCCATATATATATATATATATATACACACATATATATATACACACATATATATATACACACATATATATATAAATTGCTCAATTATGCAGCCCAAGACTCTTCATTGAGTTAACAGTGGTGAACAAGACTGCTGCAGTCCTTTGTCCACAGTCTAGTAAGTACACATAGAAAATTGTGTTAGCTCACTATTTATGGATATAGAAATTCCTATTGCCTTTATAAATTTTCCAACTTGTACATAGCTACCATGTTGCTTATATAGTGAAAATAATAAAAAATGAATATAAACACTCTCCTCAAACAGGACGTGCCTTAGATATTATGAATCATGCTCTTTGCTGGTACATTAACAGAGTGATTTTCTGCCCTCATCTTCTTTTGTGCTGGATTCTGTCGATCATGGTTTATACTTTCTTTTCTATATTCAAATCATCAGTCATATTCCACCAACTTTGTGTGGAGAAAAATCAAGTTCATTTCACTTATTACCCGCATGTCAGTACCATGTATGGGTATATCAATACCTGGCTGCATAAGTATCGCTCATGACATCTTTCCTGTTGTTTTCTCTCCACTCTGGTGCTTTTTTTCTGGTTCAGACTACATGATACACAAATGAGTAATAATTCCCGGTAAGGGAGACAGGAGTCAGTGGCAGGCCATCTCAGTGTATTTCATTCATGTCAGTCCATAGTATGGGAGTACTCCCTGAGATTTCATGTCCAGTTCTAACTAGTCCCTTTTCCAGGACCAAACAAGACTGGTTGTGAACTAAACAGAGTCAAATGACTTTAACAAGGAAGCACCCTGAACTCTCTGTATTGGCTGAAGGAGGGGCTGTAGACTGAAAAAGGAAAAGCTGGAATTGTGTCAGGGCAGCCTTTCTGTCTTCCCTTCCTCCCTGATTAGACTGTTTAAAGACTTTCTTTCGCTTTATAGGCAGAGTTTAAAAACTCCTGAATTTTATAGGCTATAGGAAGACTGAACAGGTGCAACATCTTTTAAATTCAACTTTTTTGGAGCCTGAGACCTGAGACTGGACAAGTACATGGTTACCCTAAATGAGGCAACTCTAGAAGTGAGAAATGTGTTTTCTTTCCTTTTTTCCCTTCTTTCTGGCTTAGCAAAGCCACTGAAACTTTAGGTTATCATGTTGTAATATGTTTTCAACGTATTTTCAGATGCTTTTGCTTGATTTCCTTCCAGCACACCCAGTTCCTTGTACATTTCTAATGTTAAGCTATGGCTTGCAGTCAAGCATATGATAAGCCTTATGTTTCTTCTGGACCAGTGTGAGTGAGGCTTAGGCTGACAACTGTGGGAGAATGTAGATGAGAAGAGGGGTGGGAGACTTCTTCTTGGAGCCTCCCTCCCACACTCCATGCTCACTGTTAAGCTATTACTATTCTGGGAATGATAGAACATTGCTGAGATGTTTGCTGTGTGGGTCCTGGGTTGTGTGTGTGTGTGTGTGTATTCTTGACAGTTATAACTTCACTTCAAGTTTGCTTTAAAGGAACTTGTGAAGAGTTTGTGATGCAGGAATCTTAAGAATATCATTTTATTATTCTTTTCTTAGCCCAAAGCCATTGAATATCTCTTTCCATGGACACCTGGAAACTATTTAGGACCTCCTTCTTGTGCATGTTGGAGGCTCAACAAGTGCTATGGACTCTAAGGCAATTGGGAAATTGCAAATGCATATGAGCCGCCTGAGATTCCTTTATTAGGAAACTGATTCCAGTTTCCTAGTAAAAGTAGGGCTCTGTCCAGATTAAAATGGAAAGCTCTGATTTGGCTTCCACATGTTTTTCAATTGAACATTCCACATCTAGATATTTAAAAAATCTCAGTGTCTGACTGTTGGAATATTCATTGTGATTTTTGACACCTGCCTGAAACCTCCAAACATGTAAACTCAGACTGTTGGCACTTTTGGAAAAGTTTTCTTATTGCCTCTCAGAAGCCACCATAGTGGGAGGTAGTCTGATAAAATGGATAGATGAGTGTGCTGACTGACCAAAGAAAAGAAATGCGAACAGGGCAGATTAAAACAAAATACGAATGTCCAGCTATGCTACATGTTCCCATCTCCTCTGGGAGATAATCTTCAAGCATTTTATTTATTTATTATGTGCACACTTACTGTTCAAAATGATGACATGAAGATGAAAGTGATGTGGTCCCTGTCTTCAAGGAATAGAATGTAGTGAGGAGACCTACAAATTAACAAAAGATGCTGATAAGGTCATGGCAGAAGAAAGAGTGTAAATCTGTTGGGATGGAGATGAAGGAGAAGGAAAGAATTCACGGAAAGAGTAGGCATTTACCAGGCTAATGAAAAGGTAAGGCAGCCCAGGCAGGAGTTGCATGCACAAAATAAGTTTCAAAGAGACTGGTGGTTTAAGTGGATTGCTCTACAAAAAACAGGTGTGGGACTGTGGACGATTCAAGAGACAGGCAGCAACTTCCAGAGAAGCTGGATCTCCATCTTCCTGGCCATTCTGTGGAATATTATTAAATGTTTCCCAGGCAACAGCACCTCAGATTGCTATTTTTCTTTTATCTGTTAACGTGTAGTTTTATGGATTAGTTGATTTAAGAGTACTTTCTTGAGACATGGGATTTAACACCATAGTGAAATTAGGGGATGGGTCAAACTAGAGGCTGGATAAAGCAATGCCCACTACTCATGAAATGGAAATGCTTGAGTTGCCCTGGAAGATGGTAAAGGAAGGAACAAAGAGCCTGATGAAGTGGGCATGGACGAATCATTCACCAAGGTCATAGAGAATGTGCTGGGGAGAGAGACATCAGCAATGCAGTGGTTGCCTCCTCTGTATGGGGGGATTACGGTAGGATAAGCCATCACAAGTCTGGGCTTATTAACATCCATGGGGATGACAGAGCTCTGGAAAGCCACGAGATTGCAAGAAAAATGAAGCAAGAGTGGAGAATCAGGAGTCTGAGGACAATCACCCAAATAAAAAGTCAAAATCCCTTTCTCAATTCCTTGACCTGAGCCAATTTTCAGATCTAGAATCCATTGACCGAAGAGGTGACCAGGTGCCTAGGAAGAAGGACCCTTCGGCACTGTGGTAAGAATATATGGTGACAGTTACCTGAGTCTTTCTCCCAAGGGACTTATGACCACTTACTCAGATGAGGGAAAGGGGAATAACCAGATATATTAACGGGGAGGGATTGGGGGCAGGAGAAGGGGATGAGATGGCTAGATGGCATCACCGACTCAATGGGAGTGAGTTTGAGTGAACTCCGGGAGTTGGTGATGGACCGGGAGGCCTGGCGTGCTGTGATTCATGGGGTCGCAAAGAGTCGGACACGACTGAGTGACTGAACTGAGCTGAACTGAACGGACATAGAGTCTAAGATAACATCAATCCTTGGAGTCCCAAGTGCCATCATGGTACCCTTTGTTAGAATTAGAGCCCGTGTGTTGTTAGTTGCTCAGTTGTGTCCGATTCTTTGCAACCCCAAGGACTCTACCTGCCAGGCTCCTCTGTCCATGGAATTTTCCAGGCAATAACACTGGAGCAGCTTGCCATTCCCTTCTTCAGGTGATCTTCCTGACTCAGGGATCGAACCCAGGTCTCCTGAACTGCACGTGGATTCTTTACCATCTGAGCCACCAGGGGAGCCTATGGGGGCCAAGTAATAAATGGAATCCTTGAAGATTACAAAATAGAAGTTGATATATTTGGAAGTTGGAGTAAGTTCATATAGGTTTCCTGGTCTGTGGAATAAGGGTTGTCATACAGGGGAAGACCAAGTGGAAACCTTTGAAATTTCCCAACACCCTTTCTGCTGTATCCAAGATAATAGACTCCTCCCAGCCACCAATGTCATATCTTGGGGAGAGGTGCTAGTGGAGATGAGTGCCATCATTAAAGACCTGAAAGACACAGGAGTGGTAGTTGCTGCCAAATCTCCATTTTAATTTACCAGAATAGTCCCTTCTAGAATATGGATGGATCCTAATATTTCTGCAGATTTCGATAGTAGTAGCAGCCTCACTTGCAGCTGCTGTACCAGATGACAAATCATTCCTAGAGCAGATAAGTAAAGACTCAGACTTAAGATATGTAGCTAGTGTCTTGGCAAACGCTTTTTTAAAAAATTCCAAATATAAAAGAGGATCAGAAACAACATTCACATGGGGTGAACAACAATATTCATTTAAGATTTTGTCTCAGGTCCACCTCTCTTCCATCCTTTGCCACTGAATAGTCTGAAGAGACCTGGACTACCTGGACATCCCACAGAACATCACATTGATCTATTTCATCAATGACATCATGATGACTGAACAGGTTAAGCAAAAGATGACTGGCATTCAGGGCCTTGGTAAACCATATATGCTCTAGTGGATAGGAAGTCAGGGCCAGATTTTAGAGTCCAGTGTTCAGGTCCATGCTGAAATGTCCCCTCCAAAGTAGAAGACAAATACACACACACACACACACACACACACACACAAATATGCACAAAGCAAAAAAGAAGAGAAACAACATCTGGTAGACCTCTTTGAGTTCTAGAGGTAACACATCCACATCTAGAAACATTGCTCCTACCCCTGTACTGGGAGACAAGAAAGGCTGCCAGCTTTGCATTCAGTTCAAAGCAGAAAAAGACACTGTAGAGGCACAGGGTATAGTACAATTAGTCCTGCCACTTGGGTCATGTGATCCAGCAGACCTTGTGGACAGAAGGTATCAGTAGAATCGCAAGCTGTAGTGGGAGAAGAATAATGAGGGCCTCTGGGATTCTGGAGCAAGGCTATGCCGCTGAAGCACTACTTTCTAAGAAACAGCTCTTGATTTGTTACTGAATACCAACAGAGGTAAGAACTTGACTGTAAAACTCCAAGAGACGATGTATTTGGAACTGCACTATATGAGCCGGGTTCAGTTAGATTTACCAAGTCATCAAAGTCATATGGCACCAAAATAGTCAATCATAAGCTGTAAATGGGATATCTGGGACTGAACCCTGGAAGAACTGGAGAGCATGAATAAGCTGCATGAGCAGATGGCCCAGAGCCCTTGCCATCTACCTCAGTCGTTCCAATGCCCCTCCCCAGTTTACACCTATGACCAAATGGGTATTCCAGAATGACCAGTTGAAAGTGGGGGAAACAGCCAGAGTTTTGTTTATAAGTGGCTCTGCTTTGTACTTGACTGCAAGCTGAATGTTGACAGTGGCTGCGTTAGAACCATATTCAGGAGCAGCCCTGAAAGACAGCGAGGAGGAACAGTCCTTCCAGTGGGCAGGTCTGTGTGCTGTGCTCCCAGCCACCCACTTTGTGTGGAAAGAGAAGTGATATGAAATGAAAATACAGATCCTGCAGTG
Source organism: Capra hircus (assembly GCF_001704415.2). NCBI lineage: Eukaryota > Metazoa > Chordata > Mammalia > Artiodactyla > Bovidae > Capra > Capra hircus. Next base: position 43,860,876 of record NC_030809.1, on the reverse strand, counting down.
TGGTCAATGGCTTGGTCACTTGATCAAGAAAGAGGAAACCTGGAAGACTAGAGAGAAGGTCTAAGGCAGACCTCAGTGTAGTCTTGAGGCTACACATATGGAAAAGAGCATCAGGCACAAAGATTTTTGTTTCATACATTAATGCCCATCAGAAAACAGTCACAAAGGAAGAAGCACAGAACAACCAACTGGACAAAATGACTTGGCCAGTTGACATTAGCCAGACTTCATCACTGATTACTCAAGGACTGGTCAAGCAGACACATGAACAGAGTGAGAGAGAGAGAGAGACAGGACATATTGGTCCAGTAGTATGGACTTCTACTACCGAGGCAGATCTAGTGAATGCTGTCTATGGATGTCCACGTTGTTAGCAATACCGAGTATCCCATATGGCACTATTCCTTGGGGAAATCAACAGGCCACTTAGTAAAAATTTGACCGCATTGAGACCTCTCCATCCTTGGAAAGTCCAGTGGTTCATCCACACAGGGACAGATAACCTATTCTGGGGACAGATATTTGCTTCTTCTGCCTGCAGAGACCCATACCAACACTACTATCCATTGTAGAATGTTGACTCCACAGGCAGAGAATAACATTCTGAAGATCATCTGACTCAGGGATGTACTTTACCTTGAAGGTGGTGTTGGAATGGGTTCATATCCACTGGTTGTATCTTTTAATGTTCCTGGAGGCAGTCTGCCTCATATGGTGTTGCTACAACATCCCTTGAAAGGAGCAGCTGAAATGCCAGCTTGGAGGAAATACTCTGGAAGGATGGGGTATCATTCTTTAGGATGCAATGTATTTATTAAGTCAGAGACTCCTATATGGTGCTGTGTTCCCTGTAGGAAGGGAATATGAATCCAAGGATGAAAAAGTAGAAGGAAAAGTGGGCCCATTTACCATCATTCCCCATAAATGACCCACTGAGGGGTTCTGTGCTTCTTGTTTCTGCCACTCAAAGGGAGCACAGTCTTGCTAGAAGACACAGCAAGGATCTCAGCTGCCAGGAGGATACCTTGAAGTCCTGCGTCCTGGGACCAGCGGGCAGGAAGGAGAGTCAACATATTGGTAGAGATAATTGACCCTGGTCAGAGGAGGAGGTAGGGATGCTCTGTACAGTGGGACAGAGGAACACAGATGGAACACAGATGATCCACTTCCTGGGTCTTGCCACTTTGTAACTATGAACAGACATGTGTAGCAACCACAAACTGTGAAGGGTATGATTATCAAGGCTAAGACCCCTCAGAAACCCAGGTTTGGATGACACCACCAGGGCAGGCCTTGAGACCTGTGGAGGTAATAGGTGAGGATGTGGGGAAGAAATTCAGAGTTGAGGGGGGAGAGGGAAAGATGAGTTATGGCCTTGAGATCAATCACAGGGTTAAGGGCGGTGGTTTATTCATTCATCTTCCTCTTTTGAGTTTTCCCTCAGGAAGAAAGGCCCAAGGAACTGAGAGAGGAGCTACCAAAACCTGTGTGAAGTGGATCCACATGGCACAAGGGGTGGATGATGGCATCCTTGAGAATGAGTCTCACAGACACCCCCCACACACACCCCATTGTAATGTAAGGAGGGTAATGGCCAAGGGCTCTGACAATCACTGCCATTTAGTCTGAAGTCTTGCCTCCCACAGTGCGTGGCAGGAATTGTAAAGCAAGTCTGTTCCAGATGGTCCACCTTGGCTTAAGGACCTTGACGGTCTGGCCAAACCTTTCTTAGACTGCATAAGGGTCTAGAACACTTCCACCCAACTTCCTGCCCTCCTTCCTTCCCTTGCGGGGGATCAGATTTACATCATGATCTGATGTTTCTCCCAGCAATCCCTGCCTCCCTCCTTATTTTCAGTCATGGATAATTCTTAACAAAAGCCTTACAGGTTTAATCCCATTTTGGCCTCCAATGTATATAGTCCTGAAGCTGAGAAACGCTGACTTAGAGAGATAATAATAGTGGGAGTTGGGTATTGATATTGGATCAATTACTTTGTGATCTCCTGGAGATAGAACTCTCGGGGATTGGTCCAGACGGTACATTCTGCACCAAGGAAAATGTTTCTCCATGGACAGACGAGTCTGGCAGGCTACAGTCCATGGGGTCTCAAAGAGTCAGACATGACTGACGAACAAAGCACACAGGGGAACAGTCAGAATAAGACTAGCAGTATTCTGTTCCTGGGGGATTTGGTCGGAACTGAGTCTCTCTGAGAACACATGGACACCAGTCCTTGTCTGATGTGTGCCTCTTTCCTTTCCCCCTCCTTACTCTCCACCTTCTTTCTCTCCTTCCTCCCTCCATCTCCTAGCTCTCCCTTTCTTTCTTCCTCCTTCCCTCCCTCTCTTCCACATGCCTTCATTTTCTCTCTCTCTTCTGCTCCCTTCACACCTTCTCACTCCCTTCTTTCTCTTTTCTGGCCTCCTTGACTTTTTGTCTTTTACCTCAATATTGTAGTTAGAAAATAACAATGATTACTCGATAGTTCCATCCTGAAAACGCAACTCTCATGCACGCAGTTAACAATGACTTTTAGTTTGAATTTTCTCATTGTTCAGTTTCAGATAAGGGGTGAATGTTCTTGGAAAGTTTGAACTTAATCAGAAAAGTTACTTTAGAATGATCATCTTAGAGTAATTGCTGGGCTTTTAGATTTGGAAATATTTTCTTACCCGTTATTGTCCACTCATTGTTCTGAAATTCGTGTTAATAATTTTATCAGTTAATAATTTTTTCCTCCTCTTTGGTTTAGTTTCACTTCTACTGTGAGCACTGCACCCCCAAATTAAAACTGAATTCATTTCAGCCTCAAGTTCTAACTGGGTCAGTTTTGTTAAGAATCAAGCCCAGTTTAATCAACTTTTTCATAAAATTGATCTGGGTTTCAAGAACGTAATGAAACCAGAACATGGGGGAGTTTAGAATATAGTCTGGTCTCAATTTGTCTACACTTTGAAAACCACGGTCTGGTTTCAACCCGGCTAAACTTGGATAGTTTAATTGAAAAAAATAATGACTGGAAAATCCCATCAACAAATGGAATACAGTAGAACCCTTCTAGGAATGATATCCCAGAGGCAAATGTTATTTTTCTTGTTAGGTTTGTCAATGAGTGATAGATACTCTAAAATAAATGTACTAGATTTATTTTATCTGGTAAAATAAATGTACCAGAATCCTGGTCTCTTTAGAAAGTAACCTTGGACATCCAATCCATTACCTATATCTCTTACCTCTATCTTGACCAGTTTCTTTCATCTGTGTTCTCATGTACCTACCCCTCACCTACAGGCTCTGTTTTACCTCTCTTCTAAAATTCTTAGTCCTTCACTGAATGAGGCTTTGCATTTGTAACTATCCAAGACTTGGATCCAATGAAGCTTTTGATAACTGGGCTCTATAATCTTGGGAAATAGCCATTCGGCTCTCTCCATACTCACATAAATCTCATTTTCCCTCCAAGTCCTTTTGTCTGAATCTCAGAGGACTGAGTTTCTGCTTTGAGTCTTTTGACTGTCTTCCTCTGTCTTGCCATTTTCCTGAGGCCAGAAATTTTCTATCTGGGGCCTGGGGCTCCCCAGTCTGTGGAGAAACCTTCTGAATGAAAAACTATCCAGTTACCATCTACCTGGATTCCTATTTTTTATTTTCTACTCAGTTTATATAATCTCTTTTTGCTTGGCTCCTTGGATTGTGCCTTGAGATGGTTTGGAATACCACCATTATTCCAAACTATCTGATCCTCCAGGGGTCTGAAGCTTGTCTGCAGTCCAGCACCAGTGATAGACAATGAGAGAATCAGCCTCCCTCTCCATTTCCATGTGCTTTGTGTGGCAGGATCCTATCTCCTGCTCACTCTCCAGATGTATTAGCTCATCCTTTGCTCTGGTGATGCCACCGTTACTGAAAATGTTCTTGTTATTCAGAGCCTTGTAGCACGATCCTTCCAACATTTTCCAAGGCAGCACTTATTTGTTGTCTGAATACGGTGATTTCTTTCAATGATTTCTTCATTAACTGAGGGACTTTGGTGACCAAACGAGGTGTTTTCAATTTTGTATCAAAACCAAGATGTAATTGCAGAGTAACAAGACACTGAATTTTTTTCTCCTCCATAAAAGTGAAAATAATTTCAAAAGAGGCATCTCAGAGATGTCTTGATCAATAACAGCATCACTGGAAATATATAGTCTTCCAAGATGACATATTTGATGGGCTGCCATCATTTGGATTTGAGGTTTTATGCTCATCTCCAGATGAAGATGAAACAATTGAATTTTTCATCACTTAGAGGGTTAAAATTTTTTTTTTCCAGCTATAATGAGCTGTGGGGAGCCAGTCATCTTTATATTTCCTTGAGATTTTCCTTGTGACACTGTGCCATGTCTCCTCTAATGTTACAGTGTAACCTAAGCATGAATAACTAACAGGGCTCTATGTGCTAAAGAAAGCTGGATCTCTCATTTTTCCCTTTCCTCCTTCTGCCAGAGAAGAGGCTGGCATGGTTGACAGCCTTAGACTATATTGCCATACCATAAAGAAAAAGTACCTTTAAGTAGGAATACAATTTTGACATAGAGAAATTGGCCAGAGAATTTCTAAAATTGCTTAGGATTGGTCCCTTAATTTTCTGTCCTTGGTATGCTTAAGGTCATGCCTAATTTTTATGTCACTGAACATGGGAATTTCTAGAAATTCTGATATCTGATTCTGACATTGTATCCCCTTGATGCCTGCATTCCACCTTAAACTAAAGGTCATCTGTTTGAACGACCTGTTTGTGTATCTTGTGTAGTTTCTATGAAGTTAGAAACCAAGGACATGCATTCAGAGAATGAAAAGTCTGAAGTGGAATGTGAAACCAGGTTTACCTATTTGCCTGTGTGGGTCAGTTCCTCCTTGTCACAACCAATAAGAGATGGATGTTAAACTTAGGACTCCTACATTCAAGGTCTCAGTGAATTAAAACCTGAAGAGCTCAGACTACATTTAATAAACATTCTCTAGTAAACCTAGCCCACTAATGTCTGTCTCCTATGTTGGTCACATTATGTATTTATTTACATGTCTAATTAACCATGCCCAAGGCTCAGCAGTAAAGAATCCACCTGTAATACAGGAGATTTGGGTTTGATCCCTGGGTTGGGACGAATCCCTGGAGAAGGAAATGGCAAGCCACTCCGTGTTCTTGCCTGGGGAATCCCGTGGAGGGAGTCTCAAAAGAGTCGGACATGACTTGGCGACTAAACAAAACAACAAAAAAATAAACATCGTTTATCTTTGGGAAAAAGAATGTATTTCTTAATGTGCACAGTATTTTTCATAGTATTCTAGGAAAATTAACACGAGAAATACTTTTAAATGATTGTGATAGTGATGCGCATCTGATAGCATAATATGTTGTGCTGAAGAAATTCTTCTTTGGTTGATATTTCAGAAACTGAAGTTCCTGAATAGACTCATCTTGAATTTCAAATTTCTGCATGAGGAGGAAGCTATATCCATATCTTATCTCCTTTAAACCTTTTACAAAAGCAGAAAAGTGCTGATAACCTGGCATACACTTAGTGCACTATAAACATTAGAAAGACTTTAATTTTTATTGTTTGTAGTATCTGTTTTTCTGACCACAAATAATACATGTACATTCATAAAAATGGAATGTATAGGTAGGTGAAAAAAGAAAATAAAAATTCTATGTAATCACTGTTAGCATGTTGCTATGTAAAAGTCTGCATGTATTTTCAGTTTATTTTTACAAAATGGATCATATGCTAAATATAATATTCTAACTTGTTTTTTCCACTTACATGTCATGAAGGGAAAATGTACTTTTAATTAGAAATTATTTAGAATTGAAAGAAAAAAAAAAGAAACAGATTTTCCTAATTGAGTCTCCTCATTTTCATAGATGAGACTGTTAAACTCTAATAAAATTATATGGCTAAAGTAATTCCTATTTAGGTAGCATCAAAGCAAGAGAGTTCCAGAAAAACATCTATTTCTGCTTTATTGACTATGCAAAGCCTTTGACTGTGTGGATCACAATAAACTGGAAAATTCTGAAAGAGATGGGCATACCAGAACACCTGACGTGCCTCTTGAGAAACCTGTATACAGGTCAGAAAGCAAGAGTTAGAACTAGACATGGAACAACGACTGGTTTCAAATCAGTAAAGGAGTGTGTCAAGGCAGTATATTGTCACCCTGCTTATTTAACTTATATGCAGAGTACATCATGAGAAACACTGGGCTGGAGGAAGCACAAGCTGGAATCAAGATTGCCGGGAGAAATATCAATCACCTCAGATATGCAGATGGCACCACCCTTATGGTAGAAAGTGAAGAAGAACTAAAGAGCCTCTTGATGAAAGTGAAAGAGGAGAGTGAAAAAGTTGGCTTAAAGCTCAACATTCAGAAAATGAAGATCATGGCATCCGGTCCCATCACTTCATGGCAGATAGACGGGGAAACGGTGGAAACAGTGGCTGACTTTATTTTTCTGGGCTGCAAAATCACTGCAGATGGTGATTGCAGCCATGAAATTAAAAGACCCTTACTCCTTGGAAGGAAAGTTATGACCAACCTAGACAGCATATTAAAAAGCAGAGACATTATTTTGCCAACAAAAGTCCATCTAATCAAGGCTATGGCTTTTCCTGTGGTAGTGTATGGATGTGAGAGTTGGACTTTAAAGAAAGCTGAGTGCCAAAGAATTGATGCTTTTGGACTGTAGTGTTGGAGAAGACTCTTGAGAGTCCCTTGGACTACAAGGAGATCCAACTAGTCCATCCTAAAGGAGATCAGTCCTGGGTGTTCATTGGAAGGACTGATGTTGAAGCTGAAACTTCAATACTTTGGCCACCTGATGCGAAGAGATGACTCATTAGAAAAGACAGTGATGCTGGGAAAGATTGAGGGCAGGAGGCGAAGGGGATGACAGAGGATGAGATGGTTGGTTGGCATCACCGACTCGATGGACATGGGTTTGGGTGGACTCTGGGAGTTGGTGATGGACAGGAAGGCCTGGTGTGCTATGGTTCATGGGGTGGCAAAGAGTCGGACATGACTGAGCTACTGAACTGAACTGAACTGAACTGAAAGCCACATCTGTAACTCCAATCTCTTATATCCCACACCGCCATTTTATGCATTTTATCCCTTATATACTGTGACTAAATTCTGACTCAGTAAATTGGAATTAGAGAGCACGAGAAAGTCTTTGTCTCCCTCTAATGTGTTGTATCTTGGCTGAATATTTGCTGGGAAACACAGTGGGAATGATCGATTAACTCAGAATTTATTTAAAATATTTTGTAGAAAATAATTTGTGAATCACATTGATTGGTTTTTGATCTTTAAAGCTTGAAACTGAGGATAGAACAATCCTTTGTTTTTTTTGGCATTAAATCTTGGTACATCCCAAACTGCTATAAATCTTAAAACATTCTTATCTAAGTCAGTGTCAATAGAAATGTGGTTAAATCTAAGTAAGAGTTTCCTGACTTTTAAACTAGTGAGTTAAAAAAAATTACTATTTATGCTGTGGTAATTTGAGTTACAGAATCTAAAAATAGGTTCTATAATCTTATCAATTACTATCAAATTTATTTGCTAAATTTAGTACTAGAGTGACATTATCTGTACATTTTTTCTATAAAAACATCTAACAGAGCATCATTTTTGGGGTTTTGTGATATTGAGAGCTTTCTGGAATTTTACCAAAGTTCCACCCACAATCAAAACCAATGATCTGTGATCGTTGATTAATTCTGTCAGGTAGGTCAGAACTGATACTTTTTTGAATATATGCAAATTATCCTTAGTTTAAAGTTTCTGTTTTATCTTCCTTTTCTCCATTTATGTTTGTCTTCTTCTTTCTTTTCATTTTCCTCTTTATTTCCATTCTCTTAAAAATCTTGAGGCTGTTTCCCCCAGTTTTTCTTTATTATAAGAGATATTGAAATTAATCAATATATTCAGATTATACAAATGGCATTCACATACACAAACATTTTATGATGCTAATTAAAAAAAAGGTCTGGATTTCTAGGAAGGGAGCCAGAGCATTAGGAAGTGATTTATTTTCTCAAGTGAAAATAGCAATTCCAAATGATGAGAAAAAATTGCATTTACTCAACAATATTTATCACCATAACCTTGGTTACTGAATTTAGCATATAAATCAAGATAATAAACTCCAGTAGCAAAGACTTAATTTTTATAAATCATAACTTCCTTTAGCTCTTTTTTATACTGTGAGTCAAAAATTCCTAACAACTTCATTTGTTCTTAAGCGCACACTTGTCTCTTTTATAAGAGGGTGAAAAGCAGGGGGGATGGTTGACCAATGCTTCTTGACCTGCATATTTTTGGGGAGGACAGGGAAAAAATGTTTCTGGTATTTTCTAATTGTCAGCATTTCTTAACCAGTGTAAAGAAATGACCAGAGATGACAAAGTTTGCATGTGACAAGAACTTTATGTGATCAGAGTAAATTTAAGTAATGCTGAGAAGCAACCTACTCCAGTATTCTTGCCTAGAGAATTCCATGGACAGAGGAGCCTGGTGGGCTACAGTCCATGGAGTCACAGAGAGTCGGATACGAATTTGCCTATGTGTACTGAACTGTAACTTCCTCCAATTTTAAAGGAAAACTGGAGAAGGAAATGGCAACCCACTCCAGTGTTCTTGCCTGGAGAATCCCAGGGACGGGGGAGCCTGGTGGGCTGCCGTCTATGGGGTCGCAGAGTCGGACACGACTGAAGCGACTTAGTAGTAGTAGAGAAGTAAAACAAAAATATAAGAAATGGATTCCTTAGAGTTTTAAAGGCAACTTCCTTGCTGTAACGATGCTCTTAGATGAATACAGAAACTAGGCTCCATACCTGTGCCAGACAAAACCTAAAGACCATGTGTTTTCGTCATAGTGCTGCCTTTGCTGCCTTGGGTCCTGATGTGCCCAAGTAAGAGCAATCATTTAGCTTCCTACTCATGGATGAAACTCTGGGCCAGAGAGTTTTCTCTTGGAGCATAATCCATGAAATAGAGCCTGCGAAGGAAAGCTGCTAAATGTAACCAGCTGTTTCTAAATTATATTCTCCTAAAGCATGCGTGAATAATACAGTTCTTTGAGCCAAAGTTTCTTGCCACAGCCTAACTCCATCTCATTTAGTTATTCTACAGCCATAAGCAACCTATTAGAAAATTGTGCCCAGGAGAAGACAGAGCCAAATGATCCATATCTTAGATTCTGGCTGGTGATGGTTCAATGTGACGTGTGGTCACAATTGCAGGTGATGAGGAATAATCAGAACTTTTCCTCCTTGCTTCAACCAGTTGCAAGTTCATTCCTTTGACTCTAGGAAAGAAGCAAAACTGGCTATGTGTTTCATCTAGATTACTCAGAGAAGAGGAAAAATGTATGGCCAATACATACTGTAAGATCAGTGATATGCTTTTTAAGATGGTGAATGCCAACCGAATGCATTGGCATGACCATATATTTGTGTGTGTGTAGAGTAAACCTAAACATAACATGAAATTTACTAAACATATAAAAGTGTATGATTCAGGATATTTTCACATTCACTATGTTGCATAACCATCACTAATATCTAGTTCAAGAACATTTTCATTATCCAAAATAAATCCCATGTGCATCAGGCAGCCATTCTCCATTTCCTGATTTTTCCCCCAGTCTCTGGTCATCCACAGATTGCTTTCTATCTTTATGGATTTGTCTGTTCTGGATATTTCATACAAATGGAGTTATATAATATGTAACCTTTTGTGCATTATTTCTTTCAGGGTACTATTTTCAAGGTTCCTCTATGTTGTAGCATGCATCAGTACCTTATTCCTCTTTATGGCTGAATATGGAAGGTTTCCCAGGTGGCTCAGTGGTAAAGAATCTGCCTGCCAATGCAGGAGACACAGCAGACATAGGTTTGATCCCTGGGATGGGAAGATCTCCTGGAGGAGGAAATGGTAATCCACTCCAGTATTCTTGCTGGAAAAATCCCATGGACAGAGGAGCCTGGTGGGTTACAGTACATGGGGTTGTAGAGAGACTCGATTGTGCAGCTGAGCACACACACATACACATGCATATACCACTTTTTCTTTATCCATTCATCACTTGATGAACACTTGGGTTGTTTCCATCTTTTGACTATTGTGATTAGTGCTGCTATAAGACCAAGTTTTCTTTTGTTTTTTTACTTAAAATTTGATTTGCTGATTTGTCTTCTAGGGGACCCAAGACCCACCAGGAAGTTTGGTGGGGCTGAATTTCAAGTTGCAAATTACTCTAGCTGGAAATTAGAGTTAGAAGCCCTTGGGAAGACGGTGAATGATGTTAAAGGCAACCCACTCCAGTACTTTTGCCTAGAAAATCCCATGGACGGAGGAGCCTGGTGTCCATGGGATCGCAAAGAGTCAGACATGACTGAGCGACTTCACTTTTTTTTTTTTCTTTCACTTTTTATGGACTTTTGAGCTCTCATCTTAGTTCTGCCACTAACAGGTTATGCATATAATTTGGGGTAGATCAGTTCACCTTGCAGGGGCTTTGTTTACTTTCTGTAAAATGGGAGGGTAGAACTCACATTTCTTTTAGGATTCAGTGCCCACAACAGGCTGTGCAATCGCCCTGTGTTCCTCATCATCTAACACAACTTTCTGCACCATCACAGCTGCTATCATGTAAACTACAAAGGAGTAAAGATGCTCCTTTTCTATGTGCAAGGTGTGACCATAAGGTGTGGAGAAGATCAAGGCCTGAAATCATTCAAATGTTGCAATAGCAGCAGGGCTTGAAATAACATAGCTCAAAATATGAAAACACTGATTGTCTCTGCCACCAAGAATCTGAAATAAATGCTTCAGGCTGAGATGACCTAGCCACAAATAACATGGGAGAAATGGGTTCCATTAAATCTTTGACACTTCCAATGCCCACTATTTATAGCTGCTGCTCCGACTCTGTCCGGTTCTGTGCGACCTCATAGATGGCTAGCTAGCAACTTTTTAGGGTGGGGTGGGTTATTCAGTATCAAAGGCAATTTTGACTTGCACTCCAAGGTTTCTTACTCCTTTCACTAAGGTAGGCAAACAGTGCCTGGTACACTTTCCTCTTTAGTAAAATGAAAATGATACTAGGCCAATCTCAACTTGTCCTAAATGGCAATCAGGCAGGCTGTGAGTACCTTTCAGGTGGAGAGAGCTGGGGTGCATGATAGATTAAGTATTGATTATTTACTCTTCTCTTTCTATTTCTGCTTGATGATTAAGGAATAAGATCTAGATGTGTGATCCTAGGCAAGCCACTTTTCTTCTCAGCAAATCACTTATCCAATGTATAAAATAAAAGGGTCGTCTATTTTGAAAATATCTATTCTTGGTTTTGGTTGAAGTCACTGACTTAAACTATTCATGGCTGGCAATGTGGCAACAAGGGTGAAGGATTAAGAATAAAACACAATCTAACTTAATTGTACTTTTAGGTGTGAAACGCTAAGAAGACAGAGATAACCAGAGATGATAATGGCTAAAACCGGAAATATGAGACCGATATCCATAAATGGAGATAACACATTCAAAAGCGCTCAATCATATATAGTAAGCAGCTTGGGTAATTAGAACATAGATTCCCCCCTTCAAATTACTTTGTGACAATTGTAGTCCAGTTGACTTTATCATTTATTCATTCAAAAGTATCTGTCTTTGTCTCTGCACAAATAAAGCTCTGATAGGTGAGAATTAACCTTCAGCTGAAGCAGCCTCTGCATTTCATTTTGTCACTAAGACTAGTAGATAAAACTTTGCTTCCCTGGCAACAATTTCCACATCTCCCCACCCTATTCTTCGCTCCCCCAGCGAGGGGACCCTGTAGAATAAAAAGTCAGCAGGAACTACTCTATTTCCCTACTAAGGGATGCGCAGGAAGTCCACAGCCCAGAGCCGTCCATTTTTACCTGACTTTATGATGTAGATTAATTTCCTAGGGACTGAAAATTCACCTACCACGTTTATTTAAGTAAGTTCTTGGCCAGCCCATATTTTCACCCTTTAATGGTAATAAAGCTAAAATTTCTTTCCAGTCACTTTGCATGTCATTTCCTTTCTCTTTAGCTCTCTTTCTCAGTGAGATGATTGATAGATCCTTCTTTAGCAATCACTTTGGTAGATGATTTTCTTTTTCCTTTGAAGTCGATTTTGAAAGGAGTTACACTGTGATGAGCTAATTAGCATAAAAACACAGTATATAACCTTAATTAGGCATGATTATAGGCTCAACGTAATGGGATGTCCTGAAACTGCACGCTATGCAAATATTAGACTCTTCATTCTTCCCGTTACATCTGAAACCATCAAGTAAAGGATGTTTTGCAGTATGTACCACACTCAATGCCAGGTGCAAATTTTTCAACAAAAGACTTTTTTTGAGGGGTGGTGTACTAGTTGGGGAAAGGATTATAGCAGGTTTAGAAAAAAGAAAAAAAACCTTTACAAGTTCAGCTAAGCTCAGGATGAGCTTTACAAATTCAGAGGAGTTTTACAATTAAGTAATAACAACCCAGTTACCCTACCCAACCCATATCTCATCTGGAATTCTGAAGGCACTTCACTGTAGGCATCACTGTGAGTTATGCAAATGGACAGATCTTTCAAATCCAGTAACCACTAAGAGTACTACAAAACCAGTCTGGGGTTTACTCAGACTAGTAGGATATAGGAAGATGGTGAGGAAATGAAATCACAGTGAATCCCCGAACCCTAATTTTAGCCAATTATTTTCATTTCCTTTACCACCAACCTTTTTTAAAAAAAAAATTAGAGTGATAAAAGTAAATAACAAAATTGATTTTCCCCTTCCTACCCTGAAATGACAACATCCAAGGATATGATACCCTCAGACATTTGAATATTCAACCACTGAATATTTGAGAGCTCACAATACAGAAATCTTTGATTATGTCTAGAGTTGTGAGTTTTCAGACTCGGAAAAAGAAAGTGAAGTCGTTCAGTCGTGTCCAACTGTTTGCGACCCCGTGGACTATAGCCTGCCAGGCTCCTCTGTCATTGGGGTTTTCCAGGCAAGAGTACTGAAGTGGGTTGCCATTTCCTTCTCCAGGGGATCTTCCCGACCCAGGGATCAAACCCGGATCTCCTGCATTGCAGGCAGACTCTTCACTGTCTGAACCACAAGGGAGATGCTTTTCAGACTCAATCATTTGATTCCAGATACTGATGACATTGAAAACAGCAAAAATTGAATAAATGTGTGAGTGTTAGAAAAGAAAGAACCCGATATTAGTCTAATGCACCATCCAGTCACTAGTAATGATAATGTGTGTGCTCAGTTATTTTGCTTCAGTCATGTCTGACTCTTGGTGACCCTAGGACCTGTAGCCTGCCTAGGCTACAAAGCTGCTCTTGTCCATGGGAATTTTCAGGCAAGAATACTGCAGTAGTTGCCATGCCCTTCAGAGTGGTGATAATAAAAAAAGGGTTTATATATGAAACAACTGAAGTTTGAAATCCATGCTTTTCTCTGTATTTAATTGATGAGTTAACATTTACCGGGCATGGACTACTATATGCTAAGCACAGCTTTCAACATTTTATTGGCATAGTTGAATGTCAATAACCATTGAATCATTACAATAACCCTACAAGATTATTGGCTACCATAACTAGCCATATTTTATAGATGATGAAGCTGAGGATCAGAGAAGTTCGAAAACCTCACCCAGGATACATCTAGTAAGCAGCGGAGGCAGGGTTTGAACTCATGTCTGTCTGACTCCAGCCATACTCTTTCTTAACCACTGTGCTGGGCTCACTGGTGCTTATCAGTCCTCTGATGGAATCCTTACTTATTAGTACCTTCCCTAGAGCTGGAAATGAGGTGCAAGAGCAATGAAAGTGTTGAGAATGAAATCAAAATGCAGAATTCTCCATTGCCTGTTTTATACAAAGGAGTTCTTAGTCAGATGCTAGGTGTGGAGTGAGGATGTTGCTGTTGTTTAGTCACCAAGTCATGTCTGATTCTTTGTGACCCCATGGACTGCAGCATGCCAGGCTTCTCTGTCCTTTACTATCTCCCAGAATTTGCTCAAACTCATGTCCACTGAGTCAGTGATGCCACCCAACCAAGTCATCCTCTGTAGCCCCCTTCTCCTGCCCTCAATCTTTCCCAGGGATGAGGGTGCAAGATAGAATTTGAAATAGGGGAGACAGAATTGCACACAACTGTAGTGAATGCAAACTTACATGATAGGACTTATTATTATTGCTAATGAGATAATAGGGGAAAAGAAGTACTGGGTAGGATGAGGCCAGGATTTAAAGCCAGTTTTCACCACATACTAGCTTTAGGACTGGGTCAATGAGAGACTCTACAGGAAACAGGTGATTCAAATAAGAGACTCACTGAAAGTACTACAATTGACCCTTGAACAATGTGGGAGTTAAGGAAAATCTGCACATAATTGAGAGTCGACATTTGGTATCCGTGATTCCTCCATAACTCTTGCTTCTGTTGATTGAACCAGCCAAGCGTGGTGTGGTACTGTAGTACCACTGGAAAACACACACACACACATATACATGCACCTGCACTTCAAACTCGTATTGTTCAAGGGTCAACTGTATTTTAGAGGTATTAAAGAGGGTAAGGGGCTGAAGATGTTAAAGCACTCAGATGCTAGCAACAGTAGAAGCTGATACCACTTCCAGGACTGAAAGGAGCAGGGGAAGAAACAGAACTGGCATTCTAGAAGTGTCGGGGAATACCGCAGGAGCTATAGTTGTGCAAAGCTAATGTTTCTGCCAGAGGCAGGGCCTGAATCTGGGAGAAAGCAGGGAAGAAATATTCTGACCTCCATCCTCATGCCCTCTGACCTTATGCCAGTGCCTTAAATTAGCTGACTCCTCCCAGAGGCCAACCTGCCTGAGAATCAAGTCCTCTACAGGGTCTGTCTCCTAGGTAGAGAACAGATGTGAGGAAAGGGGATGGAGAATAACCTTAAACAAGCCATTCCTCTCTCTAAATTTCAGTTTGCTTATCTGTGTATCTACTATATTAATAGTGGTCTTATAATTTCTACTTCCAACATTTTACTTTGAAACTTTGCTGTATAACACAGGGAGCCCAGCTTGGCAGTCTGTGATGACCTAGAAGGGTGGGATGGAGGTGGGGTTGAAGGGATGCTTGCGAGGGGATACATGCATGCTTATGGCTGATTCGCATTGTTGTATAGCAGAAACCAATAAATATTATAAAGCAATTATCCTCCAATTAAAAATAAAAAAGAATTTATAAGAGTAGTACCATGAGCACACCGATGTAGTCTTTACCTTAGATTCTCCAGCTGTTAACATTTTGTCATTGCTGTCTTATTAGTATTATTCTGTCTACTAATACAAACATATACACATATCATTGCTGAACCATTTGAGAGTTATTTGCCAACTTTATCCCTAAATATTTAAGCAAATATCACTCCAAAACAAAGATGTTTCCCTATATAACCCTAATAAGACAATATTTGGCCAACTTAAAATTAACGCGCTATCATCAGCTATAGTCTATATTTCAAATTTGCCCAAATATCTCAATAATGCACTTTATAGTTGATTTTTTCAATCGAGGCTTGCGCATTGGATTTTGTTGTCATGCCTCCTTAATTGCATTTAATCTAGAACAGTTTTTTCAGGTTGTTTATTTTTTAATCTTTCATAATATTAACGTATTTGAGGACTCAAAGGCCAGTTTTGAAGGCCAGTTGCTTTGCAGGATGCTCCCACTATGAATTTTTCTAGTTGTTTTTTCATAATGTGATTCAGTTTAAGCTATTTTGGCAGTAATGCTACAGAGGTGTGTTCTTCTCAGTATATTGCATCTGGACCTGATGTCAGAAAGGCCCATCATAGGTGATCTTCAGTCTGATCACTTGGTTAAAGCAGTATCTGCTAGATTTGTTGATTATTTTCTCTCTTTGTAAATATCAAGTCATCTACTGGATAATAAATGTGAATATATCTTTTTCACCGATACTCTTTCACGCAGTGGCTTTTACAGCTGCTATTTTGCAGAAATAGTTTCATAAAAGTGTATTTAGGGGACTTGGTAAGAGTTCTTTACAAGTTTTTACTGTGATTCTCATCTCTTTTTATGTTAAACTGTTTTCATTGATTTATCTATTAAAATAGTCGTAATGTGTTCATCATGTGTCTTGGGCCTGTGAAATTTTCACCTGTGGCTTCATAGCTGTCTACGTTAACATCTTGAGCTCAGCTCCTTCTCCTGAGCTCTAGATCCACATGGCAAGTGCTTTTGAGTGCCCTCACCTTACCATCTATGGATACCTTAAACTCAACATACCTGAATGAAACTCACCATCATCACTTTCTGGTCTGATTTTCTTACATTTTCTATTCCAATAAATTACGCTTCTGTTTTCTCAGTGACTCTGCAACTCAGATGGTAAAAAAAAATCTGCCTGCAATGCAGGAGACACAGGTTTGATCCCTGGGTTGGGAAGATTCCCTGGAGGAGGGCATGGCAACCCACTCCAGTATTCTTGCCTGGAGAATCCCCATGGACAGAGGAGCCTGGCAGGCTACAGCCCATGGGGTGGCAAAGAGTCAGACACGACTGAGCGACTAAGCACAGCACACATTTGCTGAGTAGCCAGCCACCATAATAGGTCTTTAACATACCTGACGTACATTATCTCATTTAATCCTTGCCATAGCATTGAGGCTATTTTCTGAAAATCATAGCCCCAGATTGACAGGTAGCAAGTCATTGTACTAGAATTCAAACCCAGTTCTCTTTGACTTTAAATCCTTTGCTTTAGTATAGTGATTAACAGCATCATTTGGCTTCAAATCCTGACTCTCCTACCAATGACAGGGGATTGGATAAGTCTCCTTAATCCTAGAGAATTTCATGGACAGACCATGGGGTCACAAAGGCCCAGACACGACCAAGCGACTTTTACTTCACACTCCTTAACTCTCAGTGCTTTGGTTTTCTCCTTTATACATTGGGAAAACCAGTAATCCCTTGCCATTGCCTTAGTTTAGACCAGGAGATGGCAAACAATGTCTTGCGGGTCAAATCCAACTTCCTCCTATTTTTGTAAATTTTGTTTTTCATTGAGGTATGATGGACATTAAAAAAATGTTTTATTGGAACACAGCCATACCCATTCATTTATGAGTTCTTTGTGGTTGCTTAAACCTTACAACAGAAAAGTTGAGTAGTGGCAACAGAGACCATTTTGTGTGGCCTGTGGAGCCCGATCGACCCTCTATAGAAAAAGCTTGCCAATACCTGGTTGCCTGGGGTGTTGCAATAGTGTCCTTCTGGGTTTTCCTGGTTATATCTTATTCCTCCTTGAGCTCATCTTACCCATCCATCCTCCTGTGTTGGGGGAATTTCCCTAAAATGTGAACTTAATCATGCCTATTTGCTCCTTATGGTGCATTGAAGACTAAGAACCTAGACTTCTACCTACCAGTGATTCCCATACTCATCTTGTTCTCTGGCTGTAATGAATGTTAATACTTTGTGCTCTTTCCAGCCTGGCATGGGCTGTTCCTTCTGTTTGAGTATCTGTCTTCTGCCCCTTGTCTTTAACAATAAGTTCAGGGCTTACTTCCTCTGAGAAGTCCTTTCTGACTTCCATAGGCTGAACCAATGGCTTCTGCTCTTCTGTGGCAATACTTCAATTCCAGCACTTATTCCCAATTTCCCAATCATGGGTTTAATCATCTGCCTTGCGACTGCCTTGGCTTCCTCCCAAGATTAGGATCATACATTTTTCACTTTTGTATCTCCAATGCCCAGACTGGGATCTGACCCTTGAATAAGTGACCATTAGGTTTGTATCGCCTGCTGGCATTTTAGCTGTGGTTTGAGGGCTTCTGTAAGGAGCTTGTGGAGGATAGCAAAGAGCCAGGTCAGGAGAGATTTCCAGGAGGAGGTGATGTTGCCTCCTGGAGGATGAGAAGGAGGATAAAACAAAGTAATGGGAAGAAGAAGCCAGGAGGAACAGTTTTGGCAAAGGTGATGAAACCTGAAAGAGTGTGCTGGAGAGACGACATTCAGAGGAAAGGGGCACGTGAGGGAATGCTGCAAGACAGGCTAAGATGAGACGCATCAGGCCTGTATTCCCCAGAGTGCCCTCTGCAGTGCTGAGGAGCATGGGCACGTGAGACCACAAAGGACTGCAGGAGGCCAGCATCACACCATCTGCTTGTGGGTCAGTCTTCTAGAAGTCCTTTAAGGCACTATGTTTTTGTCTGGTCATCATTCAATTCTATTCACACACAGTTTCTGGCATCTCAAAGCCTCTGAATAAGTGTTTCTTTCATCACTGAAATACATGAAAACTCCTCAGTTTTAAGAGTGATATAGTCCCCAATGCTTAGCATTTTCTTAGAGGATGAACATTTGTTCTCTTTACAGCTTTCATAAATTTAAGCACTTCAGTCATATTTAACCTCAGTTCCTGGATTTTCTGTTTGAAAAGCTCCCATTAGAGAAAAAAAAAAAAGAAAATCTATCCTCTGATGGAAGGTTCGAATATCTTGGATCATTGACTTTTTCTGGACCTTATCCAACTCTGTTTTGTCTTTGAGGAGTTAGATCTCTTAAGAATGCACGAATTTTTTCTTAATCTTCAAAACTAGAGGCAGATCAATTTATTTCTTGTGATTTGGATATTTTCTCTTAACAGAATGCTAAATGGAGCTAGGAGAAATAAACTCTGCTTTGCAAAGCACGCCAAGGATGGTGTCTCACAGGTGGAAAGCTATTATGAATGGTGCCCAGACTCATTCGGGAGGCTTCCCTGGTAGCTTAGTTGGTAAAGAATCTGCCTGCAGTGCAGGAGATTCCTGAGTCTCTGGAAGACTCAGGAAGGTTCCCTCGAGAAGGGATAGGCTACCCACTCCAGTATTCTTGGGCTTCCCTGGTGGCTCAGACCGTAAAGAATCCATCTGTAATGGATTTCATCTGTAATCCACCTGTAAAACAAAACAAGACTTGGGTTTGATTCCTGGGTTGGGAAGATCCCCTGAAGGAGGGCATGGCAAAACTTCCAATATTCTTGCCTGGAGAATTCCCATGGACAGAGGAGCCTGGTGGGCTACAGTCCATGGGGTTGGAAAGAGCTGGACACAACTGAGCAACTAAGAACAGCACAACAGACTCATTCTGTCTTTAACACAAGGGCTCAGAGGGCCAGCAGCTAAAGCAGTTCTGGGGGGTGTCAGTGAAATAAATTGGGTGACAAAAGATGCCTAGACGATTAGATAAAACTGGGACTTAGGGGGGCTCCTGCGCTCCAGGAAATTCTCCAAGTCTCCACTTATCCTCAAAGTGAACAAGAAGCTTCAGTTTCAAATTGAGTGCATTTTCCATCCATGGATCGGCTTGTTTTGCTCAGTTTTACTTTGAGTGTTTGAGGTTATCTCTTCGACGTAGCAGCTAAACCCACGTCTTCCTTTCTCGTAAAACCAAAACAAAAAGGATAGATACATGTGCCTTCTGTGTGTGCACATGTTACATACCTGGGATCAAAGCCAGCTATATAAAGTCCTTGATTCTGTGTGGGTTCAAACACATTTCAAAGCTTCAAGATCCTGAAAGTTTTTGCTCTGCTTCCTGAAGACCTGAAC
Organism: Capra hircus; assembly: GCF_001704415.2. Lineage (NCBI taxonomy): Eukaryota > Metazoa > Chordata > Mammalia > Artiodactyla > Bovidae > Capra > Capra hircus. The sequence continues at coordinate 43,841,171 of NC_030809.1, read as the reverse complement.
AAGCGCTCCCATAAAGCCATGGCTTGCTCTGGATCCCAGAGTCATGGGACTTGGCGGACTTCTCGGACCTGGCCCTGGACTGCCCTGTTTTTCCTTCTCTTCATTCCTGTTTTCTCTAAAGGTGAGTGAGACTTTTGGAGCATGAAGGTGGAGGAGGTGTTTCTCCCACTGGGTTTCATTTCTTTTCTCAGTCAAGGGCAGAGATTTATAGCAAAGCCAGAAGCTAAAGGTGAGACTCCAGTCTCCTGGTTTGGGCAGCTTTGTATTCCAAGGCAGGCAAGGGACAGCTAGAAGGAGCAAACCAGCAGAGACACAGCTAGCAACAGCTTACTGGGCATGGAGTGGAAGCTTAATGAGTATATGTGAGTTGGTCTGGGAGACAGGAGAAATTTCAGACACTTCCATAAGACTGGAAGAAAATACTGTAAAGGTAAGCGATGTAAGAGAGAAGAGAGACCATCCTAAATCCATTTGGGCTTGGAATAAGGGTTAGCTCAAGGTTTCCTTTTTAAAACACATTGATTGAAGCAGATTATGAGATGTTTCTTTCCTATCAATTCAAGGTTTTAAGGTCTTCTGATTCATTTTTATAAACAAATGAGCCTGCTTGTTTAACATTGCAGCCTTCTTTACTCAATGCAAGGTTTTAAGATCCACTGAGTCAACTGTATAAACTAGTTAGCTAGTAATTATTTTTAAAATGAAGCAGTTTGAAGTAGTAAAACAAAAAAAAAGGGAAGAAAGAATGAAATAATAAAGGAATGAACAAAAGAAAGGGCCATAGGTCTGTTTGGCATAAGACACTTAATTGTTGCCTGACTTATCTCTGAACTTTAGGGGCAGGTTCCCCAGTTTTCAGATGAAATAAAGCCCTTTAAAGGCTGATACTAGGTTTGTTACATGGTTTACAGTGGTGATCTTTTCTAATAAATTTCTGCTTTCTATCCCTGTAGACCTCGGTTGAAAAACTATGTGGTTTGTACAAAGTAGGGGCTCAAAAAATATTTGCTTATTCAATTTTTCCTGTATAAGAAATATTCACACATATTTTCTTAGTTTACATGTTTTAAATAATGTAAAGGTTAAATATCCAGAGAAACAATCACATTTACTTTTAAGAAAATTTGTCTCAACCTGTCTCTGGGATCCGCTCCTGGTGGATGTTGGAAAATGAAGTGTGACCAGATTTGGTGGCGATAATTGGAAGCTTGCTTTGGGGGAGGGCAGGAAACTTGGTCTCCTTTAGGTTTAGAGTCAACACAACAAATGGAAGCATGCAATGATGCACAAAAACATCCTTTAATACAGGGTGGGATTTAAGTACTACGGTGGAGTTGTAATAGTACAGAGGATGCTCAGAGGGCATCTCTGGTAGACAGAAATGAGGGCTGAGGAAGAAAACTGTTGTCTAGCCAACCAGGGTTGCTGCATTACCCATGGCAATGGCGCTGCCATATTATTCTCTCTTCTGGGTGTCCATACAGGTGCCTGGGGGAAAGACTAGTGCTTTCAGTTTAAAGGAACAGGTGTCCTGGAAACTCAGACTGGAGTAGTAAATTAGGATCAGGTTATAGAGACAGTGAGTGTTATTTACTTTATTTGATTTTGCAGTCGACGGCTCAGAGGTCAAAGAATCCGCCAGCCAATGCAGGAGACATGGCTTTGGTCCCTGGGTCAGGAAGACCGAGGAGGAGGGTCTTTTGCCATTTCCTCCTCCAGGAGGAAACCTACTGGCAACCTACTCCAGTATTCTTGCCTGGGAAATCCTATGGCTAGAGGAGCCCAAAGGACTACAGTGTACGGGGTTGCAAAGAGTCAGACATGACTCAGCAACAACAACCAAGTGTATAAGGCATGAAAAGGTTTGAAGAGAATGAGTTACTCAGTTCCATCCAAGTTTTGAGTGTCACTTGTATGATGGGTGGACTAGAAAGGGGCTGAGTTACTTATAGGAAGGTAATTTGTCATGAAGCCATCATTTTTTATATGATGTGAGTCCTTTTGCATGGAAAGCTGGCCTCCCTTCTCCTGTAGAAGTGAGAAGACAAAGGATAGAGGAATACAAGATGTTCAAGTGAAGGAGAGAGGGTGGAGGAAG